>NC_140946.1:123455600-123789683 GCF_014529385.1 Adiantum capillus-veneris
CAACCTCAGAGAACATCCTCTACCAAAGGTGAGCAAAGAGTTTCATGATCATAGAGAAATGATGGGTTTTGGCCAAGTACCATTGTAAAGCGGGATTGCAGTGGTACAGAAAGAAAAAGGGTCTCGCCTGATCCAAAAATAGGTGAAGCATTTTCAACGAGATCCTTGGTAACAAAGAATGGATCAGTATGTTTTACAAAACTTGAAGATTTAAAGAGATGTGAGAAGCAATATGTGCATAATGTACAAATAGGCATGAAAAAGAGTGGGTTGCTAGAGCCTACTGAAAATGTTTTGGGTTTGTGTGAACAAGTTTCTTTTGTAGATACTATGGGTGAGCTTGATGCTATAATGAGGTCTAGTTTGCATCTTCAAAATGAAGTTGTGGAAGTTTGCTCTATGGAAATGTATCAAGTAATAGAAGCCTTTAAAGAAAGCCAAACAGTAGGCCCAGAAGTCCATGTTGAAACTAAATACAAGAGTGTAGCAAAGAAGGTGAAACCAGTAGCTTCACCCTTACCACCCAACAACAGGGAAAAGATTGAACAGGCTTCTTTACAACCAAGTTTGCGGAATCCTAAAAAGATCGGGCATACCTTCACAAAGGAGTCTTTTCAAGAGTTGCAGATTGGTTGCGAGGAGTTTCTAACACAGGAGGAGACAAAGTGCTTCAAAGAAATGCTTTCAAATCATGGTAAGGCTTTTGCATTTGAGCCACATGAGATAGGATGTGTTGATCCTTATATTGTAGCTCCTATGGTAATTTTCACAATACCTCATGTGCCTTGGAATCTGCGGCCTATTCCGGTTCCAAAGGCTCATTTGCCAAAGTTAGTAGAGCTACTGAATGAGAAAATCAAAATGGGAATCTTGGAGCCTTCTTGTGCTCCATACTCAAACAGGTGGTTCACAGTTCCAAAGAAGAATGGTTCTCTACGCTTCATCCAAGATATGCAACCAGTGAACAAGGTGACAATTAGAAATGTAGGTACAGGTCCAATTGTGGATGAATTTGTAGAGGCGTTTGCACGGAGGGCAATCTACTCAATGGGGGATCTCTACTCAGGGTATGATCAATTTCAGCTTGCAATCGAAAGCAGAGACTTGACAACCATGAGGACACCATTGGGTTTGGTAAGGATGTGTACCTTGCCACAGGGAGCAACCAACTCGGTTGCACATATGATGAATGGGATGAATAAGGTCTTACGTGACTTTATTCCTCACATCACAATGCCTTTCATTGATGATTTACCTATCAAAGGATGTGATGAAAGTGACAAAGATGAAGCTTTGGATCTCAAGGGATGTCGCAGGTTTGTGGTAAATCACATAAATGATTGTGATAAAATTTTGTCTAGGTTGGAAGAAGTGAATCTTACATTGTCAGGGAAAAAGTCTATGTTTGGTGTCAATGAAGTGCTCATTGTGGGGCACATGTGCGGGCCATATGGTAGGAAACCTTGTCCATCAAAGATAGATGCCATCCAAAGAATGAAAGAAACATGCACTAGCATCATTGAGGTTAGAAGGTTTCTGGGAGCATGTGTCTTCTATGTTATTTGGATTCTACATTATGCACATGTAGCTGATCCTCTTTATCAGCTGCTTAGAAAGAATCAAAAGTTTAAATGGACAGAAGCACATGTAAAATCCATGAAAAAGCTAAAGGAGTTACTCCAGTCAGCAACGACTTTGAGAAAGGTAGACTATGAGTGTCAAAGGCCAATGATTGTGACAGTAGATACCAGTCCTACAGGGATTGGATGGGCAATAGGACAAGATGACAAAGAAGGACACAGGTATGTGGTAAGATTTGGAGCAAAGGTACTAAGTGCTCGCCAAAGAAACTATCCACAGATAAAGAGAGAGTTATGGGGTATGGTTACAGCCTTGAAAAGTGGAAAAGAGTACCTAATTGGTGCATGTGTGGTTGTAGAAACAGATTGTCTACCACTTCTTGGGATGATTACAAGCTGCTCAACACCAGACATTGCTATGTTGCGGTGGATTGCCTACATTAAGTCCTTAAATACCGAGTTTAAGCACATTGCAGGTAAAGACAATACAGTGGCAGATATGCTATCAAGGGCAAGGTATGAAGATGAGTCACAAATGATTGATGAGGGAGATGATGTAGGCACAAAATTCTATTCTATCTCTCATGTCAAAGGTAACAATGTCAACATGACTAATCCACTTGAATTGTTCTTGAAAGATCTTTATGAAGGTGATTGGCTTCTTATTGGAAGCTACTTGAGTACTCTAACAAAACAGGATGATTGGTCTGAACATGAATTCAAGAGGATACGCAGGAAAGCATATGGTTACTTTTTGAGGGATGGTTACTTGTGGAAGCATCCTAAACAAAAGGTTGCTACACCACAAAGGGTTATATGTAAAAAAGAGACTCAAGTAAAGCTCATGCAAGAGTTTCATGAGAGTCTATGGGCTGGACACAGGGGTGTGTGGGCAACCTTCTCCAAGTTGAAAGAAAAATACTGGTGGAAGGGTATGTATAAAGATGTATCTCAGTTTGTAGAGTCATGTGTAACTTGTCAAATGTATTCAAATGTTCGACATCGTGATGGATTGCACCCTACATATCCACTAGCCATGCACTATAAATGGGTTGTGGATCTAGTCACGATGCCTTTAGGACTCTGGCAGATGAGGTACTTGGTTCTTGCACGAGAGGACCTAACTAATCAGGTTGAAGGAAGAGCATTAAGAGCTAAAACCACAGAAGCTGTGTGCAAATTCCTTCTTGATGAGGTGATTTGCCGTTATGCTTGTGTGGGAAAGATCACTGCAGATAGAGGTGAACTGGATGCCGAAGAAGCAAGGGAGTTCTTTTCTAGATTAGGAATCAAGCTTTCTCTTACTACAGCTTACAACCCTGAAGGCAATGGAAAGAGTGAAAGAGGGCACCCTCCTATCATCAAAGCTTTGGCCAAGGCTTGCGAAGGAAGAGTTGGTGAGTGGCCAAAACTGTTACCATACACTTTATGGGCTGATCGTACAACACATAGCTCAGTAATTGGCTACATGCCTGCGGAGCTAATGCATGGTCAAAAGCCAATGATGCCGATTGAGGATACAATTCCCACATGGAATGTACTACCTTGGCAAGAGGAGCTTAGTAGGGAAGATCTCCTTGCATTGCGCATAAGGCAACTAGAGAGAAGACCTGGAGACATTGAGGCTGCAAAAGAACGACTCAAAAATGCAAGATTGAAAAACAAGGACTACTTTGATAAGCGACATCGGTTTTAGTGTATGATAGTAGCCTTGATAACCAAAACTCAATCATGCGTAAGTTTTCAAAAAGATGGTTTGGACCATATGTTGTAAAACATGTGCATGAAAATGCTACTTACAGCTTGTCTGAACTAGATGGCACAAAAGTAAAGATTCCCAGTGCAGGAAAAAGGATCAAAATGTTTAAGAGAAGAGGAGACAATGATCCAGAAAATGCTGATGAAGAAGAAGAGCAAAACACAGGTGAAGATCAAAGTGAAAATGAAGCTCTGGAATCATCCAGTGAAGATGAAAGCAAGGAAGATGTACAAGAGGGCTGATCTTACAAAGAAATAATTTGGCACATACCGGAGGATGTGTAGGTTTAGAGGGGGTGGATGTCGTGTTGTGACATGTACATAGTGGGAACACATGCTACAAGAGATATCTTGTAACTTTTTAGATACATAATTATATTTCCTATAATGTACATATGCATATGTAAGTATAAAAATAAGCTTTCTATCTCATCTTATTATTTATCTCAAGGGTAATGTATTCTTACTTTACCATCAAAAAATACTATGGGAAAAGTGTCAATAGCTCCGCCTCTTTAACTTGGGGCAAAAAGCATTGACTCTTTATTTCTACTATTTCATTATCATCTCACACCCTAGCTAGATCCTATATCTAGGGTAAACTCCAATATATATATATTCTATGTATTTTTTATACTTTTCTTATATTTCTTTTTAAATAGCTACTAGGAGAGAATCAAATCCTAATGGGACACTAGGTGGCATGATTTCAAAGATACACTTATTTTAATGCATTATTGCAAGCATGGTTACAAAACTTTGTCAAGGAGAAATGTCATGCTTTCATATGGCATGAGGTGTCCTTGGGAATTAAATGAAAGTCAAGGCTAAGGAGACCACATGAAGACTTTTGCTGTCATAAATGGACCCTATTTTGATGAGTTTTTTACACAAGGTTCCAATCCGAATTGGAGAATGATTTTAAAATGAAAATCGTAGCTAATGAGCTGAAGTTTCTGCCCATATTTTTATTTTTTTATTTGGAGCTACAGTTGAGGAGATATGATCAAAATACTGGACCCCAGTCTGCCCACATCATGCAGGGACAGCTCATTTCCAACTTTTCCAATTCCTGTTCACACTGGCTCCTCTCTTCTTGTGTAAACCCTTGTGGGTTCCCTTTACCTACAAAAGGGGACCTCTTCTTCCTTGGAAAGAACTCAAGCATTCAAGCCATTGATGAGAGGAATTCTCGAGGGAGTGAGTAGTAATGCCTAATTGTACTTAGCCATTAACATAAGCCCAAGCCTACACTTTCTCCTAGAGGGAGACTAGCCATTCTTGCAACAAGCTAACCTTGGAATATCACCGGATCCCATCATACTACCTCTCATAGACTATAACTTTTCTTTTGACGTAAGCGTAGTTATCTTGCTATGAACCAAGAGGATTTGTACACACAATTAATCCCAATCACTAGACAAAATATATATATTATGGTAAGCACAAAACTACAATTCCAAAGAACAATTCGTAGCCTATTTGGTCAGCCAAGATTGAATGCCATTAACTCATCCATTAACCCTTTCATATTACCCATGATACGATATGACAATAGGCTTGATGTTTTCATCTTTGTGTTATTTTGACATTTTCTTTTGTGTTCTTTCTTTGTGCGTGTGAGTGCAAGAGAGAATGGGTGGGCTTCTTTGATTGTACTTCTTTCCAAACCCTAGTCTTCATGGCATCTATGTTTTAACTCCTTCATATAGTTTTTGTCGAGTTCTCTCACAAACTCTCACAGCCATAAGCCCGGTGCTTTCCTGGCAAGACCGCAAATTTCTCGACAATGTCCTCCATTATACAATGGCGTATCGGCTTCACTTTTCATATCATCATAGATAAGCCTTTCCGAATCCATGATCGTCTCGATCATTTCATCAATCTCGGGCTCAAAAATTGCCTCATAGGGAATGTGCTCTGCATGATCATCCCCCGAGCTATCAGAGGCTACATCTTGTGGCCTCACATATGCTGCTTGACGAAAGCGCCTACGAACACGTCTATTGGGTTGCAAGATTGCTGCTTGTTGGCCAGCGTCATAGTCCGACGAGTTATAATTGGCAACAACTCGATTTATAATAGATGTATCAAACTCGCCAAATTCGCGAACGTGCTGCAAAGAAACACGATATGTCCGTCGCACAGCATGCTTGCATTGATTACAAGGACATAAGACCCTCGTTGAGAGATAGGTGTTTCGGTTGGACGATCCCACATTCTCGTCACTACTCATAATGAGGATAAAAATCTTATAACCTGGACAACAAATTTAATATTCTATTGGTATTCTTGGTCTTATCTCTCTCTCTCTCTCTCTCTCTCTACCTCACATTCTCTAGTCAAGTCCAATCCCCGCACACCTCGGTCTAGAGGTGCACGGAGATCAGAACCACCGGGTTATAATCTCGTCTATATTGGTCAATACCTATATTTGTGGGTACAAGAAATCTACAGACCCACGTCTACATGATACTGCATGTAGTGGACAAAACCCCTTTGCCTCTTCTCTAGCTGTAGCACTTCACAGCATCTTAACATCTTTTCACAGTAGATCTTTTCACTGTTCGTCTAACTCTAAATCCTAAACCATAAGTAATTCTTGCGTGGACTCGATCTAATGTAAATAAGCGTAAATCTAATTTAACGTAAGTCTACATCTAACCTAATCTTTAACGTCTTTTGGGATAGTTTCCTACGACGTCAAAACTCTCTTCTTCTTGTGTGTGTGTGTGTGTGTGTGTGTAGGTAAACCTAAATAAACCTAAGTCTAATCTAATATAACATAAATCTAAATCTAACGTAAATTATGTTATATTAAAAACAAAGAACTAAACTAGCAGGGATTATAAGAACCTTAAAAGTGATTTAACACATAATTTTTCACATAACTCGGCAAGAGTTGGCATTCTCATCACTAAAGATGTGAGAGTTAACTTCCGGAGGTGACGCTGCCTCATCTCCATCCACATATGACGACAGCAATTGGCCCTTTGGACCGTTCTTGCTCTTGTTACTAACTTTTAAGTTGCTGTTGAATGACTAGAGGTTGTCTAGATGGTCATTGTCGGGGATGTAGTGACTCTTGCCACCCTGAAGATCCACCTTCTTCCCTATCTTCTGAAGACATTTCACCACTACTTTTGGATCGACAGAGCCCACCATGAGTGAAGGCAGTGATGCGGTCCGGGGCGGGCAACAAGAAGAGCAATCTCTAGACACCCTTCAAGGCTCCCGTGCTGCTCAATGGGACTGGGGCACAACACAACACAAACCAAAACAACAAACCCACAGCCAAATCCCAACTACACAAGGGGCACCACCTAGTTTAAGAGCGAACTAGGACACAAAAGAGGAGAATCGTTAGAGCAACCCACAAACAAGCAAGGAATTTACACTAACCCTAACACCAATGGAACACTCTCACACACTAAAACACGAGAGAGAGAGAGAGAGAGAGAGAGAGAGAGAGAGAGAGAGAGAGATGGTGCTCGGGCTGCTTTGAAGTGTATTGTTAATGATCAAGCAAATATAAATATATATATGTAAGAAAAAGAGAGAAGGGGGAAAGGGGTGCTTGTTGCACTAATGCCTTCTTACAAATCTGTCATGACCAATCAAAGTGAGATTAGTATTTGTTCAACATAGCCTGAGTAAATTACACCACAACACATCACAAGAAAAAAGCCACCCCAATCACTGTCTTAAGGCCAGGGGGGTGCTCTCCACCCTGTTGCCCTCTTACAGCATGTGGAATTTATGGATAAATTGATAACAATACCCGGAGACAAGCTATCAAGAACTTAAATAAAACACCAAGACACTTACACATCATTATTGTCCATGACGTCACGTTGGAAGGGAGACAAGTTATCCATGCTTAGTCCAAATTCACCCTCCTTGATTCAGCAAATGTTGGGCTTACACTAGTAGGAGAAATGATAGATTTCCTACTCTCAATTTAATGATCCCTCTCTCTTACAATGGCATAGAGTTCCCTTGCCAATCACCCCTAATACAACACATACATATTCCTAATGCCAATGAGATTCCACTCAAGAGGTTGAGCTTGGCTTCTCAAGCTATAGCATAGTGCTCTTTCTTCTCCCCCCCTTTTTGTGCTAGCTACACCCTCCTTTTATAGCAATTTTGAAGGCTAGGGTTACTCCTCTAACCATGGTTGGGTTAGATTTTCAGCAATTTATCTAATTTCTTTTGCTTGGAATTATCAAGAAGTTGGTGGGGAAAGAGAGAGGAGAGAAATGGAGGTGATAGGACTTTTCATAGTGGCTTAGTGTTAGTAGAGTTAGTATTAATTTACAAATGGAATTGGATATTTACAATGGGAGTATCCATGTAGGATACAAATAAGGAAGAAAAACTCTTAAGAGGTAAGAAAAGGTGGATTTCTTACAAGGTTGATGCTCCAAGTGTCTTGAGTAGGGCCAATTTTGACGCTTGTTGACGGTCCACTAGCTTTGACGGTACATTTTTTCTCCAGTCTTGACCTTCATTGAGAGACAAGGTAATTGAAGCTGAGTAATCAACCACCATGATGTTGTCTTTTAAGAGAAGAGGCTGAATTTTGTGGTTTTTTTGATAGATATGGGTAATTTGGAGGAGGAAAAATGAGACTAGGTGGTCAATTTTGGAATGGAATTGTGTGTGGGAGGTATGAGTTCACCATGGTTTCTCTTATTCTTCAAGGTTGAGGAGAAGGTGAGTAGGGTGCAGAGAGAAGTGGTGAGAGAGGTGGGGATGATGAGTCGAGAAGTGTGTGTGAAAGAGGAAAATGATAAAGTGGAAGAGAGAGTGTGGCTGCATAGCATGAAAAAAATTGGGGTCCACTAATAAAATTATAGCTCACAGCTCGTAGCTCAAAAAAATATGAAAAAATTTGAGGCAAAAGTTCAGCCCACGAGCTACAACTTTTGTTTGTATCACCTTTTCAATTTTGGAGAGCAAGTGAACTTTAAAAATTTTTGCAAAACCGATCATTTTTTTCCACTGCACAAGGTCCTTGTGGGGTCCTTCTTTGGATGATTCTTTTGAATACCTCCAAGAGTGAGCCCTCCAAGTATGTCTCCACGCAAGAGTAAATATCCTGGGGGCACACCTGCAACAAAGAATGGGTATCACAAACTTGAAACCGGTACCTTTCAAAGTTTGAATGGCGGATCATCGAGTGGTGCAGGCAACGGGAATGATAGAAAGTATGCAGATAAGGGGGGGCAAAGAAAAGTTCAAGACTAGCTTCCTAGTACTAGATGTGCAAGGCGTATATGGGATGCTACTGGGGCACCCATGGTTGCGAATATCATAGGCTGTTCACGACTATGCCAATCAAACTTTGACCATACAAGGGGCCAGTAGCGGAATTCAAATTCAGACAAACAACACTAGGAGTTGGAGAAAGGAGATGCGATCAGAAGAGCTTTGCGAGAAGTATAAGGTGAAGAAAATTAAGAGGATGCTGACGAGAATGAATAATTTTCCACTAGCTGAAATAGATCTCAACGCAGTATTACTAGATAAAGATCAGGCTGAAAAGAAAAAGAAGCAATTTCTAGATCAGTTCACTTAACTGAACTCTAGGGAACGATCAGCTCAGTTTACTGGAAGGCCGAGAGTACCAGTTGATCCCAGAATGCTAGCGGCTTCTGAACAAGCACACTCTAGAGAAGTTACTAAAAACCAGAATAGCAGCTCAGAGCTCAGAGGACCGTCTTGGGATTATGCTGAGGAGTTAACCAAATGAAAAGGTGGTGGGCCTAACTGGTTGCTTCCAGATGATCAAGAAATAGAGGAATGGAATATGGGTTCGGAGGAAAATCCTAAAATGATCAAAGTCAACAAGCATCTGAATCCAGCAATGAAAGAGAAGGCTAGACATATGTTCCAGCAGTACAAAGATGTGTTTGCATGGGAACTTACTGATCTCAAGGAAGTAGCTCCAGAGGTGTGTCAACATCGAATACCATTGAAGCCGATGCCAGACCAGTGCGACTGCAAAGATACCGAATGAATCCAAATTATGCTAAAAAGGTCAAGGAAGAGATCGATAACCTTCTGAAGGTTGGGTTCATTACTGAAGTAGCCAGTAGTGACTGGTTATTTCCTATTGTGGTGGTGCCCAAGAAGAATGGAAAGCTTAGGGTATGTGTGGATTATTGGAAGGTGAATGCTCAGACCATCAAGGGTCCCTTTCCATTACCATTTATGGAAATGCTGCTTGAAGAAATTGCAGGATATGAGATGTATAGCTTTATGGATGGTTATAGTGGTTATAACCAGTTACAGATTTCTCCTGAAGATTCAAGTAAGACTACTTTTATTACTAAGTGGGGAGCATTCATGTATCTGGTTATGCCGTTCGGTCTTTGCAATGCTCCAACAACTTTCCAACGATGTATGATGAAAATATTCATTGAATTTCTCCACCGATTCCTTGCTATATTCATGGATGACTTCACTGTATATTCAGAGGAGGATAAGCATTTACTTTTTCTAGAAATGATTTTCCAGTGTTGTCAGGAAAAGAGGATCTATTTAAACCCATTCAAATCTGTTTTCTTGGTCTAGAAAGGACAACTACTGGGACATGTAGTGTCCAGAAATGGTATAGCAATGGCTAATGAAAAGATTCAATGTGTCCAACAGGCCAAGGCACCCCGCAATGCATCAAAACTAAGCTCTTTCTTGGGATGGGGAACTGGTTATGGTGCTTGTCCCAACCCCAATTGAGCAGCACGGGAACCTGGAAGGGTGTTTAGAGGCCGCTCTTCTTGTTGCCCGCCCCGGACCGCCTCACTACCCAAGGGAAAGCAATGATAGCAAACAATCAACAAAAGACAAATGCAACCAAGGCTGCTATAATCTCTAGATGGATACCTTGTCATCAACTCAAAAATCAAGGCTTATACAACAAAAACAATCATTTATGGCTACTGAAGACTAGTGTCCATCAAATTATAGCTCAAATTATAGCCTTGGGTCATATGTCTCCAAGTACTAGCAAAAGTCTAGTAAGAATTTGGCAATCCATCAAGAACAATCTACACGAGTAAATTCTACAAAATAATCACTTTGCCTACAAAAAAATGTTGCTGATTGATACCCTTGATAGCAACAAGGAAAGTATTCAATTCATTTTCCTCACGCACAACTTTTAATTCCATCTCTTTACGTACCAATGCAATTTTAGCCGCATTGCGACTTGCATAAAGACTAGCCAGAATATCCCAAGCCTGTTTTACTTATTTAGTTGAGAGAATGCAAGGAGTAATACTATTCTTTATAGATAACGCAATCAATGTATGAGCTTGTGCATCTCTAGCATCCCAGCAAGACAAAGTAGCTCTAGAAACAATAGTTCTACCACCAAAATCTCTCGAGAGGGGTCCACTTAATAATTGTGTGACTATCACGTGAATGCAGTAGAAGGGGTTATTTATTTTAGTTTTTTCTCACATTTCCACATACAAAACGGTGTTGTAAAATGAAACTGGGGAGAAAAAATACAGATTGAATAGGAAAAGGGTGTATTTTATTTGTCAAAAATTCACCGATAAGGAGTTTTGAAAATAGTTCTTCAATGCAAACAATATACACAATTTTTACATAGTGCCCCCCCCGAGAAAAATCTACGACATCCTCAATAGAGCCTGTATCTAAAAAAAGAGGACATTCATCAATACCCTACACAAAATTCTAGACACCCTTTGACACAAGAACATGTTGCATCATGTAAGCCTAATTGGATAATTTTCTCCAACCAATTTTTCATCGATAGTGAACAGCTTGAATGTATCTATGTTGTTGTCAACCATGGTGAGTGACTACACTTGATGTGAAAATTACTTGAAAAGAGAAGAAACAAAGTAGGATAGATGTGCTATATAGAACAACCTAAAGAAGCCTATAAGGGACCTGTTATGTAGAAAATTGCATAGACATAAATTCTGCACAAAAGGAAAAAATTTATTGTGCAATACTGTCTATCATAAAAACGAAGGTTGAAATAATCCCGAATCAAAATCAAAATTTTTCAACCTACTTGCACTCACCAAAGCTCACCCAAATCAAAGAAAGTGAGCATGCTTGTGTTGACAACATTGATGACTATGCTCGGGAGGGTGCAACCTACTCTTATACCAGTTTTTGGAAATAAGGTTGCAAGGAAACACACACACCTTAGAGAAGATAAATAAACTCAAGGCACACAACAGAGATTATATTTCTTAGTGCACAATGGAAAGATAATTTAGCCCTAGAATGATTGGCTTATATACAATGCATGGGGGAGAAACCTTGTAGTGAGGGAAAAAATGTTCCGGTGGTCCTTAATATGTTCACACACATTACTAGAACATACATATGGCTCATATATGGTAATACCACCATGGGTCTGAGCTAAAATTTTATGTTCAAGTTTACTTTGCCCAAGGATGGTTTACTTTATAATGAAGTGGAGTGGAAAGGGACGCAAGGAAGAGATTTTATATTTGCGAGCTTTTGCTTTCAATTTTTTCTATTGAAACATTTTTTCCAAGCTTTTGAATGCTCACATTACAATAATGATTTCTTAACATCTCATTGTGATACGAGAAAAGTCTACACTTGATAGTACATTCCTTAATTCACCAAATTATTATAAGTGACATGCATGCAAGTCTATGCTTGAGGGAATGGAAACTTAAGCACTCTCTTATTATAGTAAAATGTTTCTTTCAAAAAGCACCATTTGTAGTTCATTTTGAGTAAATTTTAACCTAATAAATCAACTCATGTAGGCATAGAGATCACCCTACCAAATCAACTCAAGAATCCTCAAAACCAAACTATATTCCAAGTGCCACTATGTCCACAATACATGGCCACCATGTACATAAAACACATAAATCAAATATTAAAGGTGATGTGTAGAGAGATAAATCTACCAAATCAACTCAAGAATCCTCAAAATCAAACTACATTCCAAGTGCTATCGTGTCATGCATCTCATACTACACAATCATCAAAATGCCTTGTTCACATCATGTGGACACCAAGTACATAAAACCCATAGATTATAACATCAAATTGCAATGTCTAGAGAGAGTCTCCAAAAGAAACATTCCCCCCCTACATCAACATATCACTAGTCCATATGCCATGTTGGACAAACATCTTTCATAGAGCACATCATCTAGCTCTAGACACATGCAATGTCTCATATCATCCACACAAGCTTGGCCCATACCACCACACCCTTAAATAAATCCAAAACATAGGTGTAAGGCTTAGTAAATGTAGCCAACAACCACTTGACCATATAAAAATGTCATTCAAGAACATATTACAAACACATATGTACTACAACATTGACTAATGTCATACATCATACTACTCTTATCGAAAGAACAACGAAGGCCTCTATGCCCCACTTCTAGTAGTAACACAATCAATCTCTATGGGTAAGACACAATTATCCATCATGCAGCTACAATCTGCTTGAAACAACATCTTAGCAATATTCTCCCCAACCTCTCTATCATAGCGTAGCACGGGATTCCCAACACGATGCCAAAGACACATGGTAAGATCAAGTACCTACATAAATATTTTAAAATAACTCAAAGAATGAGTTAATTTACAATGTTTTTGGTTGTGATGTTGAATAAAGAGACCAAGAATGTTATCTAGCCTCCTATCTAGTGAGTGGATGTCAATGGGTCTTTTTATTACACAAAGCGGGTCCATCTATATTGGAACACAAGTCCTACCCTTAATGCATTACTCATTACCCAAATAGACCTTGTAAGGGAAAACTTATCAATTTGCAATATATCCACACAAAAAACATCAACAACATTTTGGTACTAGAATCCTACATATATTATCCCGACAGGCATTGGCATGTCAAGGAACACTCATCTGCAAAAAATGCTTCAAGGCTTACCAACAGATCGCAGGAGAGGCCTACTCTAGATGTACTAGGAGACTCCATTTTCCATTTACCCTTGTTGAGTGCATTTCTTGATAGTGATCATCTTGAGAGCCACTCCCAATGGTGTGTTGAGTATATCCATGTGAAATAGGAAGGAGAAAAGATTCTTCTGCCTCCTCCAAGTAGTCATCACTCTCATTCTTTTCACTCAACAATCATCATATGCACAATGTGATATAAGTTATCACTAAAGTAATGGTCACATTCAATAAAAGAAAGAGTCACATGTGTTCTATACTTACTCTTTATAAATCTATTTCTTGCTTTGGAATGGTGCCCACTAGATATTCCAAACATTCACCTCCCATTTTGTCACTTTTCTCTCAAGAAAAGATGTAGAGTACGTGGTATTCTGTCACGCACATTAATCCACTCTCTAGTTAAAACTGGTGTTGCATCCAATTGTTTCTCCTCTATGCATTACACAATCCACCTATATATGGAAATAGAATCACAAAAGCGATTGACAAACAAAAGAGGGTATATGATTTTTAAATATTTTACCAGAGTCTTCTTTGTACGGAGACACCCTATCTTGGGCTCCCACATGGGATTTAAGGATTTTCTTCCTTATTGAAATTTAAGCCATTCCTAATATGATATTGCATCACATAATCTCTTTCTCAAAAAAGACATCCACCCCATCTCGGGCTCCCACGGGGGGATTTAAGGATTCTCTTGCAAACCAAAGTCTCAAAAAATAGAATCACAAGCAACCAATGAACAAAAGAGGAAATATGGTTTTGAAATGTTTTGCTAGAGTCTCCTTTGTACAAAGTGTTGAACAACCACGCATGAGATAAAGGCGAGAGAGACGACACCACAATTGCAAACCCCAAAGTGTGTCTACTGATCACACGAGATGCGTTTATATAGAGGGGACCAGGGTGCTATATATAGAGATACTTTGTATAGCTCAACACCCCCACTCAAATAAAGGTCCCTAACTGTGGATGAAAAAACCCTTGGGGGCTCAAGGGAAAAACCCACAGCTCTATATATACCCACCGTTATATTAAAATATTTAAAATATACATTTACAATGTTAAAAGGAGCTACATCACTCCTGTTTTACAATGTTCCCTTTCAAGGGTCTTTAACAATATATGTAGTTGAATTGATGCAAATTCTTCAACATCTTTGAGCCTCTATATACATTGCTTGATGTGACTTTCATCCTGTAATAAACAATATCAACTCAAGAAACATAACAAGATGGGAAGGTTCGAAATAACCACATCACATTGTCCTTATAGACGGTTCGTGACACCACTGTGGAGACGACATAGAAACAAACATGATGCCGATGCAATCACATGTGAAAATGACACATAAAAAAATATAATATGAATGTAATCACATGTGCACACATATATACAAAACCGAGATGTATGAACATATTTGGGTCCCCAAGATCTCAATAGGTGACAGTTGTCATCATCATGGCTTTACGTACCATGGCACATGGTATTCACCTGGCATAAGAGACGCTCAGAAAAGATTTAAAATAGCAATCATCATGGTTTTACGTACCATGGCTTCAGAGACGTTTTGTTCAAATCAAATAAAACTATAAAATAATCATCATTATCATGGCTTTACGTACCATGTCATCAGAGACGCTTACAAAAACTTTGAAATGGGAATAATCATCATGGATTTACGTCGCATGGCATCAGAGACGCTTTCTTCAAATAAAAACTGTAAAATAGTGATAGTCGTTTTTCGGCTCTCTGTGATTGCCATAGTGAGTTATCCCCCCCTATCAAATCACTCAAACATTGTGGTTACCCTCACCCTTTCACTGTATATAGGTGTGTATGAGTTAGGGGACTTTTCCCATATCTCCTTACTGAAATAAAAAATCCTCAATTAGCTAGTCATTGGGCTAGTTGAGCCAAAAAAATATAAAATATAAAAAATATAAGTATATTATGGCCCATGCGTATGTAAATATTTCTTTGTATATAGGGCCTAAATAAAAGATTTTTTCATAATTATTTTGGTATTTATTTAAATATTTCTACCTAGGTGTGTGTTATTTATGCTCTGTACATTGCCTCACCATTACCACAATTTTTCTTACCATTTTTCATACTCTTTATTCCATATAGAAATATTTTCATGTAAGCTTCTCTTATATTTGATGTAACTCCACCCCAACAAAAATCCAAAAAAACTAGTTTTATTTATGTGTATATTTTTTCTATTGTGATTTTTCCCTTCCTACATCTATTTTGTTTTTTTTCTAAAAAATTAGAACACCAAAAATATTTATCTTTTTATGGTAGCCTCATAATGAGAGAGATTTCTTTTGACCCCTTTATATTTTTTCCACTTATATTATTTATATTTGACATGTACATATTTTTTAGACCCCTCAATATTTGATTTTCTTAGTTGTACTATTCACTTATATCATGATCTCAACAATATCTTCAATTATAGACCTACCAAATAAGGTCAAGGGTAGGTGGCATGCATACATGCACTATGGAGGGCTCACTCTTGGAGGTATTCAAAAGAATCATCCAAAGAAGGACCCCACAAGGACCTTGTGCAGTGGAAAAAAACGGTCGGTTTTGCTGAATTTTTAAAGTTCACTTGCTCTCCGAATTTGAAAAGGTGATACAAACAAAAGTTGTAGCTTGTGGGCTGAACTTTTGTCTCAAATGTTTTCATATTTTTTTGAGGTACGAGCTGTGAGCTATGATTTTATTAGTGGACCCCAGTTTTCCCATGCTATGCAACCACACTCTCTCTTCCACCTTATCATTTTCCTCTTTCACACACACTTCTCCACTCATCATTCCCACCTCTCTCACCACTCCTCTATGCACCCTACTCACCTTCTCCTCAACCTTGAAGAATAAGAGAAACCATGGTGAAATCATACCTCCCACACACAATTCCATTCCAAAATTGACCACCTAGTCTCATTTTTCCTCCTCCAAATTACCCATATCTTTGAAAAAAACCACAAAATTCAGCCTCTTCTCTTAAAAGACAGCATCATGGTGGTTGATTACTCAGCTTCAATTACCTTGTCTCTCAAGGAAGGTCAAGAGTGGAGAAAAAATGTACCGTCAAAGCTAGTGGACCGTCAACAAGCGTCAAAATTGGCCCTACGCAAGACACTTGGAGCATCAACCTTGTAAGAAATCCACCTTTTCTTACCTCTTAAGAGTTTTTCTTCCTTATTTGTATCCTACATGGATACTCCCATTGTAAATATCCAATTACATTTGTAAATTAATACTAACTCTACTAACACTAACCCACTATGAAAAGTCCTATCACCTCTATTTCTCTCCTCTCTCTTTCCCCACCAACTTCTTGATAATTCCAAGCAAAAGAAATTAGATAAATTGCTGAAAATCTAACCCAACCATGGTTAGAGGAGTAACCCTAGCCTTCAAAATTGCTATAAAAGGAGGGTGTAGCTAGCACAAAAAGGGGGGAGAAGAAAGAGCACTATGCTATAGCTTGAGAAGCCAAGCTCAACCTCTTGAAAAGGAGCTCTTGAGTGGAATCTCATTGGCATTAGGCATATGTACGTGTTTTATTAGGGGTGATTAGCAAGGGAACTCTATGCCATTGTAAGAGAGAGTGATTATTAAATAGAGAGTAAGAAATCTATCATTTCTCCTACTAGAGTAAGCCCAACATTTGTTGAATCAAGGAGGGTGAATTTGGACTAAGCATGGATACCTTGTCTCCCTTCCAACGTGAAGTCATGGACAATAATGATGTGTAAGTGTCTTGGTGTTTTATTTAAGTTCTTGATAGCTTATCTCCGGGTATTGTTATCAATTTAGCCATAAATCCCACATGCTGTAAGAGGGCGACAGGGTGGAGAGGACTCCCCTGGCCTTAAGACAGTGATTGGGGTGGCTTTTTTCTTGTGATGTGATTTACTCAGGCTATGTTGAACAAATACTAATCTCACTTTGATTGGTCATGACAGATTTGTAAGAAGGCATTAGTGCAACAAGCACCCCCTTCCCCCTTCTCTCTCTTTCTTACATATATATATTTATGTTTGCTTGATCATTAACGATACACTTCAAAGCAGCCCGAGCACCATCTCTCTCTCTCTCTCTCTCTCTCTCTCTCTCTCTCTCTCTCTCTCTCTCTCTCTCTCTCTCTCTCTCTCTCTCTCTCTCTCTCTCTCTCTCTCTCTCTCTCTCTCTCTCGTGTTTTAGTGCGTGAGAGTGTTCCGTTGGTGTTAGGGTTAGTGTAAATTCCTTGCTTGTTTGTGGGTTGCTCTAACGATTCTCCTCTTTTGCGTCCTAGTTCGCTCTTAAACTAGGTGGTGCCCCTTGTGTAGTTGGGATTTGGATGGGGGTTTGTTGTTTTGGTTTGTGTTGTGTTGTGCCCCAGCCCCATTGAGCAGCACGGGAGCCTTGAAGGGTGTCTAGAGGTTGCTCTTCTTGTTGCCCGCCCCGGACCGCTTCAAATTGGTGCCCCCACTGAGGTTAGGCTTGTGTATGTTTTGTGAAGGCTCAACCTTTAGCATAATCAAGTAGCTTGCATGAATCACGAGAATTTGTATGATCCCTTCATTCCAATTGCAAGGCAAAAGGTACACATAATTGTTAGTACTAAGTTGCAATTTCAGCGAGTAATTCGTAGAATTTTAGGTCCTCTTAGGTTGGTAGAGATAAACGTATCAGTAAATCCTTTTATTTTGCCTCTCATTAGGTACGACCTTAGATTGGACGTCTATATTTTTGTTTTGTTTTAAGAATTAGGTCATGCATAGACCATGGATAATGGCCCAGGAATACAGGTTTTTCCCTTTCATTTCACTCCACACATTAGAGTAAACATTGCAATTAGTAGAAAAATCCATTTTCAACAACGTATGGTATTCATGTTTGGTGCCCAAAGAGTAGGAGAAATTCTCGCATCACCAAACCCTGTCATTCTACCTCTTATTGATTATCATAGGTCATTTGATGTGAATATTTTTATTTTGTTGTAGAATAGATTGCAATTTAGAAAATATTATTGTGTAAATCTTTTAAAGAAAGAAAAAACAAAAACGCGTCACTTTGAAATCAATTCAATGGAGAGCCAACGCCAAATGTCTAGATATCCTCTTTTCTTTGGAGAGCCTGGAGAGGATGCAAAATTATTTTTAGCAAATTTCAAGATGTCTTGCCGTATCAAGAGGATAGTAACCGATCAAGAACGTGTAGAAATGTTTGAGGTGGTCCTTAGGAAAGATGCTAGTACTTGGTTTGACTCTTTGCCTGAGGAAGTTAAGGGGAATTACACAGAAGTTTTGAATTGTTTTAAGAGATACTTCTTTGATCCCCAAAACACTCAAAAACTATGGCAAGACATTGTTTCTCATAATAAAAAAGACTTAGATGACTACTACTTGTACAAGCAAGAGTTTCTACGTCTTTGGGCTCTATGGATACGAAATGTTGCTAACCCTGGTGATGGTGCAGAGTTTTTAAAGAAGGAGAGGTTCATAGCTGGACTCTTTCCTGACCTTAAGGTAAAAGTTGAGGCGGGTGCACCTGCTACTTTTGATGCAGCGAAAACTAGGGCTGCTAAGAAGTATAGGAAACTCAAGTGCTTAAGGGGAGAGGTTCCAATAGAAGGTCTTAGACCCAAAGGTAAGTCACAAGCATCAACATCTAGGGAGCTTCCTGAGGTAACGGCTGAAGTGATTGAGAAGTTAAATGAATCTTTAAGCACCCTGTCAATTCACCTTGCACAAGCTGTAGGTCCAAAGGGACAAGCAAAGAAGTCAAAAGAGAGAGAGCCACAAACTAGGAGAGTCTTGCAATGTTGGAATTGCGGAGAGTGTGGACATGGGATGTATAATTGTCCTTGGCCCCGTGGAGAGCCAGGGAGACCTAACTTGAATTACCCAGTGATGAATGCAGGAGAAGGAGCTGGTCAACAACCAAGGCTTCTACAAAGGCCAAATGGACCAAGACCACCTCCACAAGGGGTAGAAGGAGTTCGACCTTTGCCAGATCCAAATGTGCATGTGGTAGAGGTGACAAATTCAAATAAGGTTGACATGGAAGCTAGTGGCATTAAGCGTGGCTGAGGGAAAGGTAAAGAGAAAGAAGGAGTCACATCACAGAGTGACCATGGACAAGGCAAGAAGGCAAAGGAAACCAAGGAAACCAAGAGGACTCGACGTCGTATCAACCTCCAAGACTTCCCTCTTGGACATGGTATGGATCCGTACAACTTGTTGGAAGACATGAGAGGTAAGGGTCCTGATATTTCATGGCCTCAATTTCTTGCATTATGTCCACAAGTTAGGAGGGATTTAACAAGGGCAGTTAGCACCAGGAGAAAGGTAAAAGAGTGTGTGCCTATTGTAAAAATTGTACAAGCTGAAATGAATGAGGACATTACACCGGTGCTAGACTGTTACATCAAAGGAAGATTGGTTAGGAAAGGTCTAGTGGATGGGGGTGCACAAATTTGCATCATGACAGAGGGACTCATGCAAAGACTAGGCATGCACATCCATGAGACACCTGAAATCAAAGTCAAGATGGCAAACAATAGCAAGGCTAGGTGTGTAGGCATTTGTAAAAATGTCTTTGTAGAGGCCTTTGGCATTAAGAAAGCGGTGGATTTCTATGTCATGTCTACCAAAGGAAATGGTTACCCATTTATCCTAGGGAGACCATGGCTAATAAAAATGCGAGCTTTGCAGGATTGGGAGAGTGGAAAGCTAATTTGCAGGAACGACAATCATAATAAGGTTGTCTTTGACATGAAGGAGCAACGCCAAGAGGAGCTCCATGAAGAATCATCTCAAAGTGAGACGGAAGAAGGTTGGACCGATAGCACTTCAGAAGAAGAAAGTAGCGGCAGCATTACTGAAGAGGAGTCTTCCATCCAAGTCATGGGGGTAAGGTTTAAGCCAAGCAACCAAGACACCTCTTGTCAAGGCTTGAAGGAGGTAGGTCCTCAAGAGAACGAAGGTGTTCAAGATGAAGGGATGCTGGAAGGTATGCTATCAACAACACTTACAAAGGATGAAAGAGAGGAGTTCAAATGTGGGCTAAGGAAGTTTCCTAGGCTTTTTGCTAAAGACTACACCGACGTGTGTGGGGTAGATGTTATTCAACACAAGATTGATTTAAAGCTTGAGGCCACACCTAAAGCTCAGAAGCTACGAAGGCTAGGGGTTATAAAGGAGCAGGCTCTACTCAAGGAGGTAAGAAAGCTTCTAGCAGCAGGTTTCATTTATCCAGTGGAGAATTCAAAGTGGGTCTCTCCTGTTGTTGTCACTCCTAAGAAAAATGGCAAGTGGAGGGTGTGTCTGGATTACCGTCCCCTCAATGAGGCAACAAAAAGAGATCACTTTCCCCTCCCATTCCAGGATGAGATACTAAATGAGGTAGCTGGTCATGAGAAGTACACTATGTGCGATGGTTACTCAGGTTACTTTCAAATAGGGATTGCATTGGAGGATCAATTGAAAACAACCTTTATCACTCCTTGGGGTTGTTATGCTTTTAGAGTCATGCCATTTGGTCTGACAAATGCTCTTGCAACATTCCAACGTTTCATGAATATGGTGTTTCAAGCATTCTTTGGAAAGTCAATTAGGGTGTTCATTGATGATTTCTGTATTTATAGCTCAAAATCATTGCATCTACAAAGGGTAGAAGAAGGTTTAAAGAAGCTCTATGACATGGGAGGTCAACTCAACCCCAACAAGTGCCATATAGGTGAGGATGAAGTAATCTTGCTTGGTCATAAAGTTTCTTACAAAGGCATTGAAGTGGATCCTTCAAAGGCAAAGGCTCTTATTGAGCTACCATCACCCAAGAGTCTTAAGGAGGTCATCTCATTCATTCAAAAGGTGAAGTATATGTCACGCTTCATTCACTTAGCCTCGGAGCTACTTTACCCTTTGCAAAAGTTGACACAACAAGTAGAATTTGCATGGTCTGATGAGCTTGAAGAGTATTTTTGTAACATTAAAGTCATTTTGTCAGTGCTACCAACACTCATGCCTCCTTGTTGGGAGTACACATTCTTTGTTAGCTCTAGTGTTGGAAGGGAAACAATTGGTGTTGTGTTGCTACAACAAGATCCCCACAGTACAAGGATGCGACCCATCTACTTTGCTAGTAGGGTCATGAATGCTTTGGAGAGAGACTACACAGAAGCAGAACTCATGATGCTTTCTCTCATGTTTGCGGTGAGAAAGTTTAGATCCTACCTGCTACCAAAACCTTTTGTAATTCTCACTGCAGAAAATTTGTTCCCTTGGGTGTCATCTCAAATGAATCTTAGTACTAGGATCTCAAAGTGGATTATGGAGTTGCAAGAGTTCCAATACTCTTTTCAAGGTAGAAGATAGTGTCCATGCACAATTGGCAGGGATTCTCACTTATAGGGTACATGAGAAGGAAATTAAGGTGCCTCAAGTAAAGACCCTACCATTGCCACCACCAAAAAGTATTCCCAATGCTTTTACCTTGTTCTTTGATGGAGCTTTTTGACGAGCCACAGGGAATGTAGGGGGAGGGCTAGTGTTGCTCAACCCAAGTGGAGAGGTGGTCATGAAAGAGAAGTTCAATCTACCAAGTTCAGCTAGCAACAATGAAGCAGAATATGACGCACTACTTCATGGTTTAAAAATATGCATTGGCCATGGTATACAACGTCTCATGGTAAAAGGGGATGCACTTCTCATTGTGAAGCAGATTTTAGACATTTGGGCATGCAAAAATGAAAGACTAAGGGCCAAAGTTCATACCATCCGTAGGCTATTTAATCAATTTGAGGAGGTGCAATTATATCATATTCCTAGGAAAAAAAATGAAGATGCTGATTTACTTGCACAACAAGCCATTGCATGTGTAAAGAAAGAAGTGCAGGTCATCATGGTGGCGGCTGCTGTGAAGCAACCGAGGTACCAGGGCATCAATGAAGGAGATCTTGTGCTAAGGTATGACAATCGACTCGATAATCGTTTTGATGCCAAATTTGAAACAAGATGGCAGGGGCCATACATAGTCAAGAAGGCTTTCAATTCAAGTTACTATCAACTTATGGACTTGAATGGGAAAGAGCACTCCAGGAAGGTAAACGGCTATCGCTTGAAGCCTTACTTGAGTCGCCTTCTACCAAAGTATCTACCAGAGCAAAAGGCAACTATCCCATGTAAGTATTGTTCCATGAAGCATGAGTGTAACACAAACAAAAATTCCAAGGGCCCAAACAATAAAGATCTTGTAAAGGACTCTGAAGCACTCTCTCTGGAAAAGATTCTTTATGATGGTACACGAATATACCATCATCCTGGGGGAGGGCTAATGATAGCCGTTTTTCGGCTCTCTGTGATTGCCATAGTGAGTTATCCCCCCCTATCAAATCACTCAAACATTGTGGTTACCCTCACCCTTTCACTGTATATAGGTGCGTATGAGTTAGGGGACTTTTCCCATATCTCCTTACTAAAATAAAAAATCCTCAATTAGCTAGTCATTGGGCTAGTTGAGCCAAAAAAATAAAAAATATAAGTATATTATGGCCCATGCGTATGTAAATATTTCTTTGTATATAGGGCCTAAAAAAAATATTTTTTCATAATTATTTTGGTATTTATTTAAATATTTCTACCTAGGTGTGTGTTATTTATGCTCTGTACATTGCCTCACCATTACCACAATTTTTCTTATCATTTTTCATACTCTTTATTCCATATATTTTCATGTAAGCTTCTTTTATATTTGGTGTAACTCCACCCCAACAAAAATCCAAAAAAACTAGTTTTATTTATGTGTATATTTTTTCATTATTGTGATTTTTCCCTTCCTACATCTATTTTGTTTTCTTTCTAAAAAATTAGAACACCAAAAATATTTATCTTTTTATGGTAGCCTCATAATGAGAGAGATTTCTTTTGACCCCTTTACATTTTTTCCACTTATATTATTTATATTTGACATGTACATATTTTTTAGACCCCTCAATATTTGATTTTCTTAGTTATACTATTCACTTATATCATGATCTCAACAATATCTTCAATTATAGACCTACCAAATAAAGTCAAGGGTAGGTGGCATGCATACATGTACTATGGAGGGCTCACTCTTGGTGGTATTCAAAAGAATCATCCAAAGAAGGACCCCACAAGGACCTTGTGCAGTGGAAAAAAACGGTCGGTTTTGCTGAATTTTTAAAGTTCACTTGCTCTCCGAATTTGAAAAGGTGATATAAATAAAAGTTGTAGCTCGTGGGCTGAACTTTTGTCTCAAATGTTTTCATATTTTTTTGAGCTACGAACTGTGAGCTATGATTTTATTAGTGGACCCCAGTTTTCCCATGCTATGCAGCCACACTCTCTCTTCCACTTTATCATTTTCCTCTTTCACACACACTTCTCCACTCATCATCCCCACCTCTCTCACCACTCCTCTCTGCACCCTACTCACCTTCTCCTCAACCTTGAAGAATAAGAGAAACCATGGTGAACTCATACCTCCCACACACAATTCCATTCCAAAACTGACCACCTAGTCTCACACAAAATTCAGCCTCTTCTCTTAAAAGATAGCATCATGGTGGTTGATTACTCAGCTTCAATTACCTTGTCTCTCAAGGAAGGTCAAGAGTGGAGAAAAAATGTACCGTCAAAGCTAGTGGACCATCAACAAGCGTCAAAATTGGCCCTACTCAAGACACTTGGAGCATCAACCTTGTAAGAAATCCACCTTTTCTTACCTCTTAAGAGTTTTTCTTCCTTATTTGTATCCTACATGGATACTCCCTTGTAAATATCCAATTCCATTTGTAAATTAATACTAACTCTACTAACACTAAGCCACTATGAAAAGTCCTATCACCTCCATTTCTCTCCTCTCTCTTTCCCCACCAACTTCTAGATAATTCCAAGCAAAAGCCAAGCTCAACCTCTTGAGAAGGAGCTCTTGAGTGGAATCTCATTGGCATTAGGCATATGTACGTGTTTTATTAGGGGTGATTAGCAAGGGAACTCTATGCCATTGTAAGAGAGAGTGATCATTAAATTGAGAGTAGGAAATCTATCATTTCTCCTACTAGAGTAAGCCCAACATTTGTTGAATCAAGGAGGGTGAATTTGGACTAAGCATGGATACCTTGTCTCCCTTCCAACGTGAAGTCATGGACAATAATGATGTGTAAGTGTCTTGGTGTTTTATTTAAGTTCTTGATAGCTTGTCTCCAGGTATTGTTATCAATTTAGCCATAAATCCCACATGCTGTAAGAGGGCGACAGGGTGGAGAGGACTCCCTTGGCCTTAAGACAGTGATTGGGGTGGCTTTTTTCTTGTGATAGGATTTACTCAGGCTATGTTGAACAAATACTAATCTCACTTTGATTGGTCATGACAGATTTGTAAGAAGGCATTAGTGCAACAAGCACCCCCTTCCCCCTTCTCTCTCTTTCTTAGATATATATATTTATGTTTGCTTGATCATTAACGATACACTTCAAAGCAGCCCGAGCACCATCTCTCTCTCTCTCTCTCTCTCTCTCTCTCTCTCTCTCTCCCTCCCTCTCTCTCTCTCTCTCTCTCTCTCTCTCTCTCTCTCTCTCTCTCGTGTTTTAGTGCGTGAGAGTGTTCCGTTGGTGTTAGGGTTAGTGTAAATTCCTTGCTTGTTTGTGGGTTTCTCTAACGATTCTCCTCTTTTGCGTCCTAGTTCGCTCTTAAACTAGGTGGTGCCCCTTGTGTAGTTGGGATTTGGATGGGGGTTTGTTGTTTTGGTTTCTGTTGTGTTGTGCCCCAGCCCCATTGAGCAGCACGGGAGCCTTGAAGGGTGTCTAGAGGTTGCTCTTCTTGTTGCCCGCCCCGGACTGCTTCAATAGTAATCGCCATCATGGCTTTACGTACCATGGCAACGTAGACGCTAGTTTTATGAAAAATCTACAAAACCTCAAGATAATAAAAATTATAAAATAGTAATTGCCATCATGGCTTTACACATACCATGGCAACGTATATAGACGCTAGTTTTGTGCAAAATCTGCAAAACCTCAAGACAATGAGTAGTCAATAGATAACTGCTTTGTAAAATCACGTGAAATATTTTATGTATCAAGAACCAAAGCCATGATCAATGGAGAAAATAAAAATACAGCAAATTATATCACCTTGAACCATGGATGAAGATAATAAAGACGCATCATGTAACTTCACCCATGACATCATAGGGCTCGATTTGGTAAACCTTGTCGTTTTTACATCAATGATGCACATGAAGACGTAAATATGGAATTGAACATACTTATGCATACCATTAACAAATGTATTTTTGAAATTGTTTTATGGTGGTCTAGAGAGGGTGACAAGCGCGACACCATGACTACGAAATGATCATAAAAATAAAGAAGTGTAAAAGTCAGTAGCATGCATGTCATAAATCGCATCGATTAGTGTAACCTTGCTATCATTTGACCAAAGTATAGTCAACTAGTAGTCATCTTTAGACTAGTAGTCTAATGAGGGCTGCTCAGCATTAAGAAACAAAAGCTTTTCTAAAAATCTATGTGGACCACTAGGATATCATAGTCTGTTAGCTAGATTATTGCCAACTTGAATTCGATACTGCCCTAAGTTTTGGAGCATATTTCAGGGTGGTCACCATCTAGCACCATTAGTAAGCCATAACAACTACCATTGCTTTTGGCCATACATGCGCAGTATTTCTCCTTGCTGCTGCAAACTTGTGCCATCATGCAGGCAGTCCAGTTGAATCTCAAGAAGATTAATAGAGTGATTATAGCCCCTACAATGCAGCGCTGGGACTCATTATCTGGTCTTGCCAGACGTAGTGTGCATGTGTTGGTGCAGGATGGGGCATGCGATTCGGGTCGTCCTACACTGAGAGATGTCATTGCAGTTGCTGTCAATGCTAAGCATATCGTTGCTACGCGTTAAATAAAGCATTCTAACACAGTCAAATAAAAGCAGTCAACGTTGCTTTTTTTTCTGCCTATTTTCAGTCGGCCTGTGTATTTTGGCCTGCTTTTTTTGTGTCTATGAGGTGAGCTAAAATCGAGGCTGGGGCTTGTCGCCATTGTGAGACACAGGGGCTGAGGGTCTCCAGTCCCATTGCCTGCACTCGAGCTGGTCCCTGCCTGGATAACTTTGACTAAGCCTGCCTACCCCTTACCGTCTTCACATGCCCGCCTTGTGTTTTAATCTGCGTTGGCACTAATTAGCAGAACCTCGCCACTTCTCATCATTAAAATAAGAGGCACCAGGATCATGAGGATGATAACGATGATGCTTAAAATAGCATCAAATTAAAAAGAGAATTATACATACAAGCTAATAAAATCCCTACTGCAGACGCTGCTGCGACGACGATACACCTTCTCCAAATCCTTTCTCTTGCAGGCCTATGCCGAGACCCTGTATTGCGTACATAAGTGAAGGGATTTCTCTTGGCACACGCCTATGGATTTACATAGAGAATATACATGAGATAATTCCCGAGGAGGTATGGGGCTCCAACAACCTCTTGCAACCTCTTGTACACAAAATTACAGAGAGCTTCTTGATTCTCACGCAATTGAAAGAGAATATTGAATGATAATTTATACAAGTATATACTTATCTTCATAATTTGTTGAGACCTAACATCTCCTCCTCATGGTCGTGCGCTCCACAGCTCTGATACCATGTTGAACAACCACACATGAGATAGAGGAGAGAGAGACAACACCACAATTGCAAACCCCAAAGTGTGTCTATTGATCACACAAGATGTGTTTATATAGAGGGGACCAGGGTGCTATATATAGAGATACTATATATAGCTCAACACAAAGATCTCTTTTTCAACAAAACCATCTACCATATCTGGGCTCCCACATGTCATTTAAGGATTTTCTTACACATCAAAATATGGTCACCAAAACATAATCTCTTTCTCAAAAAGGTTGTCCACCCCGTCTTGGGCTCCCATAGGGGATCTTATCTACATGGGCATTTATATAGTCCTGTACATTGGCATCCATATGGTCATCTAAATATAGTGCTATCCTTTTTCCTGTGCTAACTAGCATACTAGCTAGCATACTCATCTTGGAGTTACATGAACAAGGAAACTTATGGGGCTCACTTGCATGGGGAGGCTACACTTTTGATTGAAGGGCTACAAGTAGAAGGTCCACATCTTCCAAATTCTTTTGACCAATTCTACAAGATAAGCATGAAGAATCATATATTGTAGAGGTATACGTTTAAGCATTGTATTTATTACATTATAGATGTGTTTGGGTTTAGGCATGATGAACTTGACCATATTTTTCACCTTTCACTATGTATGTAGGCTTTTCTGTGTAGTGAAGTCTTCTGATACCAGAAGGAAGATACCAGAACTTGTATTTTTGGAAAAGCGAGTTATTTATACGTTTTGTATGTTTACCTTATTATATTCAATATTATTGAATAAGTTATGTGATGGTGTAAAAAAGTTTGTAGTCATCAAAATGAGGATATTATGGATATTTGGACTTAGTAAGACTAATAAGATGCAAAATGATTTTTTTCCTACAATAAATAACAACATCATATCAACCAGATGCATGGAAACATAAAGTAGTATCTATATTAGTAACAAATGCAGAATAAAAGGCTTGATTACCTCTTGGGAGTGATATTTGAGCTTGTGAGAAAATCTCGAGACAATAAAGCTTGTCTCTAGTGATCTTTAGCATGTCCCATTCAACACATTTAATGCTCAACAACAGCTTAAAGAACTCATCACCGTTGAGGGGATTCACGTTTGATAGGTACTTGTATTCCCTATCTTTCAACCGTTCCTCTTCCATCTTTGTGGCCTTGTCTAGCCGCTTCTTGTTGTCACCATCATTTAGTCCAAGTGCATCAAGCTTTGCCTTTTCTTGGACATAAATGCATTGAACTCATCCTAAAACATAATACCTTCTTGAAACCATGAAAAAGACATACATTTATCTATAAACAGATAGTGTAGGTATCACCTTTCACTATCTTTGATTCTCTTCCACCATGTTTTCAATCTATGATTGCCATCCCAAACCAAAAACTTTATGTATTTAAGATCTTTACATTGTTTTCCAGGTGCCCTCTCAAATTCATCATTTTGTTGGTCCCCACTCCTCCAATCGGATGTTGTCATAGGTATGGTATCCCCTCTAGAATCTTTAACTAACACCAAAAAGTGACCCATAGTTTCCAAAGCCATTCGATATCATCTTTAGAAAAACTAATAGCTTCATGTACAACCCTTTGACAAAGAGAAATAAGAGGAGTCAATGTCCTCTTCTTGACATAAAATGACTCAAGACATCCTTCATCAAGCCAAAGAGAGATTTTCTTGCATAGATGTCTTACGTGCTTTGTCGCCTCACCCCCACCATCCCCCTCTTGATCATTGCCGTCACTATCTTCTTCATTGTTATTAAGGTGTTCATCATGAATATTAGTCTCTACAAAAGAAAATAAAAGACAAGCATGCATGATCAAAATACCTATGAAGACATCAACTTAATTGAAATATAGATTAGTATACTATATTTCAAAGTTACCGATGATATTGGATTCTCATCAGCATGAGCTTCATCGTCAATGAAAAAATATCTTTTAAAAACACAACTCTATTTGGGAGGATTTTCCAAGGATCAGATACTTGATGATGCCTCTTGATGAAGTGTCCTATGAGGGATACAGACCGATCTCAACTTCATGCTTACTCCATGATTGCTCAATGGTGAGAGAAGTGGTTTTTTCTTTTTGTTATCCCTCTTAGGCACCATTATCTACATATGAGGAATTTAAAGTTGTTTTAATATTACATATAAATGTAATTTTCTACATTTGTCATTCATATAGCAAAACGTTCATTCATGATTAATAAAATAATAGTGTGGATACTTTTTGTAACATAAAAAATATTTAATATATATAGTACTATACTATATTATATATACTATTATATTATGTATTTTATATAATATTGTAATATATATAATACTATGCTATGTATTATGTATATTATTATATTATATAGTACATAGTATAATAAAGCTAGTAGATTATAAAGTAGTATACTATATTAAATATATGTAATATACTACAAAAAATTATATATTACATAGTATCCTATATATTATAAAAGTAGCATCGTATATAGTATTATATATTGCATCACATATTATATATATGTAGTATACTATATACTATATACATTGTATGTACTACACATGACTTCCTAGATTCATTCCTGCATTTATTGGCAATAGGGCATATAGCAAAAAAAACCATCCAGACGTAGATGGGTTGGATTTGTTGGGGTATAAATCCCAATGTGGTCGCCTAGGTAAGTGGGCGGGCCACCAGGTATGTACACATATTCTTTTGTTAAAACCTAATAAGAACTCACTGTGCTCTACACATTACAGTAGAGCGAGTTCACCATATCGTCGTGTTCTTCTTCTCGCACTCTCTCTCGCGTCACACTTCCGCTCGTACTCCTTCAACTGGTATTAGAGCTTAGATCGAGGCTCGGGGCAACACTGCAGGAGGCTAGAGTCACCAACTCAGATTGAGCCACCGTTCGGCTTCGACAAAGGTCTGCGCAGGCCATTTTCGACTACGTGGTCTCGGCGGGTGCAGATCCAACTCTGCAAATTTGGGGTTTTTGGCCTACGACTGCAGGTGCTGAGGATATCGACACTCCCAGAGTGTTGATTTGTGGCTGTCTACACATCGAAGGACGGCTCAGAGTTCTTGGAGGCGTGTCACATACGACACGGGCGTATCTACACAGAGACTGTAGGCGACATCCACTAGTTCAACAGGTAGCTTGTGTTTGCTGCTTGATATTCCAGATTTCATCCTGACATTGCAGGTACTTCTACATGGGATGTATTGTCAGAGATGATGTATGTCTGTTGAGGGTTTGCTGGCTGTGAGTCACGCAGCAAACAACCGCCGCAGCGGTAATGGCATACAATGGGAAATTTGTGGATGTATGACTTTGTGGGAAGTCTATGTACTGTCAGATTTACTGCAGCCTTTGTTGAGGGTCGAGTGAGGTTTAATTGAGCTGGGGGATTCTCGAATGTGGAGATCCTTTCGGTGATACAGGTCTTGGAGCGATCCCTCGAGCACCCTTAGATAGGCAGCTAGGATGTATTAACTGTGAGTTAGACAGTTGGGATTGCATCTTTGCTTTAATGCCGTTGAGGCATTGTCGCAGTCTATGCTTATAGGACAGTGACAGAACAGTCAGAGATAGTATAGGTACAGGACAGGTTTACCCGCAGCTTATAGTGTCAGAGAGACAGTGTTTTTGAGTACACCAGAGCCATTTTACAAAGGAGACTCTGCCAAAATTTATGGAGAATTTGAAGCTTTCTTGGTTCATTTGACAAGTTGATATTGGTTCAGAGGTTAGTTTACAGGGGAAACTCTGCCAAATTTTTCCCAGGAAAGTAAACTACTGTGAAGCATAGCTATAGCTGGATCACAGGACACTGCTCTTTACAATATCAAGAAGCTGGATGGAACCAATTTCCCATTGTGGAAGAAGCAGATTTGGCACGTGTTGGTACAAAAGAAGCAGATAAAACCTATAAAGCTCAAAGGGATAAAAGCAGAAGATATGGACAAAGATGAATGGAGCGAAATGGATGAATTGGCACTTTCTACCATTATGCTGACTTTGGCAGAAAGCGTTTACTTCAATGTAGCAGACGAGATGTCGGCTTATCAAGCATGGTTAAAGCTGAGTGATCTTTATGAGAAGCAGAGTGCAGCTTCACAGGTATACTGGCTTAAGAAGCTTGTTGACTTGAAGATGAAAGAAGGGACACCTATGTCCAATCATCTAAATGAATTCAACACAATCTATAGTCAGTTGTTAGCTCAAGGTGTCAAGTTTGATGAACCTATGAGAGCTATGTTCCTGTTGATCACATTGCCGGAAAGTTGGGACACTTTTCGCACAGCTTTGAGTAATTCTGCACCTCCAGATGGTTTGAACATAGCAGGTGTAGAAGGAAGTCTACTTACTGAAGAAACCAATAGAAAGACAATGGACAAAGGCAAAGGAACAGCCTTAGTTGTCAGGGGAAGGACCAAAGAAAAGTACAAAGGTGGAAAGAGGAATCAGTCTCATAGCAAGTCTCGCAGTGCTAAAGGCAAGAGTGACATAGAATGCTACCATCGTGGCAAGAAGGGTCACATGAAAAGAGACTGCAGAGAATGGAAAGTAGAAAAAGGCAAAGAGAAAGCTGAAGACCATGGTGAGAAGAACAAGTCCTCAGTGAAGATTCAAGAAATAAATGTGACAAACACTGTTGCAGAGGATGACAATCTAGTGTCAGGAGACATCTACTTCTTGAAGAATACAATGGACTCAGCTCTTCTTACAGCATTTGATGGAAATGCACTGAGTGACTGGATTATAGACTCAGGGGCATCACTTCATGTGTCTCCAAACAAGGAGTGGTTTAATTCTTATGTGACCACTAAAGATCATGATCGGCTAGGCAATGGGCAGACATGTGAGATCTTAGGTGTTGGAGATGTTCAATTGAAGTTTCAAAATGGCTCTTCTTTCATGCTGAAGAATGTGAGACATGTTCCCGCAATTACAAAGATCTTGATCAACACAGGTTTACTTGATGATGCTGGCTACGTGTGACTTTTGGACAGAACATGTGGAAGATATCCAAGGCTTCTATGACAGTAGCACATGGAGTAAAGTCTGGAGGACTTTACATGATTTATGTATCAAATGTCTCTAAAAATGTAATCAATGTAACCGAGCAACCGAACGTTTCTTTGTGGCATAGCCGGTTAGGACATATGTCCAAGAAGGGAATGGAAATCTTGTCTCGTTCTGGTTATTTGCCTGGATTTTCATTTAATGATTTTGAATTCTATGAACATTGTCTGTATGGTAAGCAAACACAGCAGCCACATAAGCATAGAAGCAGTAGAAGAGATACACAGTTGGCACTTGTTCGTAGTGATTTGTGTGGACCTATGACTAACCTATCTCTAGGGGGAGCTTCTTACTTTATGACATTTATAGATGATTACTCAAGGAAAGTATGGGTTTACTTTCTCAAGCACAAGGATGAAGCCTTTAGTGTTTTCAAAACGTTTGTGACACTTGTGGAGAATCAGAGTGGCAAGAAGCTTAAATGCTTACGCACTGGCAATGGTGGAGAGTATGTTTCAAAGGCCTTTCAGGACTTTTGTGAGTCAAAAGGTATAAAACGTGAACTTAATGCTCCTTACAATCCTCCTCAAAATGGTGTTGCTGAGAGGATGAATAGAACCATACAAGAGAAGGTCAGAAGTATGTTGTCTAATGCACAACTGCCAAATGGGTTTTGGGCTGAAGGTGTATCAAGAGTTGTTCATCTTGTAAATAGATCTCCTAGCAAGGTTTTGCAAAAGGATTCAGTGCCAGAGATGGTATGGTCAGGCAAGGTGCCGTCATACAAGAATCTCAGAGTCTTTGGTTGTGAGGCATATACTCACGTTGCAAAGGAATTTAGGAACAAAATTGAGCCAAAGAGTAGAAAGTGCATCTTTCTAGGCTATGGTAATTCTTGTGAGATGGGGTACAGACTTTGGGATCCCCAATCCAAAAAGGTTATCCGCAGCAATGATGTTCACTTTAATGAAGCCAAATATCATTCTAAACCAGAGAAAGTTGAGGAGATTAGAAGAGTTGTCTTCCAAGAAGATGGACCTGCACGTGCAAGACAAAATGTCAGGGCTCAAGAGGAGCAAGTACATGATAGATTGGAACCACAGGTTGTGGCTGAGCCTGAGCCACCTATTGTGCATAGATCTGGACGTGTCACGTGACCTCTTGATAGGTTTGTTCCATCTATGAACTATGCCATGTTGACTGATTGCAATGAGCCTTCATGTTACAAGGAAGCAGTGCAAATGAAGGACTCCGGGAATTGGCAATTGGCCATGCAGTTAGAGATGACAGCTCTGCATAAAAACCAGACATGGAAGCTAGTTAAATTACCATGGGGCTAAAAGGCTCTACCCTGTAAATGGGTTTACAGGTATAAGATCACCGCTCGTGATATTCAGCCAAAGTACAAAGCAAGGCTTGTTGCCAAGGGCTTTAAGCAAGAACAAGGCATTGACTTTGATGAAGTCTTCTCTCCGGTGGTCAAGATGACTACATTGAGATGATTTCTTGCATTGGTTGCCATATTAGATTTGGTGTTGCACCAAATGGATGTCAAGACATCGTTCTTGCATGGTGATTTAGATGTGGAAATTTACATGCAGCAGCCAGAAGGGTTTGTTGAGAAAGGCAAGGAAGATTGGGTATGCCAGTTGTTAAAGAGTCTTTATGGCTTAAAACAATCACCGAGGGCATGGTACCATAAATTACACAAGTTTATGCTTTCTCAAGGCTACAAACGTAGTGAGTTCGATCACTGTCTATATACAAAGAAGGCTAAGGATGGCAGTTGGCTGATCCTTATTTTGTATGTGGATGACATGTTGATTGCTGGCAAGCACTTGGAAGAAATTTCAGCTTTGAAGTCAAAGATGGCAAAATCGTTTGACATGAAAGACATGGGTGAGGCAAGTCATATACTTGGTATGCGCATTGAGAGAGATAGATCAAAGAAGTTGATTTGGTTATCTCAAACAGAGTATATTGACAAGGTTTTGCAACGTTTCAATATGGAGAAGGGAAAGGCACTGAGTGTTCCATTGCCACCATATGTGAAACTTAGCAAACAAGATTGTCCTGTGTCTGAGGAAGAACAGGCTGAAATGGATAAGATTCCATATGCGTCTGCAGTGGGTAGTTTGATGTATGCAATGATTGCTACTCGCCCAGACATTGCATTTGCAGTGGGAGTAGTAAGTCGATACATGTCCAACCCAGGCAAGAAACATTGGGAGGCAGTGAAAGGAATATTGAGATACTTGAAAGCTACAAAGAGTATGCGTATATGCTATGGGAGTCAGGAGCTAAGTGTAAAGGGTTTTACAGACTCAGATTATGCAGGTGACTTAGACAACTGAAGGTCTACATCAGGGTATGTCTTTACATTTGCTGGTGGAGCAGTATCATGGCGTTCTAGATTACAAGATTGTGTTACTCAGTCTACTACAGAGGCTGAATATGTTGCAGCATCAGAGGCATGCAAAGAATCAATTTGGCTTAATCGACTAGTAACAGATTTGGGAATCAAAGAAGAGATGACTGTGTTATATTTTGATAGTCAAAGTGCTATACAATTGGCTCGTAATCCAGTTTATCACTCAAAGACAAAACATGTGGATGTGAAGTATCATTTCATCAGGGAAATGCTCGAGGATAAGCAACTTCAGCTTGTCAAAGTTCACACCACTGAAAATCCTGCTGATCTACTTACAAAAGGACTTCCCTTAGATTTGCGCATTTTCGCAAGTAGTTAGGTGTAGGGTAGTACATCACTTCTCTACATCTCTTGTATATTAGCTTGTATAGTAGCTTCTCTCACACTTAAAGTACCACATTGGACTTTAAGTGGGAGGTTGTTGGGGTATAAAGCCCAATGTGGTCGCCCAGGTAAGTGGGCGGGCCGCCAGATATGTACACATATTCTTTTGTTAAAACCATATAAGAACTCACTATGCTCTACACATTACAGTAGAGCGAGTTCACCATATCGTCGTGCTCTTCTTCTCGCACTCTCTCTCACGTCGCACTTCCGCTCGTACTCCTTCAGGATTTGTGATCAACACACTAAACACCATGTCGACCAGCTTTTGCTGCTACCAAATCACTTTTTTAATATGGGGGGGGGGTGTCATTCCTCCTGTTGATCCTCCTCTCCTCCACTTGTTGTGTTGATCTTCTTGTCAATGAATGGGGGAAGCCCTATTTCTCATCAACCTCACACCACCTATCAATTTCTCTCCCCATGTGCGCACGGGTGCTCCCCATCCTACTTCTTTTCGTTTTTTAAATGGTAGTACTACATAGTATTATATATTACATAGAATGTATACATTATGTATTATTATGAACTATATATTATATAGTAGTATATTATATATTATGTGTATAGTATTATAAACTATAATATATTTTAGAAGGTATATAATAATTGATATAATACATATTATATTGACTATCATAGTATAAATTATAGTAACTTCGACTCATAAAGTAATTAATTAATTGTCATACAAGACATTTAATTTATAAATAAATTAAATAAATAATTTATTTGTATAAATCACATTTACAATGAATAAATATAAATGAAAAAAGGGAGGAGATAGAGCCCCCCATCATGTGTGCACATGCGAGGATGATGGGGGGCTCTGCCTCCTCGCTTTTCTTTAGATTTGCAGACAAACTATGAGGATTCAAGAGACATAATAGGCAAAAATAGCACAAAAAAAAAGAGGGGTGTTGGGGGTCCCATCGTTGCATAGCTCCAATGACCAACAAAATTATCAATCCGGAGGGATGAGCTACCCGGCTAGGGCATGGAAACACTCACACAATTAGTAAGCTAATCATGGCAACACGAACGGTGACTCTACGAGGTGAGATTCTCAGCCTATGGAGGAGCTAAGCCACAGTGATGGGTAATCTTCACATCCACTTCCCTTCACCTCCAATCAATCCAATCATACACACTAATGATTGCAAGATGCACACAACACTAATCATATCATGGAACACACTATGCAAGCACACACACATAGATTTATCAAGCACCACACTCCAATCAAACCTACATGCACACACAAGCAATAAAGGGTAATCATACAAGATTAGAGAGGGATTAATCACTAATTAGTTACAATCTAACTAATCTAAGCATCATTAGCAATCACAAGAAGTATGAGAGAGACATAATGAAAGATAATTAAGCATTGATTAGTGTTAACCAAGGAGAAGCTCAAGGAATCCATAGCCACACAACTTAAGAGCCCTCACCAAAGAGTGCTCTCAACAAATGAGATTGAGAACCCTAATTTCCTTTACGCACTGCCTTATGTACCTAGGGTAAAACTATGCAATGTCCGGGCACCCAAGGCCTTTAGGGCTCCACCACTTACTCAATCTGCTACCTAGGCACACTAACTGACCTGTTCCTTAGATCTTGGAACTCCCATTCAACCCGTAACACATTCAAAATTACAATGGCTGGAAATAAATTGGGAATTTACAATAAGTGACCATTTTGGGAATAGTTAGGGACCCTTGTTTGAGCGGGGTTGTTGGGCTTATATGTGAAGCTGCTCTAAATATAGCTATGGGTTCCCTCTATATATATACCATCCTATGTATGTAATCTACACACTTTTGAGGTTGCACTGTCTGTGTATTGTCTTTTTATTCTTTTCTTTCTCTCAACTGGCCAAAGTGAAGAAACACATGTGAGATGATATGATCCCCACTCAAGCCACTATCAATACTTTAGAGGATTACACCCTGATAAGTAATCGATATTCAATAAATTGTTCTAACATGGAAGATAGGGGCCCAATAATCAATCCACATAGGTGATCGAGATTCAATAACTTATTCTAACATGGAATAATAGGAGCCCAAGAATTGATCACTATCTAGGTGCGTATAAGAGGCAAAAAATAAAGGTTTATCAAGCTAAGTCCTTTCCAAATTTGTGAGTCATTTCCCATGAGTAGAGTAAAGGAGCCAAAGACTAGCCGGGGTCCAAAACAAGGCCACCTTAAAGTAAATTAAGATATTACCAAAATATATTGCAAATGTCAAGAGCTTTAAATGATCTATCTTTTCGTATCAATATCATTGGAAACTGTCAATCCTATCAAATAACTCAAATCATTCAAATTGAATGTCCCTTTATTGGCCCCCATGTTTTAAGTGACCTTATATTGGCCCCTTTAACCTAGTGTGAGTGATGTATCCACATTGTGAGCATTAACCAAGTAGATACAGAGGAAGGAGAGAGAAATATAAAGAAGAAGATAAATAGAGAGAACCAAGGAGATATGGAGGAAGGAGAGAGAAGTATAAAAAAAATGTAAATAAAGAGGGGGTGCTTGTATGCGGACCACATGTAAAGACCCAAGGTGATCATATAATACGAGTGGGAACAAAAACTCCCAGTGCTTGTATATTAGGATTATACATGTGATCATGGAAAAAACCTCCATCTACTACATGAAAAAATGAGTTACCTTTTTTTGGAGTGAAACCTAATCATGGAGATTAAACTCGGATCGTCAATGATCACAAGATGATCACTCTCAAGACACGATGGATAAAATGTGTTACATTCTTTTCTTTCTAATGACACACATCCCATAGTTCAAGACATGAATATCTAAGTAAACATGTGTGTATGCACACACGCACGTGAGGTGACACACATCCCATAGTTCAAGACATGAATATCTAAGTAAACATGTGTGTATGCACACACACACGTGAGGTGATGTCACAAGAACCGAATAATAGAGATAGACAGCAAAAGGTAGAGAAGGAGATCTTTGTATTGATGAATCTTTGCAGACTTTTGATACAACAGAGGAGCAATTTATATGGGCGTACTCCGTTGTACGGAGCTCGAACCTCCCGACCACCCCCGAGCTTCAATTCGCTTGCATGCAGCGTCTCACTCGCACTCGCACTCGCACTCGCAGAAGAGAGATCGGTGAATGATCCCCAAAACGCACCACCCGTCTTTCTATTCTGGTTTTTTTTTTTCCTCTAAAAGCATGCCACCTCCCAAAATAGCTGCTTTTCTATTTTTTTGGTGTTTGGTCGACTCGACTTGCGCGCCAAGTATACCTGCAAGAATAGGTAAAAACTGATCGCGAAGCGATCCGTAAAGGTTAGATTTTTGAAACTTTTTTTTTCAGCTGTCTTCAACTGAACATAACTCCCAAACGGAGCCAAAAGTGCTCAAGTCCGTCTCACACAATCTTGTTGCCCTCGCTGCGCTCTTCGACGACTATGTGATGGAAAATTTCCATAGCCTGCTCTAATTTGCTGAAAATCAACCTGCAAAACAGCATTTTCTACAAAAATGATGCAAAAACAGCAAATCCCACTTTTTTCTTAATCTTTAGCCCTCAACGAGCATCAAAACATCAAAATCTCTAAAGACTCAGAGAACCAAAGTTGTTCCTTATAACACAAGCTTCAATCGCTTCATACATCATTTTTCCAAAATCCCACGTTAACACCTTCAAAAATGCCTTCCGGACAAAAAAAAATTATTGGACGAAAACAATTCACACATCCTTCTACATAGTGGACTAACTTTAAAACGACCAAAACTTCCTAGAAAAACAAAATTTATTACTAAAACACCTCAAAATCAAGTCCTGTTACAGGTGACACCCATCCCATAATTCAAGACATGAGTATCTAAGCAAGCATGTGCATGTGCATGCACACACGTGAGGTGACTACTTCGCTCTTTCTGCTTGCTCCCATGCAAATAGTGTGGAGCTAAAATAAGCTATCATTTTTTGCAGAATTCTGAGAATCTCTTATCCAATGTTTGTAGTTTGCATTTGTCGCTTATGGCATCACTATTTTTCAGTGCTAATGCAATGCAGTAAAGAACCCCTTTTTAGCATTGCATATGTCCCACAAATATCTAAGTAAACATGAGTGTGTGCACGCATGCACACGAGGTGACTGCTTCACTCTCTATGCTTGCTCTCATGCAAATAGTATGGAGCTACACTAAATTATCTTTTTTTGCAAAATTATGAGCATCTCTTATCTAATGATTGTAGTTTTCGTTTGTCTCTTATGGCATCACTATTTTGTAGTGCTTATGAAATGCAATAAAGAACCCTTTTTAGCATCACATATGGCTCATAAATATTTTATAATATTTTAAGTCCTCTTGGCATCGCATATGCAAAGTCATTTTTTTAATAGCATGTCACTGGATCTTCTAGCATCTTATATTATATTACATGGATGCCACTACCCTTGCATATAGGGAGACATAACACATATTCCAAATATAAAAAAACTAGGTGCTAAGAAGAAATGATTGTTTCAAAATGTATCATATTTTTTTCTTAGTTGCCTCATTTCTTTAGACATAGCAATTTCTAAAAAATTTAGGGATTTCATAAAAAATTACAATCAAATATAGGAATGATATCACATATACAATATTGGGGCCATTGTTTAAAGTTCTCATTCTAAGCCATGTTTACGAGAAATATATGGTCTTGAAAAACCTCCTCACAAATCTATTGTTGGCATATAAAGGTGGAAAACAAGAAACACATGCAAATTGTATTTCAATGTTTTGTTTTAGCTGAGATTGTTTTCATTTTCATCTCTAATCCAACATATATATATATATATATATATATATGTATCTAATCTCATCTCCTTAACCAAACCTATCTCTCTCATTCTTAGTAATTCACCCTCTCTAGGTTCTCTTGCTACAGGTACATCTCTCCCCGCAGTATCCTTATTGCCTACGGGCAAGAATAGGGCTTGGGAGGGAAACTTCTCATCTCTTCACTTATCTCATATCTACATTTCTCACATACTATCCTAGATGAATAACCCACATGATGATCATTTCTATCGCTTTCACTCTGTACAATCTATTAGAATTAACGTATGGATTAGCCGTAAAATACACTTTCAACAACGTATAGTGTTTCTCTTCGACCCTGAAAGGCTCAATGAAATACTTCTATCACCGGATCCCATCATACTACCTCTCATAGACTATAATTTTTCTTTTGATGTAAGCGTAGTTATCTTGCTATGAACTAAGAGGATTTGTACACACAATTAATCCCAATCACTAGACAAAATATATATATAATGGTAAGCACAAAACTACAATTCCAAAGAGCAATTCGTAGCCTATTTGGTCAGTCAAGATTGAATGCCATTAACTCATCTATTAACCCTTTCTTATTACCCATGATACGATATGATCATAGCCTTGATGTTTTCATTTTCGTATTGTTTTGACATTCTCTTTTGTGTTCTTTCTTTGTGTGTGTGAGTGCAAGAGAGAAAGAGTGAGTCTTCTTTGATTACACTTCTTTCCAAACCCTAGTCTTCATGGCATCTATGGTTTAACTCCTTCATATAGTTTTTGTTGAGTTCTCTCACAAACTCTCACAGCCATACGTCCGGTGCTTTCCTGGCAAGACCGCAAATTTCTCGACAACGTAAAACTTCTCGAGGAAGCTATCCGCGGGCCGACGACATGAGGTAAGCAGGTGCGTCAGATGGCATCGAGTGGCGTCAAGAGGTCGAACAGGGTCAATACTTGCACGCGGAGAAGTACGGACACGACGTGGGTGTTTTCTTGTGATACTTATGCAGAAAGGTCATCATGAGGACCACTTTTTGGGGCCACTTCACGTGGTTGCGAGACGCATTATTGAAAAGAAATGAGTGCCAGGTGTGCGGATGATGCAAAAAGGTGACAAATATGCACTGCGAGGTCAGTGTTTGGCTTGTTCGGGGTCCGTTTGAGGTCATCTAAAAGGCCAAGGGTGCCTAACTAATAAAGCTAAGTGTAGGAACTGAAAAAACTGAGAGAAGACCAGAAAAAACGTGGAGAAGAGAGGAGGAACAACTGCAGGTGTGTTTTTGCTCATTTTGGAGCTTGTTTTGGCCGTAAACTGCTCATCCGAGGTGGGATTTGAGCACTTTGACATTGTAGAATGGGGTTTTGGGCCGTTCTGGACGCGATGGTGCTATCCATTTTGCCAAATTCCTCACTCTTTTTTTGTTGTTTTTCTGTGTAAGTTTCTCCTACGAGCGAAGTTTCTGCTCTAGTTTGTGATTGTATCTGGCTTATTTTAACCATATTGTGTGAGCTATTTGCCCCATTGGTGTTGGCCCAAGCTCAATTGTATCTAAACATCAGAAATTATCCTCTTTTGAGATGAGTTTTTTGGGTGTGTATGTGTGTGTGTGTCTGTGTGGAGTGGGCAAGTGGATAGTCTCTCTCCTCTCACTCTAGAGGTGTGTTCCCTGTCTCGGCCAGGTGTGTTGTCTAAGTCGAGTGGTGCCCCACAGTGTGTGTGTGTATCTTCCCAAGAGTGTCTATCGGGTTGTTATAGAGGCACTCTGTGTGTTTTCATCCCGCTCACATTCTTTTGGCGCCCCCACGGAGGATGTTCTTCGAGTACCTTCTGCTTCGAGCTTTAAGCTTCGAGATTCGGGATTACAGGTTATAGGTTACAGGTTACAGGTTACAGGTTATAGGCTACAGGTTACAGGTACAGGTACAGGTACAGGTGATTCACACAGGTACAGGTAGCTGGAGTATAGTGATATACTAGTGATGGGGGCTTTTCACAAGCCAAGCTCCCATACCCCTCTTCTCTCGTCCCCACCCCATGAAAACCCCCTCTTAGGGAGGGAGTGATAAAAGGCATTGGAAAAAGTAAGAAAAAAATAAAGTATGATTATGTAAATATATAAGAAAGGTAAAATAGGCCACCTCATGCCTGCGGGGTAGCCCATCCCCACCTTGCCTCCTTTTTATTCACAGTTGCCCCGCCGGGTGTCCCTTTTCCTCTCCTCCACTCAAAAGGTCAACCCCCTCTCTCTTCCCCTTGTCCTTTCTCCTTTCTCTCTCCCCTCAAGCTACCCCACCTCTCACCAATAATGCATTATAACTCACCAATAATGCACCCTAACTCACATGCAACTTACCCTATCTTCCAAAATAGTATACCCCACCCCCTCTTTCTCTCTCCTATCATATCCCATGACCCAAATACCCCCCTCTCTCTCTAAAGGGCGCCATGTCTCTTGTCTTGTAGCTAAATAACCTCCCCCACACTCACACACACTCAGTTTCACTGAAAAAGGTGCCCACAGACCCATCCCCACCCGGTGGTTACCTGATTTTTCTTGTGTTCACACACGTCTGCCCCCCTGTTTACTTTACCATGACAGGCTCGAGGCGCGCCATTCAGTCCCCGGTGTTTTAGAGGCCGTCGGGGTTCGGGGTTCGCTTTGCTCCCGTCATTTGGTGCCCCCACTGAGGATCTTTTCATGAAACACTTCAGTTTACAATACTGAAACCCCTAAACTATTATGAATGGATGAATGGCTAGTAGGATTTGCTAATTGGACAGAAGAAGAAGAGCTCCAAGCACAACTAGACGAACTCCGCATCTCCATCGAAGCTCGAGTGCCAGGCGTAACGGTAATTGATTTGAAGTGGGAGAGTCAACCAACACGCCAAACCCAGTGGATATACATAGGCCAAATGCCAAGAAGAAGAAGGAGAAGGTCGAAACCATGTCCGCAACCTACAACCAACCCACAACAACAAAATAGAAGGAGCTCTACACAATAGAGAATCAACACTATTCAACTTTGAGAATCGGGTAACTCAAGTCACCGAGGTAATTATCACAGTCAGTTTTCAAGTCGCACCTGATGCTGCAGCACAGATAACGGAATCATTGGCTCACACTCTCACTAGAGAAACTAGGGATCTACTGAGTTTGTTTCAGGAAAGAACACCACCCTCTCCCACAAGCTTGGACAGTGACTAAGTACCTCTAAGCTTCACATGAATCAGTACAACCTACCTCAAGACAAATCACACATACCAACACGTGTACGCTCAATCAAGGTAATAGTGGATTTGAAGGCTCACTACCAGCACGTCATTGACACCATGCTGGGTGGGGAGCGATTTTTTCAGGTTCTGGCATCAGATCAACCATTTGTTCTACCTTTGGTACAAGGCAATGTACCGTTTGAAGTTTTAATCTATGTCCTAGTATAAGAGGGTATACACGCCTCCTTGTAAAGAAGAAAAAAACTTTTGCAAGTTAAGCAGTGTGTCTTTCTAGCTCTCTCTCAGTAATCATGGCAAGTGTAGCATTTCCAACATTTAAAGGAAAGAAGGGGGAGGATTTGGTAACAGACTTCCTAGATGACTTTGAAGTAGCATGTGTAGTGAGCAACAAAGATACGGATGAATCCCGGGTTAGAATCTTTAAGCATCTCATGAAGCTAGAAGCTAGATCATGGTACAATGCACTTCCACAAGCAACCAAGGATGACTGGGAACCCTTAAAAACCGCTTTTAAGAGGCTCTTTGGGGGAGGTACCACTTGAGAAAAGTTGTGGGACAAGTTGAGAGACTTGAAGCAGGAGGGTCTTTTAGAATATGCCACCTATGAGTCCAAATTTGTGGATTTGTGGGAATGGTGGGTTGAGTCACTGGCAAGGGGGGAAGCTGCACCCGATTTCTTAAAAAAAGATCGGTTCACGTATGGCTTATGGCCGCTTCTCAAGGAGAAGGTGAGAGGTAGATTCCCGGCTACGTACGAGTTAGCCGTTGAGATTGCTCGCCTTAAGGACAAGAAGCTGCGAATGAAAGCCAAAGAAACCGAGTCAACAGAAATAGCAACATCACGTCAACCAGCAACTACGACAACCACCATTCCACCACCACCACCGGCTCTTGGGGTAAGAGATGACCAACAAGATATGTTCGCCCATATTACTGACCAACTGCAGAATTTGTCTATCCACTTAATACAACAAGGGAGGAGTCAAGAAAGAGATCAAGACCCTGGAAGAGCACGACGACAAAACAGGGAGTATCATTGCTACAACTGCGGAGAAGACGGTCACGGTATGTACTACTGTCCCAAACCACGACAAAACTATAATAGAGGAGGTAGGAGGAACCAATTGTCACCCCCTAGAGAAAGAACACCCCCACCCCAAGCACCACCCCCACCAACACAAATTCTACATCCACCCCAGACACCACTACAAGCATCCATCCCACCTGTTCCACCAGCCCCACCACCTGATCGCCCTGTAAACATCATAAGGCTAGAAGAGAGGAAAAGCCGTAGTAGTGGATCCACCCAGAGCAAAGGAGAGGGACAAGGGTAAGAAGAAGGTAACCTTTTTAGAACCACTTGAGGCCATGAATGTGAAAAGAGCTAGGAGGGAGAAGGCTACACAATCAGATGATGAGAGAAGCATGAGAGGAGAAACTAGCAAGAGGCCATCCAGGCCACGACGGAAATTGGGCATCACCGACTTCCAGCTAGGGGAAATTTCTAAGCCCTATGACCTAACATTGGATGTGGTAGAGAAAGGACCGAATATTACATGGCCACAGCTGTTACATCTTGTACCTAAAGTAAGGCGACAATGGTCTAAAATGGTAAGTACAAGACGCTCCAAAACAAAGGTAGCCGGAGCTATTTCGGGATGCAACATGGATGACATCCTTCCAATTGTCGACGTAAACATAAAAGGAAAGAGGGTTGGAAACACCTACATTGATGGAGGTGCACAAATCTGTGTAATGAGCGAAGCTATGATGCTTCGATTAGGGCTCGAGGTTGACAGGCCTTCTCCATGCAAGGCAAAGATGGCAAACAACGCAAAAGTAAAGTGTGTGGGTGTGGTAAGTGCCGTGAAAATCAAAGCTTTCAACACTGAGGTAGAGGTAGATGTTTTTGTGATGCCTACTAAGGGGGAGGGCTATCCACTAATTTTGGGAAGGCCATGGTTGATGGCCATGAAGGAAAAACAGGACTGGGTTACTGGCCTTCTACGCATGACCGGTAAGAAAGGGGAGACAATCTACTACGACATGAGGATTGGCAAGCAGAAGCAAATGAATCTGGAAACATCGGCAGATGAAACCACTAGCGAATCTTCCAGTTCTGAGGAGGAGACCACATCCACCGACGAAAGTGACAGTTCCATTGATGTGATGGGTATCTTTATGAAGGATCCACAAAGGGTAAGCACAAATGGTGATCCATCACCAAAAGGGCAACCCAATGAAGAGGAGAGCAAATCACTTGGCCTAGGAGGAAGTAGGTTGAAGGGTATGTTGTCTACGGAATTAACACTTGAGGAGAAAGATAGTTTTTTGCAAATGTTGATGGGAAAGAATCACAGGCATTACAGTGGTGGAACATCATATTAAGCTGAAGGAAGGGGTAAAACCAGTTGTGCAAAAGCTACGACGACTGGGGGTCATACAAGAAAAGACACTCTTGGCCGAGGTAAGGAAACTGTTGGAGGCAGGATTCATCTATCCTGTAGAAAACTCAGAATGGGTGTCACCCGTAGTGGTGACGCCTAAAAAGAATGGTAAGTGAAGGGTCTGTGTTGACTACAAACCACTAAATGCAGCTACAAAGAGAGACCACTTTCCTCTCCCTTTCTTGGATGAAATTCTGAATGAAGTAGCGGGTTTTGAATGCTATACCGTCTGTGATGGTTATTCTGGATACTTTCAAATACGCATAGCCTTGGAAGATCAGCTAAAAACCACTTTTATCATGCCATGGGGTTGTTTTGCATACAGGGTTATGCCATTTGGTCTCACAAATGCACCTGCCACATTCCAAAGATATGTCACATATGTTTTTCAACCGTTCTTTGGAACATCCATAAGAGTGTTCATTGATGATTTTTGTATATATAGCTCCCGTATTTCACATTTAGAAAAGGTAACTGAACGGTTTGGCCAGGTTGCAGAGCCTAGGTGGGCAATTAAATGTGGATAAATGCCACATTGGGGAAAGTAAAGTCATTCTACTAGGCCATGAAATTTCAGCAAAAGGTATCAATGCCGACCCAAGTAAGGTGTCCGCACTCATAGCCCTACCTTCACCAACGACTGTACGTCAACTGGTCTCTTTTCTACAAAAGGTGAGGTACTTAAGTAGATTCATACATCTACTATCACAACTTGTTCTACCACTGCAACAACTCACTCGAAGATCAACTTTCACTTGGGACGAGGAAAGCGAACATCACTACAACAAGGTAAAGGAGGTCTTAGCCACTCTGCCAACTATCTCACCACCTAAGTGGGATGAAAAATTCTATGTCACCTCAAGTGTTGGTGATGACTCATTGGGGGCTGTGCTACTCCAAAAGGATACGACGACATCTTTCATGAGGCCAATCTACTTCTCTAGTCGAATGATGACAGAAGGAGAGAAAGGTTTCACCCATGTGGAACACTTAGTCCTAGCTCTTAGATTTGCAACTACAAAGTTTAGGTCATATTTGTTGCCTAAGAAATTTGTGATTCTAACCACGGATGAAATATTTCCCTATGTTGTACAACACATGGATGAGTCTGCTAGAATTACTAAATGGCTTGTTCGTCTGCAAGAGTTTGACTACACAGTACAGGTAGAAATCACGACAAGGGCAAGTTTGGGGGGACTCATGACCTACCAAATCTTTGAAGGGAAGGAGAAGCAATCTAAGGAAGGAGAAGTCCGATTACCTCCAGTACCACCAATGGTAGAAGGAGCATACTCTCTCTACTTTGATGGAGCCTACAAGCGAGCGTCCGACAAAGCAGCTGCAGGCATAGTGGTCTTTGATGACAAAGGGACAAAGGTATTTTCGTTGGGCCAATTGTTAGATTCACATTCTAACAATGAAGCTGAGTATGCAGCACTAACCAAGGTTCTACAATGGTGCGTCTCGCAAGGTGTACAACGCCTTAATGTATTTGGGGATGCTCTACTTCTGGTAACGCAAGTAAATGGAGCATGGACATGCAAGAATCCTAGTTTAAGGACTCACTTAAGTGGTGTGAAAACCTTGTTGGGTAAGTTTGAAGAAGTTCAAATACACCATATCCCAAGGGCTCAAAACCAAGAAGCAGATGCCCTAATAAGTGAAAGACTACAGGAAGTGGTGGTTGGAGCAATAAAACTAAAGCTCCCTCTATTTCAAGGCAGTGATGCCTTGCCTGACATCATGCATTTTTTGGAAACAGGGGAATGCCCATCAGATTTAACAAAGGGACAGAAGCAATGGCTGACGCGGATGGCCACAAGGTATCGACTCATCAATGATGGTTTGTACTGTAAGGGTAAGGACCAAATACTCAGGAAGGTCCCTCTCTCTCACGAAATCACGGGAGTAATTGCTAGCTGTCACGACAGGTTTGTGGTGGTCACTTTGCCCTAGACATAACAAGTAGGAAAATCTTGCAGGCAAGCTTCATATTTCCTAGCCTCAACCGTGATGTACACCATTGGTGCAAAACGTGTAAGTTGTGTCAAAAGGCCGGCACTAGGTCACTTATGCCTGAACCACAGACACCTATTCTCTCATATGGCCAATTTGAAAAATGGGGTATCGATGCCATTGGGCCATTACCTAGGGCCAACTCAGGAAAATTCTACATTATCATGGGGGTCGACTACATGACTAGATGGGTAGAGGCTACAGCCACCACTAGAATCACAGCGGTAGAGGTAGCTAAATTTATCTACGAGCACATATGTTGTAGGTTTGGCACACCTTTAGAGATCATCTCTGATAGAGGGCCAAGTTTCAGAGCAGACTTGGTAGGAGAATTAATGCAGAAACTGGGCATTACAAGGAGGCACTCTTCACCATATTACCCTCAATGTAATGGCCTAGTTGAAAAGGTAAATGGAATGGTTTCTAAAATTATTACCAAGCAGGTAAACAATCATCCCGAAGACTGGGATAAGTATCTACTACCAGCTTTATGGGCCTATAGAACTTCATTTCGTACATCCTTGGGATTCACACCGTATCATCTAGTATTTGGTAAGGAAGCAATCTTGCCCATTGAAGTGCAACTACAAAGTCTCAGAGTAATGGCAAGCCAACTTCAACAGCCCAACATGCATTTGAGAGATCACATCATCAGCTTGGAAAGACTGCAGCTGGACAGAGAAGAAGCAATAAATTATTATGCAGCACAAGCAGAGCATAGACGGCTTAGCTTTAACGAGCATCTCTGAAAAAAAGAATTGAAGAAAGGAATGTTGGTGCTCCGCTACGACAATCGCTTCGACATGCGCAAGGATAAGAAACTCTTGCTCCGATGGGAAGGCCCTTTCATCATCAGGAAAAAGTATGCCAATGGAAGCTACCAGCTTATGGAGGCTGATGGAAAACTTCATAAAACCAGGGTAAATGGTTGGCGACTTAAACCTTATTTTCTTCGATTTTACCAGGCTCCACCAATTGACATTCCAAATGAGGACACACCATCAGCCGCCACCTCCGACGATAATGATCAAATAGATGAGCTAGAGACATGAATGCCTCTAGCCAAAAGGGGAGGGCTAATGATGGGGGCTTTTCACAAGCCAAGCTCCCATACCCCTCTTCTCTCGTCCCCACCCCATGAAAACCCCCTCTTAGGGAGGGAGTGATAAAAGGCATTAGAAAAAGTAAGAAAAAAATAAAGTATGATTATGTAAATATATAAGAAAGGTAAAATAGGCCACCTCATGCCTGCGGGGTAGCCCATCCCCACCTTGCCTCCTTTTTCTTCACTGTTGCCCCGCCGGGTGTCCCTTTTCCTCTCCTCCACTCAAAAGGTCAACCCCCTCTCTCTTCCCCTTGTCCTTTCTCCTTTCTCTCTCCCCTCAAGCTACCCCACCTCTCACCAATAATGCATTATAACTCACCAATAATGCACCCTAACTCACATGCAACTTATCCTATCTTCCAAAATAGTATACCCCACCCCCTCTTTCTCTCTCCTATCATATCCCAAGACCCAAATACCCCCCTCTCTCTCTAAAGGGCGCCATGTCTCTTGTCTTGTAGCTAAATAACCTCCCCCACACTCACACACACTCAGTTTCACTGAAAAAGGTGCCCACAGACCCATCCCCACCCGGTGGTTACCTGATTTTTCTTGTGTTCACACACGTCTGCACACAGATTCACCTCTGAACACACTCCCCTCTCTCCCCTCTTGTAATTACTTTATTCTCCATGTCACCTCTCACTTTTTTTCATCAACCTATCTCTCTCTCTCATGAGACTGCTGTTCTGGCACATATATACACAGCCAGACAAGTGGGGCCCACAGTCACATGGCCTATGTAGATAATGATTTCTTCATTTCTAAATTCTAGAATTTCTCCCCCCTCCTCCCCTATATAAAGAGGGTTCACCATCACGAAAGAGTACACTATGCACTGTGTGTGCCTAGTGCACACACACACACACCCACACCATCACCATCACCGCAATCACCATGCTCGTCTTGAGCATGACCTCTACACCCTTGGGCTATGGAAGATGAAGGGAAACTAAATGAAGGATGATGGCCATAACCCTCGTGCGAGTCTTTGCCATCAACTCCCACCTATCCGCCATGTGATCTACCACGCTCTCCCTTCTCATTCCCCTACCCTATGCTCCCCATTTCATCGTCTTATTCTCAAAATAAAGCTTGAGATTTTGTGAATATGTTTTCTTGCAATGTTTTGCCCATGTGAGGTGTGCGGAATTGCCAGCTAGTCTTGTGTTTGGAGTGAGCTTGCGTATGTGTGAAGGGTGTGCGGATTCGCCATCCTTTTGTGGTGCCTAAGTACTAAGCCGCTATACCCTCTCTCTCTCTCTCTCTCTCTCTCTCTCTCTCTCTCTCACTTGATCTCATTCCCTTTCCTCTTCATCATTACTCCCAAGCATCCATCTCTCTTGGATGAAAACTTTGTTATGGTGGTGTGTTGTTTGCGTCCTAGCCGCTGAAGCTAGGTGGTGCCCCCTGTTTGCTTTACCATGATAGGCTCGAGGCGCACCATTTGGTCCCCGGTGTTTTAGAGGCCGTCGGCATTCGGGGTTCGCTTTGCTCCCGTCACTAGCAGTGATGTCACTTGCAGTTGTTGTGGGTATGCATCACTTGGCGCCTGTTTGAGCGCATTGTCTGCTGGATTGTACGTTACTTGTGGAAACTGCCATTGTATGCATTTGTGGAGCCATACTTGGTTGTATGTTGCAGTCCTAGCCATTTTGAGACTTGGTCTGGAAGATAGTCATTTCTGAGACTTGACTATACGCGATTTTCATGAGCCTTCGTGTGAGGGTCGATAGCGTGAGGTTTTATTGAGCTGGGGGATTCTCAAATATGGAGATCCTTTCGGTGATACAGGTAGCTAGAGCACCCTTTTCGTGACCTCGCCATAGGCTATGTACTAGTGATTCCTACTTGATGCTCGGGTTCTATTGTTGGCAGTTTATGCATATATAGACAGTCTATATTTTGGGTTCACACTGCTCTACTTCTGGGGAAACTTTGCCAAAATTTCTCCAAGTTATGATGGCTGGTTTTTTGGTATTTTGAGCCATTTATGTTGTTATGCTGCTAAAATTTGGGCAAAAATCAGAGGATAAGTCAGGTGTGCCTTCTTGGGAGCTTCATGGTTGTCTTTAATGGATGATCAAAATGGCCCTCAGTTCACTCCTTTTCATTTAGCTCAAAGAATTCAGATTAATGTTCATGTGTCAAGGAAGATCTTTTTCCAGCAACGCATAGTCTTTATGTTTGGGCCAAGAAGATTGAGAGAGATCCTGGAATGTCCTTTGCCTGTTGTCATTCCGATGATTAACTATGAAAACTCATTTGATGTGCATGTGTTTGTACTTATCTAAAGCTGAGCTCCATTGAAGTTTCTGGGGATTGGGTAGTGAAAAGTTTTGGGTTCTTACACGTGTGTTTGAAGGGGTTCTCAAAACATCATAATTTGGGTAGCCATGGCTTTCTCTTATCCGGAGTTTCATGGAAGAAGTGATGAAGATGTGGAAGAATTTTTGGAAAAGATGGAGGTTGCCTGCATTAGCAACCAGATTCATGACCCTGCGCAAATGTTACGTCTTCTCCAAATTTGTTTGAAGAGTGATGCACGAGTTTGGTTTAAAGCATTCGAAGAGGAGTTTCATGTGGTTGATCCACCTGTAAGATTGAGTTGGGACAATCTACGGCATGGGTTGGAAGTGGAGTTTGTGAAGATAGAAGATCCTGACAAAGTGTGGCAAGAAGTACAAGGTTTGGTGCAAAAGGAAGGTGAGCCAGTAGATGCGTACATATGTAAGTTCTCATTGGCATGGGAGCGGATGTGCAAGGCCTTAGCACCACAAGTACCCCCGACTGACATGATGAAGAAGGACAGGTTCTTGGCTGGTCTTTGGGAGAATATACATTGGAGAGTGGAGCTAAAGAAGCCTAGAAAACATGAAGATGCACTAGAGGTAGCAAGGAACAAAGAGTGGAAGTTAAGGAAAATGAGCCAGTTAGGGGTGGAGTCTTTGCCCATGACGTCTGAATTTCAGCCTATGGACTCTTTACAAGGTCGCATGTCAGGGGTTCATCATGAACCAGTGGTTCTTGTTACTACTCAGGTTATGCCAGCAGTGGTCACTACATCGGTGCAAGATGATGGGCTAAGGCAAGACATGAGGCAAGTGATAGATTTGATGAAGAATCTCAGCCTAAACATGCTAGGTCAAGTGGGAAATAATCGAGGTTGAGGGAGGTTTGCAAATCCGCCAGGACGTGAAGAAAGGCCTTGGAATGGTGTTGGACAAAGCAATGGTAGGTTTTGGAGGCAGACGCCCACATGTTACAATTGTGGAGAATTGGGTCACATCAGCCCGCAATGTGATAAGCCACCAAGGATGGGGGGAGACATGTATCCATTGCCAAGAGAGGTGCTAGCTAGGTCAAATGATTATGGCATCGAAATTAAGGGAGACGAAGGAACCAGTGGACTGACCCAGGAGGAAAAGGGAAAGACAAAAGTGCTAAGTGTAGTCACCTTGGAGAAGGAATCAAAGCTAGAGGATACATTAGTGATGCCTATTGGGAAGAGGACCACAGAGGATAAGGAAGGAAGAAGTGCCCCAGGTCCTAGTAAGAAGAAAGGAAAGAGCCATGAAGGCGAGGATGTCAAGGCCAAGAGGAAAAGGAGAGCTCGTCGAAAGTTTCATGTTTCAGATTTTCCACTAGGGGATGGGCAATTAAGCTATGACTTGAAGGAGGATCTAACAAGCAGGAAGGCAGATGTTAATTTTGGGCAGCTTATAGAGATGGTGCCTAAGCTAAAGCGACAGTGGAAGAGGATGGTTAACCCAATGGAGAAAGAGCCAGAGAGAGGTTCAGTAAAGGTGTTGGCAATGGATGAGCTACCAGAAATTTGTCCAATAGTAGATGTGTGGCATAAAAGGAAAAATTTGGGACAAGGTTATGTGGATGGCAGAGCCCAAATATGCGTCATAACACACTCATGCATTGAGAAGATGGGTCTCACAGTGGCTGGGGTGCCAGGTTTCTGGATTAGATTGGCAAACCATCAAAAAGTAAAATTCTTGGGTGTTGTAAAGACCTTAGAAGTGGAGGCATGTGATGCAAAGGCAGTGGTTGATTTTCGTGTGATGCGAGCAGGGTTGGGAGCATATCCTATTATACTGGGCAGACCATGGTTACGTGCAGTGGGAGCTGTTCAAGATTGGCGACATGATACGATTAGCCTCTATGGAAAGACAGGTACCAAGAAGCTTTATAATATGGACACAAGGAAACGATTAGAGGAGCTTTATGAAGATGAGGATGATTCTAGTGATGAAGACTCTTCCACGGTGACAGATGAGGACAGTGATAGCACTACCAGCAGTGATGAGGATGCTGATGTTGCATTTCTTTTGATGGACAAAGAAATCCAGGAGTTTGGTTTAGTTGCATTTGCGAATGAGGTTGAAGATGAAAGTGAAGGGCCTTATGAAGTGATTGAAGGGATGATGCAAACCAAGGTTGAGTTGTCAAAGAAGCAGGAATTGATGACACAAATGATCAGTGGAGACCTCTCAGCTATGAAGAAGGATATATATTTGCACATGCTGGCTAGTATTCCTGATTTGTTCATTACTTCATATGAAGAGATCAGAGGGTTCAAGGGTGATGAGATGCATATAGAGCTGAAAGAAGGTGCTAAGCCAGTGCGGAAAAGGCTAAGAAGGATGGGTCAAGAGAGAATGGAAGCCTTGCGAGAAGAGGTGGACAAGTTGTTGAAGGCAGGGTTCATAGTCCCTATGGAGACCACATAATGGGTGAGTCCAGTTGTAGTCAGTCCAAAGAAGGATGGGAAGTGGAGAATTTGTGTAGATTTTAAACCCTTAAACACAGCCACTAAGAAGAACCCATATCCTCTTCCATTCATCGATCAGATCTTGGATTCAGTGGCAGGTTATGAGAGGTACAGTGTGTGTGTGATGGTTTTTCAAGCTATTTTCAATTGAAGATTGCTCTTAAAGACCGCACAAAGACCACTTTTATTACGCCATGGGGCTGCTTTTGCTACACAGTATTGCCATTTGGGTTGTCAAATGGACCTTCCTTCTATCAAGAGAGAGCAAATTGGGTGTTGGAACCATTGATTGGTAGTTGTGTTAAAGCTTTTATGGATGACTTCTGTGTTTATAGCAGTAGGGCTGAACACCATGAGAAGATGCAAATGGTATTGGCTCGATATGATGAATGTGGAGTACAACTAAATCCAAAGAAATGTGATCTAGCACAGCCAAGGGTGAAGCTATAGGGCCATATGGTGTCAAAAAATGGCATTGAGGCTGATCCAGATAAGGTTAAGTCTATTATTCTTCTTCCATCACCTACGAGTACGAAGCAATTGGCAACCTTCATACACAAAGTGAAGTACATGGCAATGTTTATTCCATTGTCTTCTCAGATTCTTTATCCATTACAACAAGTGGCAAAGCATGATCCATTGCAATGGGATGACAAGTGTGAAGAAGTGTTTCAAGAGGTGAAAGAGGTGTTAGGGGGTTTGTTAGCCATGCAGGCTCCTGATTGGGAGAGAGTTTTTTATGTAAATCCCTCACTAGGGGATGATGCCATTGGAACCATGCTATTGCAAAAGGGGAAGGGCAGCCATTATATGAGGCCAGTGTATTGTGCAAGCCGAGTGAAGTTGGTAGCGGAGAGAAAGTTCTCGGAAGTAGAGCTAGTGATGGCCAGTGTAATATTTGCTTGTCGACGATTTTGTCATTACTTGCTACCACGGCCTTTTGTTTTCTTGATGAGTTATGCCTTTTTTCCACAGTTAATTAATGGTACTAACATGTCAAATGTGGTGAAGAAATGGGTAATTGAGATGCAAGAGTTTGAGTTCTTTTTTCTAGTGGAAGATAGTACAAGGGCTACCCTAGCTGATTTGTTGACCTACAAGGAGAATCCCCTTATTGTTAAGGAAGAGGTGGTGAGAAAGGTAGTTGAAGAAGTGCCACAGATCAGCAATGCACATGTGTTGTTCTTGGATGGTTCATACAGAAAGAGCCATGATGCAGCTTCAGGGGGTATAGCACTTTATGATCCAGAGGGGAAGCTAGTATGCAAGAGAGGGTTCAAATTGGATGCTCATAGTAACAATGAGGCTGAATATGCTACTTTGGAAGCCGGATTACACATTTGTTTGAAGCATGGGGTTCGAGGGTTGAGCATAAAAGGTGATGCCTTGTTAGTGGTGAAGCAAGTGCTGGGTGTGTGGAAGAGCAAGAACACCTCATTGAAGGAAATGTGCTTCAGAATTAAAGGCCTGTTAAAAAAGTTCGAAGCATGGAGCATCAGACACATTGAACATGCTCTAAATGGAGAGGCACATGAAGCAACTCAAGGCTTGATTGGGGAGCTATTTGTGCTGAGGACCACTTTACCTCTTTATCATGGCCGGGAAAGTTTGGCTCAAGAAGAGGAGTTTTTGCTAACAGGAATCATTCCAAAGGAGATTCAGAAGTCTAAGAAGTATGGCTTTGTGCGTAGAGCATACAGGTACAAATTGATTGGTGATGTCTTATACATGAAAGGGGTTGATCACGTGTTAAGACGTGTACCTTGGCGGGAGGAGCTTTATAGAGTGTTGGAAGAGAATCATGAAGGCGCATGTGGTGGCCAGTTTTCTCTAAAGATCACCTTGCATAAGATTTTGCAAGAGGGGTATGTATGGCCTATTTTGCACAAGGATGTTCACCATTGGTGTAGGTCTTGCAATAGGTGTCAAGCATTTGGGAAGAGAGTGTTGAAGCCAGAGCTACGAAAAACCATTATGGCGTTTGATGTGTTTGAAAAGTGGGGGATTGATGCAATAGGCCCGTTACCTATCACAAGCAGGGGCAAAAGCTATATCTTGACGGCAGTGGACTATCTCTCTGCATGGGCAGAGGCTATAGCAATAAAACAGATCATTGCAAAGGATGTGGCAAAATTTTTGTATGATGTAATATGTTGCAAGTTTGGGGTGCCATTAGAGCTACTTTCAGATAAGGGGCCAGGATTTAGAGCTAAACTGCTAGACTTCTTATGCACAAAGATGAAGATTAGGCACCAGCATACCACTCCTTATTACCCGCAGTGTAATGGCTTAAATGAAAGATTCAATGGTGAGTTGGTACAAATTCTTTCTAAAGTGACAGAGCACCAAGGAAAGAATTGGGATTTGGAATTGCCTAGTGCATTATGGGCTTACCGTACTTCGGTGAAGACAGGTACAGGGTTTACTCCATTTCATTTGGTGTATGGAAAGGAAGCACTATAGCCTGTGGAGGTAGAGTTGCCTGTAGTCAAGATGTTAGAGAAGTTGATTGGGCCGCCTAGTGATGCATTCAAAGAGAGGCTCTTGCAGTTACAAGAGGTCCAGTTGGATAGGATGAGTGCATTGGAGCATTATGGACAGATGCAGGATAAAGCTTTGGCAAAGATAAATGAAAAGGTCAAAAGTCAGGGTATCAAGAAACATGACTTGGTTTTGCGCTACAACAGTAAGCTGGATAAAACCTTCCAAAAGAAGTTTCAAATTAAGTGGGAAGGCCCTTTCAAGGTAGTGGAGTGTTTTTTAAATGGTACATATGAGCTGGCTAACCTGGATGGTGTTCTACATAAGTCAAGGGTAAATGGATTGCGTCTTAAATTGTATCATGCTAGATTGATGATGGTGGAGCAAGATGAGCTGTCTGTGGATCAAGCAGTGTTGGTGAGAGATGAGGAGACCTGCGATGCAGCGAGTCTCATATCTCTCTTTGTTGCTGCTGATCATGAATGATCTAGAAGGCTAGGGGATGGGAAAATTATGTCAGGAGTTTTTTGGAGCAAGGGATTGCGCATATGTACATATACATGCATGGTGCATCAAATAAAGAATTGCCCATTTTTCAGAACCAGGTGGTTACGTGGGGCCCACATGTGTACAGGTAGGACAGGGTGTACATAGTGCATCGATTTTCACTATTACCAGTACCACTGTGTTTTTTCTACAATAAGGAGGAGTTGGTAGCACGTAAAACTTCTCGAGGAAGCTATCCGCGGCCCGATGACATGAGGTAAGAAGGTGCGTCAGATGGCATCGAGTGGCGTCAGGAAGTCGAACGGGGTCAATACTTGCACGCAGAGAAGTACGGACACGACGTGGGTGTTTTCTTGTGATACTTATGCAGAAAGGTCATCATGAGGACCACTCTTTGCGGCCACTTCACGTGGTTGTGAGACGCATTATTGAAAAGAAATGAGTGCCAGGTGTGCGGATGATGTAAAAAGGTGACAACTATGCACTGCGAGGTCAGTTTTTGGCCTGTTCGGGGTTCGTTTGAGGTCATCTAAAATGCCAAGGGTGCCCAACTAATACAGCTAAGTGTGGGAACTGAAAAAACTGAGAGAAGACCAGAAAAAACGTGGAGAAGAGAGGAGGAACAGCCGCAGGTGTGTTTTTGCTCATTTTGGAGCTTGTTTTGGCCGTAAACTGCTCATTCGAGGTCGGATTTGAGCACTTTGACATTGTAGAATGGGGTTTTGGGCCGTTCCGGACGCGATGGTGCTGTCCATTTTGCCAAATTCCTCACTCTTTTCCTGCTGTTTTTCTGTGTAAGTTTCTCCTATGAGCGAAGTTTCTGCTCTAGTTTGTGATTGTATCTGGCTTATTTTACCCATATTGTGTGAGCTATTTGCCCCATTGGTGTTGGCCCAAGCTCAATTGTATCTAAACATCAGAAATTATCCTTTTTTGAGCTGAGTTTTTTGGGTGTGTGTGTGTGTGTCTGTGTGGAGTGGGCAAGTGGATAGTCTCTCTCCTCTCACTCTAGAGGTGTGTTCCCTGTCTCGGCCAGGTGTGTTGTCTAAGCCGAGTGGTGCCCCATAGTGTGTGTGTGTGTATCTTCCCAAGAGTGTGTGTCGGGTTGTTATAGAGGCACTGTGTGTGTTTCCATCCCGCTCACAACCTGCAAAAGGGAAATGGTCACTCTTGCACGGGGGAGATTGTACCTAGTGTTTTTGTGTTTCTTCTCTCCCCTCCCCTCTTCTCGCTTGCCGTGCCGGTGTGGCACTCCGCTCTAGGAGGCGCATCTGCATGTGCTCTTCTACTCTCTCTCGCTCTATGTCTCTCTACGTTGTGTATGGCGTGGAATATGTGCAAGGATGGTTGTCAGGGTGAAACTTTATCAGTTTTATGACTTGCAGCATATACATATCCAAAAAAGGGAAAAAAATTTAGTTTACCCCTGCCGCAATATCCTATTGCCAAGCCCGCAAAGCCCCGATGGAAGTTTGCATCGCCGACTTGCTTCAACACGATCACCATCACTTCTCGACTCTTCCAGGCTCGCAATCCGAGGCAACCCAAAACGAAAAAAATCATCTGTGGCCTTTTACTGTCCACGGCTCCCAACTTCATCTCGTTGTATTTGACCGATCGAGTATCCGATGGACGTGCGGTCGACTCGTGCTGACTCCACATAGCGCACACTATTACTGAGAATCTTGGTGAGGCCCAAAATATGGAAGATGGCACATCCTTCAATGCGGCCAAGTGGGCTCAGACCCGGCCCCCGGAAAATCTTCAAACAGCCATAACTTTCTATCCATAGCTCCGATTCGCAATCCGAGAAGACATGCATACTCCGTAGCTCGCGCTTTACACATATATGCACTAACATCAGTCCGGGCCACCTGTCCCCAACTACCTTGTCCGTCGGGGATCTGCTACACACTTGAGCTTTAAACCGCAATATCTTGCACACCAGGGCTTTGTTTGACGAGCCATCTAGACAAGCTTGTAGAGCATCTCGAATACCACACTTCGGGGCACATTCCACGCATCTTGAGCACTTTGAACTGCCGTCCCAATTAGCCCACTTTGGAGTCTCCCTGGTCTTAAAAAAACACTTTAAGCCTGCATTTTCGTTGCCACTGTCCTGCCCAGGGCCTTTATTCTTGCTTTAGCCCTTTGCCATGTGCTTGGTAGCACCCTTTGCACAGCATAACACACTTTATAGCGCGGACTACCTTTGGCTGCACCATCATTGCCCACCCCCCTGTTGAACATTCATGTTCAACCAAAAGTAGCTTTATTGAACTTGAAACTTGCAACACTCTACAAACACTCAAGCATGCTGGAAAACACACCACCATATGTACAGAACTGCATGTCTGTTACTCTTGAGTCTCCTCAAGTGGGTTCCCCAACCCCCCTGGTCATCACTTGATGTACATCGGGCACCATTCCCCTATCAAAGTACAGCTTGAGCGGTACACCATTTACCATGTGCCTGAGAAGCTTACCATTGGCTCTCACCAGCTGATAGGTCCCATTCAGAAAGGCCTTTTGCACTTTGTACGGACCCGTCCATTTCTTTTTGAACTTATTTTGGAAGTTGAAGTCCAAGTAGCTTTCATACTTCAATACTAGGTCCCCTTCTTCTATCTTTTTCTCTGGCAGACTTTCATTGACTTTGGCCATTCTCCTTTCCCGTTGCTTCACATAGTAGTCTGTTGCTGTCTCTCTATCCATCTGCAATGCCTCAAGGCCGACAATCCTATCTTGTAAGACAGCTTGGGGAGTGGCATTGATGCGCCACATACCTTTCAAAGCACCCAGCTGTGCATGCACTGGTAGCACTGCCTCCTTACCATAAACTAACTCAAATGGAGTAAAGTTGGTCGCCACTTTGTAGGACGTCCTGTAGGCCCATAGACACTTCTCTACATTAACTTCCCATTCTATCTTATGCTTATACACATACTTCATGAGCATTTTGATGATTTGTCCATTGGCACTTTCCACAAGACCATTGCATTGGGGATGATAAGGCGAAGAAAACCGATGCTGAATCTTTTGTTTTTCCACCAATGCCTGCATAAGCTTGCTTTTGAACCCTTGCCCTCTATCAAAAATGAGTACTCACAGCACTCCAAAATAGCAACAAATGTTATCGAAAACAAAGTGCGCCACAACCTGTGCATTTACCTCCTTCACAGCTTTGGCCTCGACCCACCTTGTGAGGTAGTCGATGGCAACCAGGACATACTTCTTACCACTTGTAGACTTAGGGAGTGGACCGATGGCATCCAAACCCCATTTTTCGAAATCATTTTGAGCAATAATCACTCCCTGTGACTCAACTCTCAAACGCCTCTCTCCTATAGTCTGGCATTCATGGCAGGTCTTGCACCAATAGTGCACATCCTTCACTACTGAAGGCCACCAAAAACCCGCTCTCAACACTCGAAACAATACTTGACCTCCCCCCTGGTTTCCGCTCTCTGTTAACCCTCACGGCACACGGACACCCTATGATCTATAAACGTTGTATTATTTAGAGTCAGGTACCGTGCTTGTCGGTCCAATAGGGAAAGGTAGAGTGATCGTCGATGAGAGGCACACTTTAACTTGGACATTCAAGGGATTAGTTGGTTAAGCATGGGCGCCCAAGTGTGAATGGGGTGAGCTCCTATAAAAGCCAACTAAACCTAATTTTTACTCATTCTCTCATTTGTGCAATTCAAGAGTGCTCTTGCTCCATCTCCATCTTCTTCTTCTTCACCTCCTTGTGTGTGTGTGTGTGTGAGAGAGAGAGAGAGGGAGAGTGTGTGTGCGATCGAGCATTACAAAGGCACGACGGCGGCAAAGCGGTTGAGCGCGGCACGATTGCAGCTTCTTCTTCATCGCGGCGAGGAATCCACCACGAAGGCGAGCGTAGAGCGGTGAGTGACACACCCTTTGTTTTCTTGAGCTTGCTAGTTTAGGCTTGTTGTGTGCTTGGAGCCGTTTGTGGCTCGCATACGGTGTATTGGCAAGTCCCTTGCTTCGACAGTGCGGCAAGGAGCGCACACTCTCCTCATTACATTGCTCCAGTACCAAGTTAATCTCTTCTTTATAGAGCACTCTCCTTAGCACCCCGTCTCTACCATAAGTCATTAGGTCTTCACCTACTAGTGTAAATTTGCGTGCTTTCTAAAATATCCTCCTCCTTTGCAGTTTAGACAAACCTTGAGGACACTGTCCTGTATCCAAGAAATCTTCCACCTCCTTCAATGACTCCCTGCCTGTGTATGTGTCCGGGGCCACATATATACCTGCGACATGTACCTGCACCTTTTTGCTTGCTAGTTGGTCTGCCTCTTGGTTGTGCTCTCTCTTCACATGCTTGAACTGAATTTCTCTAAAGAACTTCAACAACTTCTTGATGGAAAAGAACCAATGCTTTAAGGAATCTCGTTTTACCTACCATTGGCCTAGCAGTTTCTTGATGACCAATAATGCATCACCTTTGACCACCAACCTAGAAATGCCAAACTCGATGCATTGTTTCAAACCTAGATGGAGGGAGAGATATTCTGCTTCATTGTTGGTATGAACATCCTCCAAATCATAGGCTTTTGAGAAGATTACCCTGCCGTGTGGATCGTGTATCAACACACCTCCACCAGCTTTCTTTATCACCCTCCTATATGCACCATCAAACCAAAAGGTAAAAGCTCCAATCAGGTCGGGCTCCTCTTTGGCTTCATCTTGTACTACTCTTGGATAAATTGGCAAATCCGCTGCTTTGCTGACCAAAATGGCTGCAAAATGGGACCTACTTGTGTGGTCAATTTTGAACTCAAACTCGAATTCCTGCAACTCTATCACCCACTTCATGATCCGCTTTCCTGGCTTTAAGTGTAACACCAGTTCAGGCAACAGATTGTTAGCCGTCAGCACATAAAACTTACGCACTATGAGGTGCACTTTGAACTTTCTACAAGAAAAAACCAAAGCCATGACCCATTGCTCCGCTTCAGTGTAAGCCACTTCTCCAGGACTTGTCACCCTGCTTTCAAAGTAGATAGGCTTGTAGCTCCTTCCTACCTTCTTCAGTAATACCGCCCCAATAGCCACAGTACCTACTGTCATTGACACATAGAAATCAGCCTCTTGGCTTGGAGGGCACACAACTGGCAGCTGACACAAAATTTATTTCACTATGTCAAAAGCTTCTTGAGCATCTTCATCCCATTCAAAACCATGCACTTGTTGGGCCCTCTTTTGGAGAGGATACACATACTGTGACAGCATCCAAAAAAAATGCGACAAGTACTTTAGCTTATGTACAAAGGACGCCAAGCCTTGCGCACTAGAGGGAGGCTCCATTAAGACTAGCGCCTTGACCTTTTCCGGATCTGCCTCAATTCCATTTTGCGACACCACATGACCTAGCAACTGCGCTCGAGGTTGCACCAGCTTGCACTTCTTAGGGTTTAATTGACCCCCTTGTTCGTCCAACCTTTGAAAACATAGCCGGAGCTTTGACAAATGATCCGCCCTTGAGCTATAGCACCCAATGTCATCCATGAAAACCCTAATGAATCTGCCCAAGTAGGGACCAAACACCCTATTCATCCAGTCTTGGAAGGTGGCGTAGGAATTCACTAAACCAAACGGCATCCTGCGATAGGCAAAGCATCCCCATGGAGAGATAAATGTCGTCTTCATCTGATCTTCAAGAGCAATTCCTATTTGAAAGTTCTCTGAAAATCCATCCATAATAGAGTACCTCTCATGACCGGCCACCTGATTTAAGATTTCATCTTGGAACGGCAGCGGGTAGTGGTTTCTCTTGGTTGCCACATTCAATGGCTTGTAATCGGCACACACCCGCCATTTTCCATTATTCTTAGGAGTGATAACCACTGGAAAAACCCACTCCGACTCCCTCATGGGGTATATGATACCTGCATCTAATAATTGGTTAATCCCCTGCCAAAGGGCCTCTTTCTAAATCTCCCCTAACCTCCTTAGCTTCTGCGCCTTTGGTTTGAACCCTTCTTTAAGAACTATCTTATGCTTTGCACCCTTTGCTCCTCGTAGATCCTCGTACTTCGTCGCAAATAAATTCGAAAAAGAGGCACACAGCTCAACATAGCCTTCTCTCTCTTCCTTGGTCAAATCTTTGCTTAGCATAGCAATTACCTCCTCTACACCTATGCCACCAACCTGCGGTTGCACCTCCCCTTTTACATGGGAGCCTTCAATAGTGACCCCAAACAAGTCGGCATCTATCTTTAGCATATCATCCTCACTTTCTTCTTCCTTAGTATCTGTGTAGCCCTCATCATATCGTGTCTCGGTCTCATACTCATAGCTTGTCGTATCATCTTTGTCTTTTTCTACCACAGGGTGAAAGCGGCTCTCTTTGGTCTTCAAATCAAGCACCACATTTCTCCCTCTCTCCTTGTCAGGCAAGGTGAACACCCTGCTCCCCCAATCCTGCTTAGCCCCTATTGCAAGTAGCCATGGCCTAGCCAAGATGATTGGATAAGCATTATCACCCGCTTTCATCACAAAGAAATAGATTAGGCACTCAATGCCCATCACTTTCACTCTTACGTCTTGAGCCACGCCCAAACACCTGGCCTTGGTATGGTTAGCCATCCTCATGAGTACATTTTATTTAGCTACTGCTTTGACCCCTGTTTCCTTCATAGCAGCCTCCGTCATGACGCAAACTTGTGCTCCACCATCTATATAGGCCTAAACCTACATCCTCTTCTCAATGACCGCATCGACTAGAGGAAGGACATCCGTCGGGCTACCCACTCTCAATGCCATGTTTTGTATTGCATGCACATTCCCCTTAGCCTTTGGCAGCCTCGTGCTGACACTTGTAGACCATTGTCTTTGTAGCTTGGTATTTAAAGCCAACAACTGACCAAAGGTTATGTTAGCCTTTTGATTTTGACAATCGCTTACCAATTCATATTCCGGGTAGCCGCGCCGTAGCTGAAAGTCTGCTTGCTTGATTTTGCGACGCCTCCTCTTCTTGCTAGTTTGTGGCTGCTCCTTGCCTTCGTAAACTTTCTATTTACCTTTACAGGCCCTCGTCTCCCGCTCCATTTCTATCTCTCTTTCCCTCCTTGCTCTTTTGTTAGCCAAAACTTCAACATCCTGCTTATCGACTCCGATGATATGCACCCTAGGGACTTCACCACCATTTTGCGGAGCTGGCGGCACCTGATTCTCAACTACCTGCTCCCTCGGGCCATTGAGTTGTGCTTGGCCTCTACCTCTGCCAAACAATGGATAAATACCGCCTCTTTCTCTTAGCGCATGAGGGAAATCCAGTGCGTAGTGTCCTTCTTCACCACAATTGTAACACCGGCCAGGCAGTGGCCTTGCCCTGCCCCTTGCTCTTCTGGGTTGACCTCTATCCATCACGCTTAGCCACAATTCCTCCATTTTCTCAAATAAATCCTGCACGGTTTGCACTCAATTTTGGGGCACAATGGCTACACCTCGATTTGACTAGTTTTGTTCATGAACAACATCCCTCTAACCCTGAGCTTGGACCACCTCTTCATAGCCCGACACGCCTTATTCAATCTTCTTTTTTATTTTCCTGCTTTTTGCCTTTGTGATTGCCACTGGACCATTATAGTTTTCTGGGATCTCAAAATCCACTTTCTCCCTCACTTTAGGATGTAGGCATGCCATGAATTTATCCAATTTGAAGTAGTCGCCATTGGCCAATTGCATGGCACCCGCTAACTCTGCCCAGCACACTTCAAAACGATCCAAAAACAAACTAAACTCTTCACTTACATCCTGTTTGAGCGCCTTCAGTTTGGCATCCATCTCGATCGGGGACGCCTCTTTGCGGAAGTCATGTAGAAAGCGCACCCAAAGAGCCGGCCAAGCATGCCTTGGCTCACCTTCCAAATCTTCGTACCATATCTTTGCCTTCCCGTGCATCACCAAAGGAAACGTCTGCATCTTGCATTCCTCATTCGGCATGCGCAACGACAGCATATACAAATTTTATATCAATTGTTTTGAGATGTTGATATAGTTTAATTTGGTTTGGGTTTATGTAGAGTCAAAGTGATCAAATGTACATGCCTATGGACAATGAGGAGGATAAAATAGAAAAATATTTGTCCAAACTTTTGTAAAATCCCAATGTGGCACAATGTATATACAACTATCTACATTTTATTTGTAACTTTTTTAAACAGTTGAGCTATTGATCTTCTGCACATTAAATTTTCATGGTAAAGTAAATTCAATTTCAATTCTTTGGTTTTTTTGTATACCGATCTTTCAAAAAACAATTGATGTTTCATTGTTTTATGCAGGTCAAAAATAAAGGTGCTCATTTGGGCCACCCAAATAAGCACCTTTATTTTTAAATGGGTGTTTAGCGATAATTAGCACGGTAATATCAGCGACAAGTGATGCGGTAACAAGAGTGTGTATATTACCTCAGTTATTATCGCAGATATTACTGCGATTATTGCTTTCAAACCACTACCACAATTTGAGCCGCGTAATTTTTTCTCTCTCCATTCTCCTTTGTTTTTTTGTGGAAATGCTAGAAGTTATAGACTACTCCTCTTATAGTGAAACATATCCTTCACAAACATGCTTCACATGTGCTTCAAGAGGTTGTAAAGATGAAACCATATCATATTTCTACAAACAAAGCAAACTTGCAAAATTCGAATGCCCAAAACATGCATTCAAAGTTTCACATCTAAAACATCCTTGGAATCCACAACTGTGGTTGCAAATTTTGCCCACACTTGTCATACAAAGTGAGCTATATATCCCACATAAAAAATCCAAATGTAGTTATTTCATCACCAAAATTGAGATCATAAACTATACACCTGTCATCCGCAAATTTCACGCAAGACCAGGTCTAGCAAGTGTAGATACAAAAAAGGTTCTCTTTTATCCCAGGTACATAAAGTGCATCAACAAGTGTGAAAGCTACCATTCACAACAGTTAGTACAATATTTCCAACCCCCTTGAACATATAAGATGCATTGTTGGAACAAGTAACCATATTTTCATGAGCGACAACTTTCGAGAGAGGTAAACAAGTCATGATAAGAGGTAAGGTGCTTTGTAAAACCACTATTAATGCACCACACATGTGAATCTTTAGCAACTAGCGTACATTCCCCATACATGCATCATGGACAAGAGGATCATAAGTGAATTTTGCATTGAATTCCCACTCTCCATATACATTAGCATCCCAATCTCCTTTCACAAAATATTCCACATTATTTCCTCTTGTAGTGGAACTAGCCTCTTTCACCTTGGCCTCTTTGGCCTTCATTGCTCGATCAAGTAATCATTAGCTTTGCAATAATGGCAATGTAATATTATTCTTGACATTTTCACAAGAATTCTCAACCAAGGTTCTGCCAATAGAAGCATAATTTGGACAGAAGTGATTTACCAGTCGCTCAAGAACCATGAGAAGTGGCTACGTTGTTGCTATCACCTTTTCTTTGAGCAACAATAAAAGCATGTTCAATTGCATTCTCTTTAGCGTTGTTCTTTCTTAAAAGTGACTCTTGCAATAGTTATGTTCATAATTCATCAAAAGTTACTCCTTGGGTCATATGTCTCCAAGTACTAGCAAAAGTCTAGTAAGAATCTGGCAATGCATCAAGAACAATCTACACGAGTAAATTCTAAAAAATAATCACTTTGCCTACAAAAAAAATGTTGCTCATTGATATCCTTGATACCAACAAGGAAAGTGTTCAATTCATCTTCCTCGTGCACAACTTTTAATTCCAGCTCTTTACGTACCAATGCAATTTTAGCCGCATTGCGACTTGCATAAAGACTAGCCAGAATATCCCAAGCCTGTTTTACTTATTTAGTTGAGAGAATGCGAGGAGTAATAGTGTGCTTCACAGATAACGCAATCAATGTATGAGCTTGTGCATCTCTAGCATCCCAACAAGACAAAGTAGCTCTAGAAACAGTAGTCCTACCACCAAAATCTCTCCAGAGGGGTCCACTTAATAATTGTGTGACTATCACGTGAGTGCAGTAGAAGGGGTTATTTATTTTATTTTTTTCTCACATTTCCACATACAAAAGGGTATTATAGAATGAAACTGGGGAGGAAAAAAAAGATTGAATAGGAAAAGGGTGTATTTTATTTGTCAAAAATTCACCAATGAGGAGTTTTGAAAATAGTTCTTCAATGTAAACAATATACACAATTTTTACATAGTGACCCCCCTTGAGAAAAATCTACAACATCCTCAATAGATCTTGTATCTAAAAAAAGAGGACGTTCATCAATACCGTACGCAACATTCTAGACACCCTTTGACACAAGAACATGTTGCATCATGTAAGCCTAATTGGGTAATTTTCTCAAACCAATTTTTCATCGATAGCGAACAACTTGAATGTATCTGTGTTGTTGTCAACCATGGTGAGTGACTACACTTGATGTGAAAACTACTTGAAAAGAGAAGAAACAAAGTGGGATAGATGTGCTATATAGAACAACCTAAAGAAGCCTATAAGGGACCTGTTATGTAGAAAATTGCATCTAGAGAAATTATGCACAAAAGGACAAAATTTCTTGTGCAATATTGTCTATAGTAAAAACGAAGGCTGAATAATAAGTATGCTCTAGAGGTCACTGGTGATGCATTAAAGATGAAGTTTATTGAAGGCCTGCGAGATATTCTCAAGTTCCAAGTGAAGGGTGCAGGTTGCGTTGACTTCTTAAATGCGGTGGCCAAGGCAGAGAATTATGAGAAGTGGGACAAATTCAACCAAACTAGGAGGATCATTTCAACCGGCCATCGTCAGAACAATACTGCAGCGAATCCTTGGAACCCACCAAACCAACCTTTCCCTGACAGGCAAGGTAATAATGGACAACGACAAGGAAATTTTCCTAATGGGGGAAATGGAGGTGGGAATGAAAATCAGAAGAAGCGACCTCCACAACGCTGGCAACATGACCCCGAATTTCTTGAAAGAGCTCGAAGACTAGGATTGTGCTTTCGATGTGGAGAGCAAGGACACCGAACGTTCGAATGTCCAAACAAAGAAATCGACAAGGTAGTGCGGGCCACGATGGCTGAAATGGAGACCATCGAAGAAACGGATGATAGAGGTAAGTCATCTGACCCTCCTTTGCGGTGTGTTACGTCTTCAGTGCGACATCTGAAAGCTTCTGTGATCAAATTTGTGGGTAGAATCCAAGATCTAAAATTGAATTTCCTAATTGATTCGGGTAGCACGCATTGCTTCTTGTCCACAAAATTGGTAGAGAAACTAAATCTGAAATTAACTCAGGAAATTAAAAGACCCGTGGAATTAACCAGTGGAAAGAAAAGTCTAACAAAAGGCCTAATTGAAAATCTGTCTTTTTCTTTGAATGGTCAGAATCGTACAGGAAATTTTTATGTCATAGACATGGGGGTGCATGACGTAATTATTGGCATGGATTGGATGACTGAAAATCATGTCTTAATTGATTGTGAAGAAAGGAAAATCTCTTTTAAATCTTCAAATGGAAGTAGTCATACTATTCAAGGGGAGCAAAGAAATTGTAAATCCATTCTAATTTCTGCCATGAAACTGATAAGGGGGCTGAGACAAGGCTGTGATACCTTCTTAATCTTCGCAAACGAATTAAAAGATGAGCCTGAAAAGGGAAAGGGAGAGAATCCTGAGTATGTGGATAAGCTCCTTGATGAATTCAAGGATGTTTTTCCCGATGACTTGCCCGGTATGCCTCCTCCTAGATCCTTGAACCATGGGATAGACCTTTATCCGGGATCTGAAACATACCTCAGGGCCCCTTACAGGTTCAACATAGATGAACTCAAAGAACTAAAACTCCAACTTGATGACTTGCTAAAGAAAGGGTTAATCAGGCCTAGTGTATCCCCTTGGGGTAGCCCTGTTCTTTTCCAGAGGAAGAAGGACGGGACTTATAGACTTTGCATTGACTACCGGGGGCTTAACAAACGAACCATTAAAAACAAATATCCCCTTCCGCACATCGATGAGTTACTGAGTCAACTTAGCGGTGCGCAAGTATTTTCAAAGCTTGACCTACGATCTAGATACCACCAGATCAGAATTAAGGAAGGAGATATTTGTAAAACTGCTTTTCGTACACGATATGGACACTTTGAGTTTACAGTTTTGGCTTTTGGTTTAACGAATGCACCCGCGACATTCATGTGTCTGATGAACAATATCTTTCATCCATTTCTTGATGACTTTATTCTGGTATTTTTGGATGACATCTTTGTTTATTCTAAGAACGAAAAGGATCATGAATTGCATCTAAAGAAAACTCTTGAAATCTTTCGTGAACATCAACTGTATGCCAAGCTGAGTAAGTGTTTCTTTGCCAAAGAGAAAATTGTATATCTAGGAAGGGTAATTTCAAAAGAGGGCATTCATATTGATCTTGATAAAGTCAAGGCAATTGTGGAATGGCCAACACCCAAAACCGTAAGGGATGTGAGGAGCTTTATGGGGTTAGCACAGTATGAACGAGCTCATATTAAAGATTTTTCCAAGATTGCAAGCCCTTTAACTGAATTAACAAAGAAAAACAACGGTTTCTTTTGGTCTGAATCATGTCAAACTGCTTTTGAAACATTGAAAACTAGGGTGGCTGAAAATTGCATTTTGAAAATCCCAGAACTTGGGAAACCTTTTGTGGTAACATGTGATGCAAGTGGGAACAAATGGGATGTTTCTTGTGTCAAGAGGGGAGAGTTGTGGCGTATGAATCTAGGAATTTGAGGAGACATGAAGTGAATTACCCTGTACATGATTTGGAATTGGGAGCTGTGGTTCATGCATTGAAGCATTGGTGTCAATTGTTGCTTGGTGTGAAATTTGAATTAAGGACTGATCATCGGAGTTTAAAGTATATTTTCACTCAACCATTGCTTAACAATAGGCAAAAGCGTTGGTTGCAGCTGCTATGTGAGTATGATTTTGATTTAAAATATTTGGCTGGAAAAGAGAACAAGGTTGCCGATGCATTGAGTCGTAGGCCCATGCGTAATTTGTTGACTGTTGTGCGGTCCAATTTGATTGATAATATACATGCTGAAGTTGAAAATGATTCTTTTTATATGCCTATTTTGAAACTCTTGCAGAAAAATATTGGTGAGATGTATGAGAACAGATATCACTTGTTTAAGGGAAATTTGTATTATTATGACCGCTTGTGTATTTCTGCAAATTCTGCTTTTAAGAGTCAAATTCTGCATGAGTGTCATAATTCACCTTTTTCTGGTTATCCTGGATTGAATAAGACATACGAAAAGATTAAAAGTTCATTCTTTTGGCCGTGTATGAAATTGGATGTTAAGAATTATGTGCGGGAGTGCTTTCAATGTCAACAAGTTAAGATTGAGCATAAGAGGATGCCTGGTGACCTTCAACCCTTAGACATTCCCTTACAGAAGTGGGAGTCTATATCCATGGATTTTATCATTAGACTTCCTACTACTCATGGAGGGTATGATTCGATCTTTGTGGTGGTAGATAGACTCACAAAACAAGCTCACTTTTTTCCTGTAAAAGTATCTGATACTGCATTGACCATTGCACGCTTGTTTGAGAAAGAGATATTTCGTGTGCATGGCACGCCCAAGAGTATAGTGTCTAACAGAGATTCTAAGTTCACTTCTCATTTTTGGAGAGCGACTTTTGACTCTATAGGCACCCAGCTACGCATGTCTACTGCTTTTCATCCTCAAACTGATGGGGAAACGGAGAGAGTGAATCGTATTTTAGAAGATATGCTACGAATGTATGTCAATGAAAACCAATCTAATTGGAATGAATATCTATCTGCCTTTGGTTGAATTTTCATATAACAGTTCATATCATTCTTCTATTAGAATGACTCCGTTTGAGGCAATGTATGGCTACAACTGTCCCACACCTATTAATTTTCTTAGCTCGAGAAATAAGGTAGAACTGTGACGTGAGATGCTCGAGAAAATGGATAGCGAGTTGGCAAAACTAGGGGGAATATTAAAGAAGCTCAAAAGAGACATAAATTGTATTATAATAAGAAACATCATGTTGTGGAGTATGAAATTGGTGATATGGTTTTCTTAAAGGTTATTCCTAAGAAGTCTCATTTGATTCTTGAAAAGGATAAAAGATTGTCTCCACAATTTGCTGGGCCATTCAAAATTTTGAAGCGCATTGGTTCATTAGCTTACAAGTTGGAATTGCCTTCTCATGTCAAAGTGCATCCTGTTTTCCATGTAAGTTTATTGAAGAAGTATGTGGCTAATCCTTGTCATGTTTTGCAAGAGAGATATGACCTTCGAGATGATGGGTCATTGAAAGTAGAACCAGAGATGGTTCTTGATCGTAGAGTTAGAAAACATAGGAGTAGGAATCTTGGTGAAGTTTTGGTTAAGTGGGATATGTATCCCGTAGAAGATGCCTCCTGGGTAGATTTAGATGTTTTGCATGCCGAATACCCCTCCTTCCAACTCTAAGGACAGAGTTGATTTTGACAAGGGGAGATTGTAATAGGACTTATTCTGCGAATTTTGGATAAATATTTTTGTTGAGAGTACATTTTGTTCATTCCAGCGTTTTTCCATAGTACAAATCGTTCTCGTGAAGTTTCAAATTTTGACCCAGGACACCCCTCGCAAGCCAGTTTTGAGGGTACTATGGTCAAAATTTGGATAAGTTTTGTATGTAGCACTTGTAGCCCCGATGTTGAGCTTATATGTGAAGCTACTCAATATATGGCTTCTCTATATATGGCACCCAGGTCCCCTCTATATATACATCATCTCATGTGTGTATTCTACACACTTTGGGGTTCTACTTTTGTGTTCTCTCCTTCTCTCAACATGGTATCAGAGCAGTACGTTTTTGTTTTCGATTTTTCTCCTGATCAAAATCGATTTTGCAGAAGGAAGTTTTTTCAAATTTTGCACCGATTTTGAGTTATCGTTCGCGGACTGCGTACATACCTGAAAAACAGCTTTTGCGTTTTGTTTTTTATTTTTGTGCTAATTGGAAACGATTTTGCAGAAACTACCCGCGTACGAGACCGGAATCGATGTGGTTTACAACTTTGAAGAAGGAAGTTTTTTCAAATTCTGCACCGATTTTGAGTTATCGTTCGCGGACTGCGTACATACCTGAAAAGCAACTTCCGCTTTTTGTTTTTGATTTTTGTGCTAATTGAAAACGATTTTACAGAAACTACCCAGGCAAGAGACAGGAATCGATGTGGTCTACAACTTTGCAGAAGGAAGTGTTTTCAAATTCTGCACGGATTTTGAGTTATCGTTCGCGGACTGCGTACATACCTGAAAAGTAACTTTTGTTTTTTGTTTTTGATTTTTCTGCTAATTGAAAACGATTTTGCAGATACTACCCGTCATGGAGACCGGAATTGATGTGGTCTACAACTTTGCAGAAGAAAGTGTTTTCAAATTCTGCACCGATTTTGAGTTATCGTTCACGGACTGCGTACATACTTGAAAAGCAACTTTCGCTTTTTGTTTTTTGATTTTTTATTTATTTTTTGCTAATTGAAAACGATTTTGCAAAAGCTACCCTCCAAGGAGACCGGAATCGATGTGGTCTACAACTTTGCAGAAGGAAGTGTTTTCAAATTCTGCACCGATTTTGAGTTTGCACCGATTTTGAGTTATCGTTCGCGGACTGCGTACATACATAAAAAGCAATTTCCGTTTTTTTGTTTTTTATTTTTCTGCTTATTGAAAACGATTTTGCAGAAACTACCCGCGTGAGAGACCGGAATCGATGTGTTCTACAACTTTGCAGAAGAAACTATCCGCTATGGGAGACCGGAATCGATGTGGTCTATAACTTTGCAGAAGAAAGTTTCTCTAAATTCTGCACCGATTTTGGGTTATCGTTTCGAACTGCGAATATGTTTGAAAATCAAAATTTTACTTTTTGCTTTTGATTTTTCTCATAATTGAAAACTTCTCAATTATATATTTGTTACTGACGTAACTTTGCTGCAGAAGCCAGTTACACATCGTTCCGATTCAGTCGAGCCGTTGATGATCGTCCAAATTCTATCGAGCTACTGTTGGTACATGATCTTTTGTTATATGATATACTCATTCATTGATTCTCGTATAATTATTCTTTTAGAGATATAGTTTACGTCGTTTTATTGATAATTCTCATTGATACCATAGTGATTTTGATGGTACCATGATGATGTTTTGTTAATACTTTGGTCATGGTGATTTTCGTTGATACCATGATGATATGTCATTGATACCATGGTTATTCTCGGTGATGCCATGATGATGTTTCGTTGATACCATGGTTATTCTCGGTGATGCCATGATGTTGTTTCGTTGATTCCATGGTGATTTTTGTTGATACCATGATGATGTTTTGTTGATACCATGGTTATTCTCGGTGATACCATGATGTTGTTTCGTTGATACCATGGTTATTCTCGGTGATGCCATGATGATGTTTCGTTGATACATGGTTATTCTCGGTGATGCCATGATGTTGTTTCGTTGATACAATGATTATTCTCGGTGATATCATGATGCTTTTCGTTGATACCATGGTCATTTATTCATTTTTATTGATATAATGATGATATTTTGTTAATACTTTGATGGTATTCATTGATCACTACATTGATAAATGTTGTTTTATGTAGTATATACACATATCATTTGTATCACGTAATCACACATTTTGTACTTTTACGTTTATACTTTATGTACCATATGTTGTCGTGCGTATATATGTCGTCAAAAGAGTGGCGTCGCGAACCATCTCTTATGACATTGTGAACGTAATTATTTCATTAACGATGCTAATAATTTTCATGACATGTTTTTTTTTGGAGTCTATGATCTATGTAGGATTGATCAAAGAATTGATTTTATGAAGACAAACTTGGTGACAATAAAAGATTTATGAAGATATGTTTGGTGATGCCATATTGATGACAACATGAAGACATGTTTGGTGATGCGATATTGATGACAAGCTACACAGCAGATTCACGGAGACACTTTTGATTACAAGCTAATCGATAGCTTTTATACCTCTTTATTGAACCTTTGTATTCATTATTGTATTTGATAGGATAGGAGTAATGTAACTCCTCATAAAACATTCATTGTAAAAGGAGTGATGTAGCTCCTCGTAAACATTTGTATATTTAATGATTTTTATAATATAACGGTGGGTGTATATAGAGCTGTGGGTTTTTCCCTTGATCCCCCAAGGGTTTTTTCATCCACAGTTAGGGACCCTTATTTGAGCGGGGGTGTTGAGCTTATATGTGAAGCTACTCAATATATGGCTTCTCTATATATGGCACCCAGGTCCCCTCTATATATACATCATCTCATGTGTGTATTCTACACACTTTGGGGTTCTACTTTTGTGTTCTCTCCTTCTCTCAACACCCGACACGAGGAAAAATATTCCTTCTTTGTGTTTTTGTTGGTTCCTGCATTTTGATGCCCGTTTCAGCCCGTAGATTAGAGAAAAAGTGAGAAAATGCTGTTTTAGACTGGTTTTGTGAAAAGTGCTGACTTGCAGGTAATTTTTCGGGCAAACTTAGCAGGATATGGATATTGTGAGATGGTTCATCATCTTACTCAAATTTTATTTCATAGCGGTAGTCAAAAAGAGCACCACACCAAAGAGCAGATCATTTGTCCAAGCTCACCTCAAGGGAAGCACCTAGAGGGGTAGATGGTGATTTACTAGATGCTTATCTATTCTCTATGAAAATGATTCCAAGATGGTTGAAAGATCTTGTGTCATTAATGGCCATAGTGCAAGTAGATTCCCAATTACCACTTCCTATTACACCACGATTCATAGAGCAATCCACCCTATATCAATTGCTTTGCTAGAAGATTGTATTAAAAAAACAAGAGTGGGATCCTGCTTTTGTGCATTAACCCCAAGGAACAAGAATCCTACTTGAGTCAAGCTCATACCATGGTAGTAGGACTCCATTATGCATGAGACCAAACCCTATGATGGTTGACTCCAGATTGAGTTAGGTAAAAACAAGATAAATCTTGTGAGAAAAAGGACTGGTTTTAAAGCCTAATTTATTTAGGTTTTCTAATTCCAAACTTTTAGGGTTTTTAAACCAAGTTTCCAAAGACCAAAAAGTCACAAAGCCTGACTTTTGAGAGTCCTGACCAGGGACAAAAAGGGATACGTTGCACTAAGCCAAGGTGAGCTTGTCAAAGACTATTTTGAAGGTTTTGAATGATCCTTAACCATGACAAACCAGTCCACCACCAGGGTTTTCTACTCATCTAGAGAGAGGCATCCATCATAGGGTTTGGTCAACAGTCGAGTCAACCATCATAGTGCAACAGTTGACTTGGAAGCTTTGCAAAGTGACAAGCACATGGATGGAAGCAGATTCAAGAGAAGGGAGAAAGGATCAGCTTGGAAATGTGTGTGCATCACAGCTTTGTGTGCATCTTTTCTTGTGCACAAAGAAGCTTCAATGTAGGCATTGTGGGCACATTGATTACAAAGCAAGAGAATCCCAAATTGCATATATGAGCTTAGGCCTATAGAGCTTGTGTAGAAAGGCACTACTGAATTTTTCATGGAAAAACGAGGGACAAGAAGTATTGAGCTCGATTTTGTTGTTTTTGGCTCTCGAAATAGTGTTTTTTGTATATCTACACCATACAAAGTCAAATAGATATAATCCATGAGTCTCTCCTGGGGTTTTGGCACATTTTGGAGGTGTTGATTGTATCAAAATTTTGAAATGTTGAACACTTATTTTTTTCAGAAGTGTATAGCAATCTCAACATATAGAAGCTTGGAAGGTTGGATTCTTACATTGTAGAGAGTGATGCGGTTTGAATCCCATGGATATGTATGTCACAATGTTGTGCTATTTCAGAGAGAATTTACGTTGCATATTCATGTGCAAGTGATTCTTTGAGATATGACTTTCAGATTGTTACACATTCGGATGCAATTTTGTACGCATTGTATGACTCTGTGGAGAGTTCCAAAGAGTGGCTATAGCACGGTTTTGTGTGGATTTTCTATGGATGCTTATTACAACTCACAAATGACAAGTTCACTTATATACAGGTGTTTCAATTAGGTGAAGTTGTCCATAGAGCTACTCATGTGAGAGTGATCTCGGTTGCCATGCGTATGGTTCATGTGTACCAAACACACTGGTCTCAAATAGACTTATGTGCTTTTGATTACATCCACAAATTTTGTCTTCCTCTTTCCATCATGGTTGGAGAGTGTTTAGTCCCTTTTGACTTCGTGTATGACACTTCTGGATGAGAGACTGAGTCTTTGTTTTGGGCATTGCCAAAACAGCTTTGTTGATGCATTTTATGCATTTTTTGTGTTGCAATTGATTATGGCCGAGATTTTCTGAGTTTCTAATGAGTTTTGAAGAAAACTTATGTCGGATTTTTCCTAAATTCTTGCCATGTTTTTTGCCTATTTTCTAGTTTACTTTCTAATGATTTAGTGGTCGAGTCTGACTACCAAATTGATATGGCTTGGACATAATTTAGTATTCTTGTACCCACTCTCATCGACGTGAGGATAGCATATGCTTATTTGGCTACAGTATAGGCAGTCACATGCTTTACATGCTTTCTTGTAGATATTTGCAGGAGATTTTCTTGTGGGATGTGTTTTGAGCATGGTTTCTCACTACTTGTATATACGGTTATGCGCTTTATGCTCACTTAAGTTGTTTGTCATATAATGGGCTTACTTGGTTTAGTGACATTGTTTATGCATGCAGATTGTAGACTGTAGATCTTTTTAATTCATAGGTTAGCATCTATTTTGATGCGATTGATCATGGTTTTTCATGATTGTGAAGTAGTCGAGTGATCTCCCACTTTGTTGCCAGCTTGGCATGGTTTATGGTTGCGATTTCCCCTAGGTTTTCTTGCCATACGTTGGTTCTTTGACATTCATATAGCAGACATGTGTGATAGTTTAGAGTCTATAGTGATGACTCCTGATAGATGACAGTGTTGTAGTTGCCAATATATGCAATGTTGGCATTGTGGTCACGCAAGACACATTAGGTGCCATTGTTTCAGAAGTATGAGATAGGAGTGGAGATCTATGCGTGATTAAAATGAGGTTTTGACACATGCAAAGTGGTGGATTCATATGTAAGTGATGGTGATGTCATGTTTTCTTTAGTGTTTCTCCTACTTACATGTATTCTAGAGGTGACACCGTGACAATTCTCCTCATTGGTTAGTAGATGAGGATGCAATTTTCCATGTCACAACACATCATGAGTGGTTTAGCATATTCTGTGTGGAAGCTTTGGTTGTGTGCACGTGACCGATGGTTTGGTATTTGACATTGCAAGTGTAGGAGATGTTTGTTTGTCATTGCCCAATGATGCCTTCTATACTCTATGACATGATATATTCCTTAGATGAGAAAGAGCTTGATCTCAGTATTGTGTCAATTGATTTGGAGATGACCATTAAGTTCAACCTTCTTCTAGGTATGGACTTTCCTATTAGTTACCCATTGTTAATTAGGACTATTGTACACAAGTGACCTACTATGATCATCGGGGAAGAAGCTTTTGGATTCCTTATCATGTTTGCCCTTGTAGGTTCTTTAAATCAAATTTCTACTTGCATTGTGTGCGCATTTGTTGCATATGTCAAAGAAAGGGACTTGACGTACACTGTGTGCAAGCCACAAATGGCTGCAAGCACACAACCAGATTAATCCAGCAAGCTCAAGAGAGCAAGGGTGTGTCACTCACCACCCTACGCTCTCCTTTTTGGTCATCACGAAGAAGAGGAAGCTACCGTTGTGCCCCGCTTAACCGCCTCTGTCTCTCTCTCTCTCTCTCTCTCTCTCTCTCTCTCTCTCTCTCTCTCTCTCTCTCTCTCTCTCTCTCTCTCTCACACACACACACACACACACACACACACACACACACACACACGCATACACACACACACACGAGGAGATGGAGATGGATCAAGAGCACTCTTCAATTGCACAAATGAGAGAATGCATGACTTTTAGGTTTAGGTGACTTTTATATGAGCTCTCCTATTCACACTTGGGCGCCCATGCTTAGCCAACTAACCCTTCAATGTTCCCATTAGAATGGACCTCTCATCAGCGATCAGTCTTACCCTTTTCCTATTGGATAGACAAGCCCGGCCCATGACCACTAGAAGTGGACATCGTTGGTTAACATGCCCCCCTTCTTGATGTAGATTCCACCCTCAAAATATAACAATGCAGAATCAAGATCCACGATTGGAGTACTTGTAGCAGAAGAAAAACAACATTGTGAAAGCTCAAAGGTAGCATATGCAGACGTGCAATAAGTAAGATGCATACATGATATTCTAGGAAATGCAAAAATTTCATGAATTGTAACATTGACACCTAGAACAAGCGTAGTACCTAAATGAAATTCAATTGAGCTAAACTCTATTAGGTTGACTCTAAGAGAAGTACACAAGAGCTAGGGCTAAAGTAGATACTAGATTGACCAACGTTAATTAAAATATTTCAAGTAAAGAGAACCCTAATAATGCTTGTCGGGGTCTAAAGACTAGTGATCTTGTCACTTATACCACTTAAGTGATATCAACATAAAATACAAGGAAGTTTTTGCTATTTTATTTCTCTTTTCTCTTTTTTTTATATTGTTTTCATAGTTGCTACAAGTCACTAGGGGACTCGAGGTTTCAAATACCAGCAGCTGCTGGAAGGATCGAGGTCTCAAATACCAACTTGAGCATAAACTAGGTGCGAAACTCAAGGTCTTAAATACCACCTTAACACATGGACTTCCACAACACAATTCACACGTAAGTGGAATAAGCGAGAACTATATCCTCATAGCCTAAAACATTACTAGAGTTAGTACCATTAATAGACTATTTAGGAATTAAAATCAGCAATGAAGTGGCCTAGTTTAGCCTAAGGTCCTGATACCTACTTAAAGCCAACTAATAGACCGAACTCAAAGAGAAGAAAAAGGTACTAGAAGTTTGAACAAATTATAGCAGCTAAATTGGCAATGTCACAAATTCATAAATTTTATGCATTGTTAGAAATCAAATGACAAGATGCAAACATGTAACTGTGGAAAGCATAGATAAAATGAAGTAGTACACCTGACATAATGGAGAACATCCATTGTAACATATAAACATCCATTGTCGTTGTCCTTTGAGGGCATCCGTATGTAGTCACAAACTGCACAATAGTCACCACCAAACATCCACCTTCCAGAGGCACATCAGTGGGAAAAAGGAACTTTGCTAATCACTAAACTCTAAAACGAAAACACTCCTATCGTACTAATCCTACCTACCCTCCATCACTCGAGTGGTGAGGATCAAAGTAAGTGGAGGTTGGAGAGCTAGGTCGATAGCTCTAAGGCTATACCACCATCGTCATCATCAAGGTAGGTGTAATCCTCTTTCGTAAGGCCATGTGTCGTCTATCCAATCACCAAAATTGTCGATGCAGAATATTATTAAAAATGTCACAAGGCGTGCATACTCAACCAGGTAAAAAGGGTAAACTTGGGCAATTGGGCAAAGTTCCTTGATAGAATGGGGATCCATCGTAGTCAAGAGGCGGACCAGCCACTCTAACTCCTCAACATTTCTCTCACAAGCGAGTGTTTCAACCGAATCCCATTTAGAGGAGATATGCGGATAACATAAATGCATTACTTGGGACAGGTAAAAAGAATATTCATAAGAATTAGCCATATCTGTGAACAAAAATAGAGAATGGTTAGGTGTTTGATGACATAGGTTTCTATTTTAGTGTACCCGATATGACATGTGTAGGTCTTGGTCAATGATATTGACCAGTATTGTGTACACTCGTTTGCTAATTGCTTTTTCTCTTTACTATTTTTTTATTTTTTTTGTTTTAAACTAGGGTTGTTAGTTACTATATATCTATTTATATACAATCCCTAAAATCACAAAGAACAAGGGTCAGGGAAAGAACGATAAGAGGGAAATAATTCAATAGGCTGACGTGAATGAAGACTCCCACCTTCCTTGGGTAGATCATACTTTAAAAGGATGTCATCAACTTTTGGAACCAGTTATTCCAATTGGTAATAGGTGAGTATTTTAGCCAATAGTTCTCTATTGCCTTGGGTGCCTCCTGGAGTTACAAGGGTGGTAAGGTACTCTCCCATGAACGAACTTGAAGTAGTGCATCAGGTAATAATTGAACAATGGGAGGTGTCGAATCTTTTGTAACTTCATGGAGGCTGCCTATGGTAAATGGAGGTTGTGTAGAAGCTTTTACCTCTATGGACGCATTAGATGAGGAGCTAGAATCATGGAACTCCCCCTTTCCTGAGCTAAGCCAAATCAATTAGTTTTGCCTTAGAACCCAAACTAGCTTTGGAATAGGTGTGTAGCATTCTATGATCTTTCCCTTCCCACAGTCTTCCATCGGCTTTGGAATCACAAGGTTTGACTCACATGGTTTCGTAGTGGATAGGGAAGGACACGATTTACGTTTAGGTACACAAATTTGATCATTTTCATCATATTAGCCTTCCTCCAAGGTTTCCTTTGTGAATTAACTTGAACCATAGGGGGGTCCAATAATGATACTGAGGCATGCTTTTCCATGCATGGGAACCCCCCCATATTTTTTTCTCTTTTACCAAAAATATTTCCTATTATATGAGTTACTTTTGATTTTTTCTTCTTTTTTCACAAACGTTTTAGCCTTTATTAAATAAATAATACTTATGCTAATCAATCACGATGTAGCATAATAAGTAAGCTTTCTTTGTTAATCTCTCTTTTGACCTTAAAAATATTAAATATATATATTCTAGTATTTTCTAATATATTTTTTTTTCATGTATGTATATTATTCCACTCTACCAAATATTTTATTCACTAGTTTTCATTTTCAAACCTCAACCCCACTTTCAAATTTCAATAATACCTCCATCTAGATGATTGCCAATATTTTCAACACTCTAGGTCATGTTTTCATACACATGAAGGAGCTTACACTTGAAGGCAAGAGAGAAGTCCACTCAAAGGGGACCACCAAAAGACCTTTGCAGCCACAAATAATACATTATTTGGCTGAATTTTTTAAGTAAGGAAGAACACCGAATCTGAAGGAGCGTTCAACATGAAAGATGTAGCTTGTGATCTCAGCTTTTAGCTCAAATTTTTTCAGAATTTTTGGAGTTATGAACACGGAGATATGATTTTTGTAGTGGACCCCAGTTTTCTCGTGTAATGGTGACACAGGCCATCCCCACTTTTCTTCCTTCTAGAATGGCTATGGTTCTACAAGTCTTCAAGCATGATTACAAGAGACAAAGCTCTTTTAATGAGGTCTTGGCTAGTTTAGAGTAATTCTATCACCATTTTTGGAGGATCCATCCTCATCAACAAATATCCACCTTCGACAACCTCTCTTATAATTTTCTTACCTCTCTCTTCTCTCCCTAATAAGCTTATGTCTATCCAAAGCTAGACTATTGTAAATATTTCCTATCCTCTACATCCTACCCACATTATCTCTTCTTCTCTCTCTATTGACTATGGTATTTTAAATAATGAGGAGACAAGATGGGAGCCACAGTCACATGCACCCCATTTTCTTAGTCACCAAAGTGGGACACTCACCTCAAATAGAAATATTGCTAAATCCTCCCCTCCTTCCCTATATAAGGAGGCCATGAGAGCTCACTTGAGGGGAGAACACACACACACACACACACCTATCCATACACACTCTTGTGCTACATGCTTGTAGCATGAACCCTAATCACATAATCACAACACCATCATCATCGCCATCACCATGCACAAAAGATGAGCACCACACCTCCACACCACTTGTAATTAAGGGTTGAAGGCACAATTTCAAGAAGAAGAAGGGTGGACACACTCATGATATTCCTCGCCATCAACTCCCATCTCTCCATTATGCCTCCTACGATCTTGTTCCCTTCTCATTTTCCTACCATACGCTACCTATTGTATTCATCTTTTGCAAGCAATCAACACACTCCATCTTGGTGCCATACTTTGTGTCGCTTTGGATACATCTCATTGTGAGTATGGTATATGCTTGTTCCTTGCCATTTTTTTTCTGCTTATGTTAAGGTGTGCGGATTCGCCACCACACACACACACTCTCTCTCCCTCTCATATTCCTATCATCTTGCTACCTCCATCTTAAGGTGTGCGGATTCGCCACCTTTTGTATGAGAAGTGAGCATACTTGCATGTATCCCTGACCTCGTTATCTTCCTTACTACATGCACGCGTAGCGAGCCCATTCTCACTCACTCACCACTCCTCTCACCTTATTCTCCGACCACCCCATTCCACATTTGGGCGTGGATCTTGAAATTTTTTTCCATGCATGCTTCATTGTGTATATGTATGCAACCTAGCCGCATATCTTGCTAGGTGGTGCCCCTATTGTGTATTCCCCATGATGAGGCCATTGTGCATAGTCTTGGTGTAGAGGCCACCGGGTCTATTTTTTCACTTCCACCTCTCAATACCTTCGGGACCCATTGATATGTACCCTTGGTCAGATCACATGGAGCCTTTGATGTGGCACTATCTGTCGTAGCCATGGAAGTTTAAGCTTGAGAGGGTTGTGCTACTAGCAAGGATGTTGTGACTTTTTGGATTGGCAATATTTTTGTTGTTTTTTGTATTATGAAGAGGTGAGATTTCAGGTGTTATTCCTTGAGCCTTAGGGCCATGAGTTGGTTTGTGTGTTGTGATACTCTCGATCTCCCAATCGATATTACATTTGACAGCAGACGTCCATTTGCGTCCCAGTTTTATATTAACCTCCATAGTACTAACAAGCATGACCAAAAAGTCTTGAGCTATCATAACTGATAGAAGTGTGCTAGATTCCAAAAACCATGGTTTTTTTCTTGTTGACACCCTTTGACTTGGATGGTGCTTGTCGATAGGGGTAGGTTTTCCTAGTTGACACCCAACTCCATAGGATAAAAAATTATGTTGAGCTCCTGTATCCAATAATGTGTTATATAGTACACTCCCATAGAGGCTATTCAGTTCAGTTGGATATCGTAGAGGTGGCTCAGATTCCAATGAATCATCATCAGTGTCTTCAAAAAATTGTTCCTAGATTAGCCTCTCGTTGGCGTCTAAGACATTGTTGTCTTTCTCGAACCTCAACTCTTGCTTGGATCTTTTTAAGCTCTACTTGTTCTTTGGTTGCTTTCTTTTGTTGTTGAGCTAACTCTTTATTATGTCGTCTCTTTACGGTATGGCTCAACTTTGGCTTCTCTGTAGCCTCTAGCTGTGCGATGTCAATGGGTTGTGGACTACACCACATAACGCTTTGAAGGTATTCACCCCAATTATCTACCAACTTCCGATGAGAATCACATGCCCCTATATGCTTGATATCGTCGCCCCTTATATCTCTTAATCTTCTTCTCCAATTTTCGATTACGGGCGATCTCTAGTGAAGAGTCACTAGATGAATCGCTACTTGTGTCTTCTGCTCCCTTGGATAAACTGTCATTTAGGGTACCACTGGACCCTGAATGGTTTCTCTCCACATTTGCACTAAGATTTAAATCAAATTCTTAGTCCTCATAGTCAATTTCAATTGATGATTCTGACCCCGAATCGTGTAGGCTATAATCTTGTGAGACGCTATTGGTTCCAATGCCAGTCAAACCTTCAGCTTTTAGGTCAACATAATCTATATGCATTGTTTCTAGCATATTTAAGGGTACAAGTTGTGGCATTTCATCCCCCTCAGGTATTACTGAGGTCGTCCCACTATTTTCCTAGGTGTCTATGGTTGCTGCTAAGTGGACCCCAATCCACATTGTCTAACTCAGTTATCCGAGGTAGTATATACATATAAGGAGAATCTTCCCTAGTATCACAGTCCATTTTACCTGTGTAACAATACTGCAATGGGACCGACTAAACTGTGGTGTCGGATCTATGATCAATTATAAATATGTTTACTAGAGGATGTGCTCGATCAATTACAAGACCCACTCGAATGAGAGAATCTTGGAATTGAGAGTAGACATGGCTTTTAGACCAGTCATGCAACATTTTTGTTTCCCTCATGAAAGGACGTCCGAAGATCATCTCAGATGCCATAGTGTGCTTGGAGAAATCCATAACAATGAAGGTATTTCTTATTTTATGTCCAAAGATCTTGATCTTGAGATATTCAAGCATCCCCTTAGGTTTAATAATAGATCCATTGGACATCTTTACTACTATGGTTGTGGTCCCAAGGTGAGGTCTCCCATAGTTTCTCATCAATTTTTAGTCACAATGCAAACCCGAGCGCCACCATCAAGGATTCCCTTCACAATTAATTGCTTGGTAGTGATTGGTATGGTCACATTGGATTCATCGCCCTCAAAGTATTGTCCCAACTTGTTAACAAGTATTTCTACAACACGGTTCTCATCTACATTGGGTTGTGGATCTAAGTGTCCCTCCTCTATTGGCATCTCACTAGCTCCATCCATTTGTGAAAATTGTGGTAGCCTGACCTTCAGTTCTCTATTGAGGAAAGCTCAAGGAGCTAAGAATAGATGAGGGTCTCCATATAGTTTGGACATGATGGTGGTTCTCACTTCTGAAGCAATGAAATCCATTAGTTTGGCAATATTTAACAACACCTTTTGGGCTTCAGCCCCTTGACGTGGGGAAGATGGGATCTCCATTTCTTCGATAGGGTCAGGTAGTCCCTCTGTAAACATTTTTTCCAACGAGACATGAGTACGTCCACTTTCCCATGACTTTAAGTCACTTTCTTCTTGGATGACACTAGGTATGACTAAGGGTCTATGCGCTTGGTGAGGTTGTTGTTTTGTAGTAAACACTGTGTTTGTAATCTGGATCTGTCTAGTGCTGGTTCTAGATCCCTTTGGGTCTCTTCTACCAAACTCGTTAATTGCTTGTCTCTCTCGATCTTCTCTATAGGGTTTGGATAAGTTCCTATCTTATTCTTGGATCCTGGCCATTGTGGCTCATGATGATCTTCCTTGTTGGTTTATTTCTTAGTCGTTTTGGTCTCCATGGTTTCACTTGAATCAAAATCCTCTTCAGCGTCGTTCATAGATACGGGGTCATCACCAATCCCTATGTTGGTCTTTGAATTAGGGTTCGACTTCGCTGATTTCTGCGATCTCTTCTTCATGTTTTCTTCTTCTTTTGAGATTGGAAAATTGATGCCATGTCTCTTTCTTCAGGAATATAGTTTTGTTTCTGGAGCATCGATCGTGTGAGTATGTTTACTGGTACCACAAGTGTACTTTGTGATGGCTCCTCGGTAACCTCAATCAAGTTTAATGATGTGATTTTTGGTGCATTTGGATTATTTGGACATTAGGCAATCAAATGATCGATGCCACATTGGTTACACATGAGTATCGACATTGTAGACATGCTCGCTTGATTGGTTTGCATTAGTGTGGTTTTCTTTTGTGTCCAAATAAGACACTTGGCCACACGATGTGGACCTCCACACTTATAGCATTGAAGAGGTGGTGTCTTGGCAGTGTAATTGATATTTTGGCCTCTTGCGACAAGAGTAGCTACTTGATAGATAGGTTTGGCTTGTCCCCAATAGTCCTCCATGTAGTATTTTGGACTTTCTTCAAGCACATCAATCCCATAGGCAATATTAGGGTCTATATCTTCCTCACAACCTTCCAAATAAGCAATAGATGACTCACAACCACTTGATTCATAGAGTGATTCTCGAATGTAGTGGTTGTGGTCCTATCACTGGAGGTGGTAAGGGTTTTGTTTGAACAACATTTTGGGCCCTAGGGACCATGTGTTGTGACATTTGTTCAAGAGGTGGGGCCGACATCAATGCAGGCACTCGAGGTGTATCTGTCCATGATAAGGTTGGTCTATTGGCCATCGTGAACTTAAATACTATGTAATACTTAGCTTGATGGCCATACCTCCCACAGGCATTGCAATTATGAATTTTACTCTAGAAGTAGGGAATTCGCTGGTACTATGCGGACCATAGCATGTTGAGCACCATTATTGCTCCCTCCTTCGATACATATGATTTTTTTGCAGAGCACAATTGTCTCTAAGAATCTCTTGAATGCCCTTGGTGAGATCTACTAAAGTCATCTCAGATATCTTTGGCTCCTTAGCAATAGGCTTTAGGGTCATTGGCTGATGCCCCGACACTTGCGAGCTAGTAGACCTAAACTCAACAAACACTCTTTCTCCTTGAATCATTGAATTATCCTCCAATTGGATCGCATTGGTGGTGACTACTTCCAAGTGGTGATACCTCTAATGACTAGGCCATTATAGATATCCTCATGTCATAATCCCCTAATGAATCTATCAAGTAATTGATTATTATTGAAGTGCTCATTTGGATTACAACGAGAATTCAAATGCTTCAAGTGACTACGAAAGTCTCTCACCGACTCTCCTTCCTCTCGTTGGGCTTTATGGAGTTGAGAGGCTACACCCCAAAGCACTCCCTCTTGTATATATTCTTTTAAGAACAGTCTCCTAAGAGTAGGGTAAATTGTTTTTTCTTCCACCTTTAGGGTTCTATACCAATCCCCAGCCTTCCCACTTAAGGTTAGGCTTAAAGCATTACTCTTATGCAGGTCATTCTGTTCTCCTAAAGAATTTCATATTTGTTCAAACACTTTGATATGCTTTCTCACATCCTTGTCTCCACTAAATATTTGTGTGAGCTTGGCTATTTGTACTACCTTACTTCTAGGCTCTCTATCAGGCGTGTCACGCATATTCTCAGCAATAGATCGATCGATGCTTTGAGAAAATGCTGCCAAATCTCCTAAATAAGCAGGTATAGTGGCTGCAGGTGCAGGCGCTCCTGGAACTACATGTGGGGTGGTAGTTGGCCTTGGCCTTGGCATACACACAGCCCTCGGGTCCCATACCTCATATGGTGGTGTACCACATGGTGGTCTCAAGTTCATAGGTGTGGCCCTAGGCATAGTCGGTGCCGGATACAACATGCTATTGCTAAATGGTATGGCCCCACTTGAACAAGTGCTCGGATAATTCCATTGTGGAGTGTAATCCCTTCATATAATTGGGGGTGTGGGAGCTACGTGGGCATGAGGTGCGATAGGTTTATAGGTAGCGGTGTAGTGCTAAAAAACGAGGTCCAACGTGTACTTTTTGTACTCATCACTGGAGTAGGTATCATAGCCCTAGTGTCTCCGAGAGACAGATGAGCTAGATTTGGAAAAGTAAAACTACTACTTGTGGGTTCGGACTGTACCAAAACCTGAGGTGACACAATATATGAAGAGTCCGTTGGACTCACTCAAAGAGTTTCCATCTGTGATAGTGTTGGTTGTCTCGCCTTGCCCATATCCAAGCATCTCATAAGGCCTGTTGAAGGAATGTTAATCCCTCAGTTTTGCCTCTCCGATTGGATGATGTTATGGATGTCATTCAGACCCCATGACAACAAGGCCGTTTTTGCAAAACTTTAACAAGGTCTCCAAGAACGTCTTGGCAAGGCCACCTTTCCAGACTTGTCACCATGGATTTAGCAAGATGGATTTGGTAAGGCTTCCTTGGAAAGGATCTAGCTACATCCTGGCTAGGCCATGGTCTTTGCCAAGAAGGCTTCATCAAGGGATAGTTTAGTCCTCAGTGTCAGCCATGTTTTTGGACTTCAAGTTTCCTCACAAATTCAATAAGGAAAACTACATGCAACAGGGCCAATAAAAGCACAGATCTAGCTCCACATGCGGGTTTTAAAGAAAATGATTAGAGCAGTCATCTTTTGGTATCCAAGAATCATGGCTTCTCTCTATGCACCATGACCACGACTGATTACAAGGTTTGCACTTTCGTGTTTTTGAAGTTCAAAGAATTATAAATTTATGCTTTAGGAGATCTCTCAATGAATATACAAGTTAATTCTTGACAGAAGAAGTTTTCATTGTGGCATGCAACTACAAGTACATGCAAGGCTTGTGGTTTTTCAAGTAAAGGTATTCAGTAGGGCCGATCATTTATTGTAAACAAGACTAAGTTTGTAGGCATCTATTTCTCTAGTCGAAGATTTGGATATTCTAGGGCATGGCTCCTAGGTACATTTTTAAACTCCATGTAATAGAAACAACTATCGTCAACATCAAGTGCATATAAGCATCAAATATAGCACAACTATGCCGATGAGGGAAATGAATTGAAGTCATTTCCTCATGATTTTGGTTAGAGACTCAGGACTATGATGATATGCATGGCATTTTGTTGAGTGTTTAAGAAGGACATGGTATCAGGTATCCTATTTCATTTTGGGACACACTATCTGCATTATGCAGTCATGGACCTATAAGTAGGGTTCTCTTTGGCAGATGTTGTCATATGGGGTACAACATGGTCAAGGAACTCAAGGAGTTTGGTTTATCCAATGTGGAGTAAGGGTAATGATGGCCCCTCTCACTCATGTCGTTGAGTGTTTACAATTATGTCCACACACAAGTACATATCGTAGTTGAAGTATGTTCTTTTTTTTGATATCCTTTTATGAGACATATTCAACATGTGGAGAATATGAGTCTCTAGGAATGACAATGGAACCCATCATATCAATTATGTGTCACAGAAAAGTCCCTAGGTGTTGGTCAAATTTGTTTGCTAGACCATTCTGAGCACGTTGTATTAGGAACATTTCAATGGAAATAAAAAATTATCGGCGGATACTTCAAAATACGTGTTAATGTTACAAGTGTTGCTAAACAACATTAATGGATGGTTGTTTATGCATATAGAAAGGCTATGTGTTGCTAATGAAAATGATTCAACGTTTGTACCTAGAAGTGACTTATGTTTCACATTCTATAATGGTTAAAATGTTTAAGTAAGGCTTGCAAAATAATGGAGTAGAAACTGTTTAGTCTCTTTGGTGTATGCTATGAGCATCATATTTGCCATAAGTATGGTCAAGTATAATCATGGATATGCACGGTTGGATTTGTTTTTACTAAATGCATGCACATTCCTGACATGTATCTCACAATGACCAATAGAGGTCATGGATCGGTTTGGGTACTTGTGGGTCTTTCAAGTTAATCAAGATGGTTATTCATAACATTGTTAATTCCGCAGGAATGTTGTAAGGCAGTAAGATCCCTATTTACCAGTCATTTTGGAAGATTGACTATAGATGATGGGAAATGTAATTTATCCAAAGAGTATCGAAAAATTACAAAGTGTAATCTTGTGCTAAAGGATATGTGAAGCATGTATATTTGCACCAAAAAATCCAATTCAAAAGTATTTATTGATCTAGTTGTAGTTTGCCTAATGATAGGGTAAAGAGAGGGTAAAGCACATTTGTGACTGGGTTTACTTTGTTCATGTGTAAGTCAAGTCCCCAACCTTGAATACTAGTTATGGTGGGGTTGTTTACTCATAAAAATTGATAGCAAGTCAAAGACTTATACTTTGCTGATGAGTTTTATCAACCAATTACTTTCATGAAAAGTAAAAAAAGGTACTCTTTGGGGTACAACTTTGTTATGATAACTCATTTAGCATTCTCAAGCGAGTTCAAAATGGAGTCTACGTGCTATGTTGGATATGGGCCGGCTACTCAAAATGGTTTCAAAGGGACAACAATGCAAAATATCTAGATGTTATTCTTGGTTTCATTGAACCTCATACAACAATGTGTTCCAGTCAAATGGATAGCTGGATCGCTAATGTATGACACTGTGGAAAGCATTAGCGTTCTTATGAAGTTACAACCACTTTTTTTTTTTGGACAAAAATACATCTCCAACGAGGGAGTAATGTCAAGCATAGGGTAAGACCAGGCGGTAGGCCAAGGTCCAGGTTGGACATGCAATCAAGGGGGGCAATATTATTAGGAAGACATGCACTATATAGAGCATGGTCGGGTGGAGATTTGCATGCTCCAGTCCTCTCTGTCTTAGTTCAAAACCTGCTGGCTTCGCTCATGAAAACACATCCAGTACAAAAGATCGAGACAACCCATTATAATCATGCACAATCTGCATAGCCAATCTTGGAAGATCAATGACCTCCAACTACCTTTACCCACTGATTGCAGCTAATTTTTGTCATTGATTTCTTCTGGTGGTAGCTCGTCTTGTGGGGAAAGTGTAGCGGTGCAAGAAGATTGACATATGTTGAAATTAGTAGGCATATCAGCCAGTAACACCTCACACACATACACACACACCCTTTCGGCCAGTGCTCATGCAAAAAAGTTGTGATCAATTTAAATCATATCATCTAACAAACACTTGGCAAATTGACTCCCTGGCTCAATGCATAGCATGTGAATTACACACACACACACACACATGCACGTGTTTGACACATAAAAGCAATCATTATTTCTACCAAGAAAACCTCCAATCCACATCCACTGATGCAATCACAAGGCAAAGGCAATCCTCCTAACGCTCCCAAATCATGAAAAAGCTTCAAATTTTCATCACCCTTTCTTGGACGGCGTTTGCTCGCCTTTGACAATCATCAGAGATTCACATTTTTTGTTTTTTTTTTTTTCATCCCTTAACTCACACACCCCACGTATGTGGACATTCCCATCGTCTTTCAAATTGGCCAACCTCTTTCTCTTTTTTTTATAAAGGCTTTCAGGTTCTTTAAATTTAAAAGACTGCTAAGGGCCTATCCCCACAAGGACATAGAAGGTAGCCTGTTGAACCAACACCTCGTCAAGGGAAGGTTCAATCTGAACTTCACAACAATCAAACCTCGACCAAAGATTCAAGGCAAGGCATCAGAGAGGGAAATTTTGACTTCAAAGCTTCATCTTGAACTTCAAAGGAGAGCTTATTCAGGCAGTCAAAGGCAACCCCGTCAAACTTTAAGGCTATTCAAAATCAAATTCAAGGCTTCAACAAGTGGAGTTTTGAAGGCCTTACAAAGATATCAAAGCTTCAAAAGGAACCTTTCTCTTTCATAATCTCCCTAAATATTTTGTTATTCAAATCTTAAATCTTTGCAACCAAGCCTTGATTCTTTATTGTGATGAGGTGTTGCACCGTGGTGAAAAGGAGCTTCACATAAAGAGAAAACTTTCTCTCTCATTCTCCCTACATGCCTTGTAATTCAAAGTTTAAATTTCTAGAAATGAGCACAAAAAAAAAAAAAAAACAATGTGTGTTTAAACATTCATCATTGAAGATATTACCTTGTGCTTATGTAAGGAGTCAAGACATTGGCATGGGGATAGCACACAATCGCAAAGACCTCTCCAAGGAATTATGAGAGAGAAGAAAAGGTCGCCTTCAAGGGGAGGAGCATTAGTACCATCAACCTACACTACATTTAGATTTCTAATCATTTCATTTAGTCTTGCATTAAATAAAAGTGACAAGAACTTCTAAGAGCAGGGGCATTCAAAGGATTACTAGAGTTTCAAAGCATGTAGCAGCATTGATAACATCCAAACAACAACACCATATAAGAGATGGATATGAAGTCAGTGGCCCATGACTTGGGAGTGACAATGGTGACTTGAAGAAAAACTATGGTTGAGCCCTATCTTGGAGTCATCTTGGTGGATAGATGGGGTTGTGGTGGACAGCTCGTTCTAGGAGTCTCACGTTTCAGGGGAGGTGTCTCTTGCCTTCGTGAAATCATAGCTCAAAGAATCTCTACAACCTTTGTGGTCTGGTTTTTGTGCTAGCTAAGTTCTTTGTAGTTGTAGTTGTATAGTCTCTCTCTCTCTCTCTCTCTCTCTCTCTCTCTCTCTCTCTCTCTCTCTCTCTCTCTCTCTCTCTCTCTCTCTCTCTCTCTCTCTTTGTAGTTGTAATTGATGTTTGTTGGGTACCACCACCACTTCCAGAAGAAGACTTCTTGGACTTTTGAGAGGGCGTTGATGCTCGCGGGGTGGCACGCTTTTTTGGGGCGTTCTCCATGCTCTACAATGGGATCAGTCTCCAAGAATGAATCCTTGTCCCCTGGCACGCCGCTGTTAGCACGCCTAGCATTGCCCATGATGCCATCGTATCTCTCTCTATCATTTGCTTTTCAATATGCCATCCGTACGCTTCCATACACCTGTCTTTGCATTTCCCCTCTCTCTCTCTCTCTCTCTCTCTCTCTCTCTCTCTATTTTGCTGACAGCAGCATTTGCAATGAGGCGAGAGCAAGGTATATGGTGATAGCCGTTTTTCGGCTCTCTGTAATTGCCATAGTGAGTTATCTCACCCTATCAAATCACTCAAACAATGTGGTTACCCTCACCCTTTCACTGTATATACGTGCGTGTGAGTTAGGGGACTTTTCCCATATCTCCTTACTGAAATAAAAAACCCTCAATTAGCTAGTCATTGGGCTAGTTGAGCCAAAAAAAAAAAAAAAAAAGTATTTTATGGTCCATGCATATGTAAATATTTCTTTGTATATAGGGCCTAAATAAAAGATTTTTTCATAATTATTTTGGTATTTATTTAAATATTTCTACCTAGGGTGTGTTATTTATGCTCTGTACATTGCCTCACCATTACCACAACTTTTCTTACCATTTTTCATACTCTTTATTCCATATAGAAATATTTTCATGTAAGCTTCACCTATATTTGGTGTAACTCCACCCCAACAAAAATCCAAAAAAACTAGTTTTATTTATGTGTATATTTTTTCAGTATTGTGATTTTCCCTTCCTACATCTATTTTGTTTTTTTTCTAAAAAAATAGAACACCAAAAATATTTATCTTTTTATGGTAGCCTCATAATGAGAGAGATTTATTTTGGCCCCTTTATATTTTTCCACTTATATTATTTATATTTGACATGTACGTATTTTCTAGACCCCTCAATATTTGATTTTCTTAGTTGTACTATTCACTTATATCATAATCTCAACAATATCTTCAATTATAGACCTACCAAATAAGGTCAAGGGTAGGTGGCATGCATACATGCACTATGGAAGGCTCACTCTTGGAGGTATTCAAAAGAATCATCCAAAGAAGGACCCCACAAGGACCTTGTGCAGTGGAAAAAAACGGTCGGTTTTGCTGAATTTTTAAAGTTCATTTGATCTCCGAATTTGAAAAGGTGATACAAACAAAAGTTGTAGCTCGTGGGCTGAGCTTTTGCCTCAGATTTTTTCATATTTTTTTGAGCTACGAGCTGTGAGCTATGATTTTATTAGTGGACCCCAATTTTCCCATGCTATGCAGCCACACTCTCTCTTCCACTTTATCATTTTCCTCTTTCACACACACTTCTCCACTCATCATCCCCACCTCTCTCACCACTCATCTCTGCACCCTACTCACCTTCTCCTCAACCTTGAAGAATAAGAGAAACCATGGTGAACTCATACCTCCCACACACAATTCCATTCCAAAATTGACCACCTAGTCTCATTTTTCCTCCTTCAAATTACCCATATCTATCAAAAAACCACAAAATTCAGCCTCTTCTCTTAAAAGACATCATCATGGTGGTTGATTACTCAGCTTCAATTACCTTGTCTCTCAAGGAAGGTCAAGAGTGGAGAAAAAATGTACCGTCAAGGCTAGTGGACCGTCAACAAGCGTCAAAATTGGCCCTACTCAAGACACTTGGAGCATCAACCTTGTAAGAAATCCACCTTTTCTTACCTCTTAAGAGTTTTTCTTCCTTATTTGTATCCTACATGGATACTCCCATTGTAAATATCCAATTCCATTTGTAAATTAATACTAACACTAACTCACTATGAAAAGTCCTATCACCTCCATTTCTCTCCTCTCTCTTTCCCCACCAACTTCTTGATAATTCCAAGCAAAAGAAATTAGGTAAATTGCTGAAAATCTAACCCAACCATGGTTAGAGGAGTAACCCTAGCCTTCAAAATTGCTATAAAAGGAGGGTGTAGCTAGCACAAAAGGGGGGGAGAAGAAAGAGCACTATGCTATAGCTTGAGAAGCCAAGCTCAACCTCTTGAGAAGGAGCTCTTGAGTGGAATCTCATTGGCATTAGGCATATGTATGTGTTGTATTAGGGGTGATTAGCAAGGGAACTCTATGCCATTGTACGGGAGAGTGATCATTAAATTGAGAGTAGGAAATCTATCATTTCTCCTACTAGTGTAAGCCCAACATTTGCTAAATCAAGGAGGGTGAATTTGGACTAAGCATGGATACCTTGTCTCCCTTCCAACGTGAAGTCATGGACAATAATGATGTGTAAGTGTCTTGGTGTTTTATTTAAGTTCTTGATAGCTTGTCTCCGGGTATTGTTATCAATTTAGCCATAAATCCCACATGCTGTAAGAGGGCGACAGGGTGGAGAGGACTCCCCTGGCCTTAAGACAGTGATTGGGGTGGCTTTTTTCTTGTGATGTGTTGTGGTGTAATTTACTCAGGCTACGTTGAACAAATACTAATCTCACTTTGATTGGTCATGACAGATTTGTAAGAAGGCATTAGTGCAACAAGCACCCCCTTCCCCCTTCTCTCTCTTTCTTACATATATATATTTATGTTTGCTTGATCATTAACGATACACTTCAAAGCAGCCCGAGCACCATCTCTCTCTCTCTCTCTCTCTCTCTCTCTCTCTCTCTCTCTCTCTCTCTCTCTCTCTGATGTTTTAGTGTGTGAGAGTGTTCCATTGGTGTTAGGGTTAGTGTAAATTCCTTGCTTGTTTGTGGGTTGCTCTAACGATTCTCCTCTTTTGCGTCCTAGTTCGCTCTTAAACTAGGTGGTGCCCCTTGTGTAGTTGGGATTGGGCTTGGGGTTTGTTGTTTTGGTTTGTGTTGTGTTGTGCCCCATCCCCATTGAGCAGCACGGGAGCCTTGAAGGGTGTCTAGAGGTTGCTCTTGTTGTTGCCCGCCCCGGACCGCTTCAAATTGGTGCCCCCACCGAGGAAAACAACTCGTGTATGTTTTTGTGTAGGATCAACTTTTAGCATAGTCAAGTAGTTTGCATGAATCACGAGAGTTTGTATGATCCTTTCATTCCCATTGCAAGGCAAAAGATACACATAATTGTTAGTACTAAGTTGCAATTTCAACGAGTAATTCGTAGGATTTTAGGTCCTCTTAGGTTAGCCGAGATAAAAACTTCGGTAAATCCTTTTATTTTGTCTCTCATTAGGTACGATATTAGGTTGGACATCTATATTTTTGTGTTATTTTAAGCATTAGGACATGCATAGGCCATGGATAATGGCCCAGGAATAGAGGTTTTTCCCTTTCATTTTACTCCACACATTAGAATAAAAGTTGCAATTAGTAGAAAGATCCATTTTCAACAACGGATGGTGTTCATGTTTGGTGCCCAAAGAGTAGGAGAAATTCTTGCATCACCAAACCCTGTCATTCTACCTCTCATCAACTACCACACTTCTTTTGATGTACATGTGTTCATTTTATTTTAAAATGAAGTACAGCCCGGCAAAATAGTGTGTATGTTTGTTTTTTCTTTGTCCAAGTTGTTACAAGAAACAAAAAAAGATCATTTGTTCTAACAGGGAATGTGTGTGCAGTGTAAGTTCAATCCTTAGAGATCTAGCTCTATTACCAATTGAGTTGCAGGAGCAAGTAGTAAGGCGTCTCCCTCATAACAAGAGGGTGGTGAAGTTAAGACGAAAGGTCCTACGCGTGGATTCCATTTTTCTCTTGTTGTTGGGCACTAAGGAAGACCGCGCATTCATCCAACTAGTGTGTGCCCTAAGATTGGTAAATAGAGTGATTTTTGGCGTTTGGCGAGTGCATTTCACCATTGAGGAAGACTCTTCAGGAAACTTGCGGCCAGAGTTCATGCTTCATAGACTCACATTTGGTGAATTTTTCCCTCATTTGCGTTTTATTAATAGTCTTCCTTTCTCTTTCAACAAAGGAGATAGAGAGCTATTTAGAGATTGTCTTAATAAAGAGAGCATAGAGAAGATTGCAAATTTGTATAAATTCTCATCCTTCTCTACTTTCTATGACACTTTGTTCATAGAGACATTGTAAATCTCTTTATGATTTTGAATGATTTAACCATAATCCTAAGGAGTTTTTGTCCAGGAATTTTGTAGCACAAGTGGAGTCTTTAAATCTTGCAAACTTGATTGGACTTGATGAGGATGTTCTTTATGAAATTGTGAGAAGGTTGCCTCACTCCGACTGTGTGGAACTCGAAGGAAAGGAGCTCCTAGTCAATTGCTACTTTCTCATGGCCTTCAACGAGCATGAATATCTAGTTTTTATACAAACCGCTTGTGCGTTGGGAATTGTAGAGCAAGCGCAATTTATCACTTCGGACGTGGTTGCTCTTTTGGATCCAGAAAATGAAGTTCTAGAGATTTCTGTTTATCGCCTTAGCTTTGAAGAATTTCAACCCTTCTTAGAGCTCATCAATAGTCTACCTTTTTGTTTTGATCAAACAAACCGAGACCTCATTGAATCTTGGATAGCTGAAGAAGAAAACCTAGAGTGGTATTTTCTTACTTCTTCATTTGCAGGCGAGTGGTTCTAAATCTCTATTGTATCCCTTATTGTAACTCATGCTGTAATCTTTCATAATAATGGAGAGCCAACGCCAAACGTCTGGATATCCTCTTCTCTTTGGAGAGCCTGGAGAGGATGCAGAATTATTTTTAGCAAATTTCAAGATGTCTTGCCGTATCAAGAGGATAGTAACCGATCAAGAACGTGTAGAAATGTTTGAGGTGGTCCTTAGGAAAGATGCTAGTACTTGGTTTGACTCTTTGCCTGACGAAGTTAAGGGGAGTTACACAGAAGTTTTGAATTGTTTTTAGAGATACTTCTTTGATCCCAAAAACACTCAAAAACTATGGCAAGACATTGTTTCTCATAAGCAAAAAGACTTAGATGATTACTACTTGTACAAGCAAGAGTTTCTACGTCTTTGGGCTCTATGGATACGAAATGTTGCTAACCCTGGTGATGGTGCAGAATTTTTAAACAAGGAGAGGTTCATAGCCGGACTCTTTCCTGACCTTAAGGTAAAAGTTGAGGTGGGTGCACCTGCTACTTTTGATGCAGCTGAAACTAGGGCTGCTGAGAAGTATAGGAAACTCAAGTGCTTAAGGGGGGAGGTTTCAATAGAAGGTCTTAGACCCAAAGGTAAGTCACAAGCATCAACATCTAGGGAGATTCCTGAGGTAACGGCTGAAGTGAATGAGAAGTTAAATGAATCTTTAAGCAGCCTGTCAATTCACCTTGCACAAGCTGTAGGTCCAAAGGGACAAGCTAAGAAGTCGGAAGAGAGAGATCCACGAACTAGGAGAGTCTTGCAATGTTGGAATTGCGGAGAGTCTGGACATGGGATGTATAATTGTCCTTGGCCCCGTGGAGAGCCAGGGAGACCTAACTTGAATTACCCAGTGATGAATGCAAGAGAAGGAGCTGGTCAACAACCAAGGCTTCTACAAAGGCCAAATGGACCAAGACCACCTCCACAAGGGGTAGAAGGAGTTCCACCTTTGCCAAATCCAAATGTGCATGTGGTAGAGGTGACAAATTCAAATGAGCTTGACATGGAAGCCAATGGCATTAAGCGTGGCCGAGGAAAAGGTAAAGAGAAAGAAGGAGTCACATCACAGAGTGACCATGGACAAGGCAAGAAGGCAAAGGAAACCAAGGAAACCAAGAGGACTCGACGTCGTATCAACCTCCAAGACTTCCCTCTTGGACATGGTATGGCTCCGTACAACTTGTTGGAAGACATGAGAGATAAGGGTCCTGATATTTCATGGCCTCAATTTCTTGCATTATGTCCACAAGTTAGGAGGGATTTAACAAGGGCAGTTAGCACTAGGAGAAAGGTAAAAGAGAGTGTGCTTGTTGTAAAAATTGCACAAGCTGAAATGAATGAGGACATTACACCGGTGCTAGACTATTACATCAAAGGAAGATTGGTTATGAAAGGTCTAGTGGATAGGGGTGCACAAATTTGCATCATGACAGAGGGACTCATGCAAAGACTAGGCATGCACATCCATGAGACACCTGAAATCAAAGTCAAGATGGCAAACAATAGCAAGGCTAGGTGTGTAGGCATTTGTAAAAATGTCTTTGTAGAGGCCTTTGGCATTAAGAAAGCGGTGGATTTTTATGTTATGTCGACCAAGGGAAGTGGTTATCCATTTATCCTAGGAAGACCATGGCTAATGAAAATGCGAGCTTTGCATGATTGAGAGAGTGGGAAATTAATTTGCAGGAATGACAATCATAAGAAGGTTGTCTTTGGCATGAAGGAGCAACGCCAAGAGGAGCTCCATGAAGAATCATCTCAAAGTGAGACGGAAGAAGGTTGGACCGATAGCACTTCAGAAGAAGAAAGTAGCGGCAGCATTACTGAAGAGGAGTCTTCCATCGAAGTCATGGGGGTAAGGTTTAAGCCAAGCAACCAAGAGACCTCTTGTCAAGGCTTGGAGAAGGTAGGTCCTCAAGAGAACGAAGGTGTTCAAGATGAAGGGATGCTGGAAGGTATGCTATCAACAACACTTACAAAGGATGAAAGAGAGGAGTTCAAATGTGTGCTAAGGAGGTTTCCTAGGATTTTTGCTAAAGACTACACCGACGTGCGTGGGGTAGATGTTGCTCAACACAAGATTGAGTTAAAGCCTGAGGCCACACCTAAAGCTCATAAGCTACGAAGGCTAGGAGTTATAAAGGAACAGGCTCTACTCAAGGAGGTAAGAAAGCTTCTAGTAGCAGGTTTCATTTATCCAGTGGAGAATTCAGAGTGGGTCTCTCCTGTTGTTGTCACTCCTAAGAAAAATGGCAAGTGGAGGGTGTGTGTGGATTACCCTCCCCTCAATGAGGCAACAAAAAGAGATCACTTTCCCCTCCCATTCCAGGATGAGATACTAAATGAGGTAGCTGGTCATGAGAAGTACATTGTGTGCGATGGTTACTCTGGTTACTTTCAAATAGGGATTGCATTGGAGGATCAATTGAAAACAACCTTTATCACTCCTTGGGGTTGTTATTCTTTTAGAGTCATGCCATTTGGTCTGACAAATGCTCCTGCAACATTCCAACGTTTCATGAATATGGTGTTTCAAGCATTCTTTGGAAAGTCAATTAGGGTGTTCATTGATGATTTCTGTATTTATAGCTCAAAATCATTGCATCTACAAAGGGTAGAAGAAGGTTTAAAGAAGCTCTACGACATGGGAGGTCAACTCAACCCCGACAAGTGCCATATAGGTGAGGATGAAGTAATCTTGCTTGGTCATAAAGTTTCTTACAAAGGCATTGAAGTGGATCCTTCAAAGGCAAAGTCTCTTATTGAGCTACCATCACCCAAGAGTCTTAAGGAGGTCATCTCATTCATTCAAAAGGTGAAGTATATGTCACGCTTCATTCACTTAGCCTCGGAGTTACTTCACCCTTTGCAAAAGTTGACACAACAAGTAGAATTTGCATGGTCTGATGAGCTTGAAGAGTACTTTTGTAACATTAAAGCCATTTTGTCAGAGCTACCAACACTCATGCCTCCTTGTTGGGAGTACACATTCTTTGTTAGCTCTAGTGCTGGGAAAGAAACAATTGGTGCAGTTTTGTTACAACAAGATCCCTATAGTACCAAGATGCGGCCCATCTACTTTGCTAGTAGGGTCATGAATGCTTTAGAGAGAGGCTACACGGAGGCAGAACTCATGATGCTTTCTCTCATGTTTCCGATAAGGAAGTTTAGATCCTACTTGCTCCCAAAAACTTTTGTAATCCTCACCGCAGAGAATTTGTTCCCTTGGGTGTCATCTCAAATGAATCTTAGTACTAGGATCTCAAAGTGTATTATGGAGTTGCAAGAGTTTCAATACTCTTTCAAGGTAGAAGATAGTGTGCGTGCACAATTGGCAGGGATTCTCACTTATAGGGTGCATGAAAAGGAGATTAAGGTGCCTGAAGTAAAGACCCTACCATTGCCACCACCAAAAAGTATTCCCAATGCTTTTACCTTGTTCTTTGATGGAGCTTTTCGTCAAGCCACAGGAAAAGCAGGGGGAGGGCTAGTGTTGCTCAACCCAAGTGGAGAGGTGGTCATGAAAGAGAAGTTCAATCTACCAAGTTCATCTAGCAACAATGAAGCAGAATATGACACACTACTTCATGGTTTAAAAATATGCATTCGCCATGGTATACAACGTCTCATGGTAAAAGGGGATGCACTTCTCATTGTGAAGCAGATTTTAGGCATTTGGGCATGCAAAAATGAAAGACTAAGGGCCAAAGTTCATACCATCCCTAGGCTATTTAATCAATTTGAGGAGGTACAATTATATCATATTCCTAGGAAACAAAATGAAGATGCTGATTTACTTGCACAACAAGCCATTGCATGTGTAAAGAAAGAAGTGCAGGTCATCATGGTGGCGGCTGCTGTGAAGCAACCGACGTACCAGGGATTGGAGTCATTGGCTCCCATCATTGGCTACATTTTGGAGGGTGAGTTTCCACCAGACTTCACAAAAGCTCAGAAGAGGAGACTCATGAAGAAGGCAAGCATGTATCTCTTCCTAGAAGGCTCCCTCTATCAAAGAGGGAAGGATAAAGTGTGCAGAAGAGTACCAACTATCGCGGAAATTCCAGCCATTCTAAAAGGTTTGCATGAAGAGGCATGTGGTGGTCATTTTTCCCAAGGATTAACTGTGAAGAAGATTTTGCTTGCGGGGTATGTTTGGCCAAGTCTGCATGTGGATGTCCAACATTGGTGTAAAAGTTGTCACAATTTTCAGGTAAATGGGAATAGAAGATTGATTTATGGTCCAAGGCAAATCGTGCTTGCAAATGGACCCTTTGAAAAGTGGGGCATTGATGCTATGGGTCCTCTGCCTAGAACAAAAAATGGTAAACTCTACATTCTAGTGGTTGTAGACTATATGACTAGGTGGGTGGAAGCTCAAAGTGTGGCAAGAGTGAATGAGAGGACAGTTAGCAAGTTTGTGTACAATCACATTTGTTGCAGATTTGGCACACCTTTGGAGATTGTTTCTGATAATGGTCCAGGGTTTAGGAAGGGCTTGCTCACAGAAGTTTGTGAAGAGCTTCACATTCTACATCGTCATAGCACACCATACTACCCACAGTCAAATGGTTTGGTGGAGAAGGCTAATGGTGTCATTGCAGGAGTCATTAGAAAGATGGTGCAAAACAAGACAAAATTATGGGATGACTTCTTGGATGGTTCCTTGTGGGCATATCGAACCACATATAGGGAAGCCATGGAGTTCACACCATTTCACTTGGTCTATGGTCAAGAGGCTTTGCAGCCTATCGAGCTCAGCATTCCAACAATGCGACTTCATGGCAAAGGAGCACAAGATGATCAAGAGGTATGGATGGATCGACTTCTTACGTTAGCTGAGCTTGAGTGGAAAAGAGAAGCAGCATACAAGTGCTATAAGAGGAAAGCCACACAGACAAAGGAGAAGCTCTACAGGATACTGAAGGACAAAGGCATCAATGAAGGAGATCTTGTGCTAAGGTATGACAATCAACTCGATAATAGTTTTAATGCCAAATTTGAAACAAGATGGCAGGGGCCATACATAGTCAAGAAGGCTTTCAATTCAAGTTACTATCAACTTATGGACTTGAATGGGAAAGAGCACTCCAGGCAGGTAAACGGCTATCGCTTGAAGCCTTACTTGAGTCGCCTTCTACCAAAGGATCTACCAGAGCAAAAGGCAACTATCCCATGTAAGTATTGTTCCATGAAGCATGAGTGTAACACAAACCAAAATTCCAAGGGGCCAAACAATGAAGATCTTGTCAAGGACTCTGAAGAACTCTCTTTGGAAAAGATTCTTTATGATGGTACATGAATATACCATCATCCTGGGGGAGGGCTAATGATAGCCGTTTTTCGGCTCTCTGTAATTGCCATAGTGAGTTATCTCACCCTATCAAATCACTCAAACAGTGTGGTTACGCTCACCCTTTCACTGTATATAGGTGCGTGTGAGTTAGGGGACTTTTCCCATATCTCCTTACTGAAATAAAAAACCCTCAATTAGCTAGTCATTGGGCTAGTTGAGCCAAAAAAAAAAAAAAAAAAAGTATTTTATGGTCCATGCGTATGTAAATATTTCTTTGTATATAGGGCCTAAATAAAAGATTTTTTCATAATTATTTTGGTATTTATTTAAATATTTCTACCTAGGGTGTGTTATTTATGCTCTGTACATTGCCTCACCATTACCACAACTTTTCTTACCATTTTTCATACTCTTTATTCCATATAGAAATATTTTCATGTAAGCTTCACCTATATTTGGTGTAACTCCACCCCAACAAAAATCCAAAAAAACTAGTTTTATTTATGTGTATATTTTTTCAGTATTGTGATTTTCCCTTCCTACATCTATTTTGTTTTTTTTCTAAAAAAATAGAACACCAAAAATATTTATCTTTTTATGGTAGCCTCATAATGAGAGAGATTTCTTTTGACCCCTTTATATTTTTTCCACTTATATTATTTATATTTGACATGTACATATTTTTTAGACCCCTGAATATTTGATTTTCTTAGTTGTACTATTCACTTATATCATGATCTCAACAATATCTTCAATTATAGACCTACCAAATAAGGTCAAGGGTAGGTGGCATGCATACATGCACTATGGAAGGCTCACTCTTGGAGGTATTCAAAAGAATCATCCAAAGAAGGACCCCACAAGGACCTTGTGCAGTGGAAACAAACGGTCGGTTTTGCTGAATTTTTAAAGTTCATTTGATCTCCGAATTTGAAAAGGTGATACAAACAAAAGTTGTAGCTCGTGGGCTGAAATTTTGCCTCAAATGTTTTTATATTTTTTTGAGCTACGAGCTGTGAGCTATGATTTTATTAGTGGACCCCAATTTTCCCATGCTATGCAGCCACACTCTCTCTTCCACTTTATCATTTTCCTCTTTCACACACACTTCTCCACTCATCATCCCCACCTCTCTCACCACTCCTCTCTGCACCCTACTCACCTTCTCCTCAACCTTGAAGAATAAGAGAAACCATGGTGAACTCATACCTCCCACACACAATTCCATTCCAAATTGACCACCTAGTCTCATTTTTTCTCCTTCAAATTACCCATATCTATCACAAAACCACAAAATTCAGCCTCTTCTCTTAAAAGACATCATCATGGTGGTTGATTACACAACTTCAATTACCTTGTCTCTCAAGGAAGGTCAAGAGTGGAGAAAAAATGTACCATCAAAGGTAGTGGACCGTCAACAAGCGTCAAAATTGGCCCTACTCAAGACACTTGGAGCATCAACCTTGTAAGAAATCCACCTTTTCTTACCTCTTAAGAGTTTTTCTTCCTTATTTGTATTTTACATGGATACTCCCATTGTAAATATCCAATTCCATTTGTAAATTAATACTAACACTAACCCACTATGAAAAGTCCTATCACCTCCATTTCTCTCCTCTCTCTTTCCCCACCAACTTCTTGATAATTCCAAGCAAAAGAAATTAGGTAAATTGCTGAAAATCTAACCCAACCATGGTTAGAGGAGTAACCCTAGTCTTCAAAATTGCTATAAAAGGAGGGTGTAGCTAGCACAAAAGGGGGGAAGAAGAAAGAGCACTATGCTATAGCTTGAGAAGCTAAGCTCAACCTCTTGAGAAGGAGCTCTTGAGTGGAATCTCATTGGCATTAGGCATATGTATGTGTTGTATTAGGGGTGATTAGCAAGGGAATTCTATGCCATTGTAAGAGAGAGTGATCATTAAATTGAGAGTAGGAAATCTATCATTTCTCCTACTAGTGTAAGCCCAACATTTGCTGAATCAAGGAGGGTGAATTTGGACTAAGCATGGATACCTTGTCTCCCTTCCAACGTGAAGTCATGGACAATAATGATGTGTAAGTGTCTTGGTATTTTATTTAAGTTCTTGATAGCTTGTCTCCGGGTATTGTTATCAATTTAGCCATAAATCCCACATGCTGTAAGAGGGCGACAGGGTGGAGAGGACTCCCCTGGCCTTAAGACAGTGATTGGGGTGGCTTTTTTCTTGTGATGTGTTGTGGTGTAATTTACTCAGGCTATGTTGAACAAATACTAATCTCACTTTGATTGGTCATGACAGATTTGTAAGAAGGCATTAGTGCAACAAGCACCCCCTTCCCCCTTCTCTCTCTTTCTTACATATATATATTTATGTTTGCTTGATCATTAACGATACACTTCAAAGCAGCCCGAGCACCATCTCTCTCTCTCTCTCTCTCTCTCTCTCTCTCTCTCTCTCTCTGATGTTTTAGTGTGTGAGAGTGTTCCATTGGTGTTAGGGTTAGTGTAAATTCCTTGCTTGTTTGTGGGTTGCTCTAACGATTCTCCTCTTTTGCGTCCTAGTTCGCTCTTAAACTAGGTGGTGCCCCTTGTGTAGTTGGGATTGGGCTGGGGGTTTTTTGTTTTGGTTTGTGTTGTGTTGTGCCCCAGCCCCATTGAGCAGCACGGGAGCCTTGAAGGGTGTCTAGAGGTTGCTCTTCTTGTTGCCCGCCCCGGACCGCCTCAACGGCTATACATCTCTCTCTCTCTCTCTCTCTCTCTCTCTCTCTCTCTCTCTCTCTCTCTCTCTCTCTCTCTCTCTCTCTCTCTCTCTCTCTCTGTCTCTCTCTCTCTCTCTCTCTTCCTCTCACACGCACACACACACACACACACATTTTCTGACAGCAACAATGCAAATATAGGAGAGCAACTAGAAGTGTAAGGTATTGTGCTACAAAGCTCTCTCTCTCTCTCTCTCTCTCTCTCTCTCTCAAGCAGTGCCAAAAAATCCCATGTCAAAAAATCTTCTGAAGTTTATGAGGTGGGTCGTCAAGCTATGGAGGTGGAGGACACACAGTAGTTGAGGAGGAGGAGGCATGGGAATCAAGGAAGTGGGAGGACCAGCCAGCCATTGAGTATATAGGCTGCTACTCGGTGTCGTTTACGATGGCCTGTCTCCCAACCGGTAGTTGCTAAGAAGCTATTGTTGAAGGGGCGGGTGAGGAGAAGCAGCAAGTTTGAGCAGCTTGCGTGGTTAGTACCTTAACCATTCCGTGTTGGCACAAGAGCATTTAGTACAGAGTCCCAATATAGCCTGCCTAGTTAGGACGAGCAAAAAAGTTCAATCGGGACACACACCTTAACCATTCTGTGTCAACGTGGAAGCATTTAGGATAGAGTCCGAAGATAGTTGCCCAAAGGTTTCTCTCAATCCATTTAATTCAATTTGATCTCAATCCGGATGGCCCTTGACTGTTGAGCATTCCGCATCTACGTCGAGGCTATTAGGATAGGGTCCCAAGCTCGATGTGCTTATCATCATACATGTGTTAATATTTTTAATACTATCTACTAGGACACCTCCCTTCAACATACCCCGTCGGCGCGAAACAACTTAAGGCATGATCCCAATTAACATGAGCTAATGCTTTCATAGTAAATCATTAATTAAATGAACAAAATGACATGAATATCTTTATTTAATCCTTTATCTACTAGATCATAAACCTTTTTTCACACTTTGACTCGTTGACCTCTCTGCAGTTTTGAAAACAAAAAGATGCAAGTTTCTCAAGCAGGCCCCCTTTACCTTGCTTAACAGTGCGCTCCAATCTTTTGCTACCCTAAAATGGGACTTTATCTTAAACTTTCTCGTGCTGATGCGGGAGCCATCAAATTAGTGTTCAAGTGGTTTTTGTTACATTTGCAAATAGCAAGAGCGATGTCCACCTGATGGGTGGACATCGCTTTGATGACATGCTTTGGAAAATTATATGCTTTGTGCATAGTTGAACAATGAGAAGCAACGACGGCTAGGGTTGAAAAACATTAAAAATGCAGCTCTTTCGAGACTATATGAAAATAAGATTGAGGTAGCTTGAGACATCGAAGAGGTTTTAATGATAAAAAGCTTGAGAAAACACAGATAAGGAGGAAAATGGAGCATAAAGGTGTAGTTCATTAACGTTATGGAGGAAAATGAAACGTCAAGAATAAGTTGAGAGAGGTGTAGTAGATTGAGGTTCCTAAAATCTGATGAATCTCTTAAAGAAGACTGCCATAGATCAAATTTTGTTACGAACTCTACACCAGTTTATAGTGTACCACAAGCAAGCAAAATCCTTCCACCGCTCCTAGTCTTTGATCGGAGAAGAAGGTGCCTCAGACAATTTGGGCAATTAAGCGCACAGAGCCTGGAGAAAAAATGACGTGTTTTGGTGTTCTTCTTGGAGAGAAAGTATGTTGTGGTAGGTCCATAAACAACAAGTTAGATAATTTGAAAAATGGTGAATATTCTTGTCCCTTGATTTTTGTGGGGGGGCAGGGGGGGGGGGGGGGGGGAATATCATGATGTGGGTGCCAAACCAAGAGGAATTGTAGAGGGGTTCATATATGTGGTTTTGGAATGAGAGTAACACTCATGCATGGAATATTGATGAGATGATTATTGGACCTCTTCGGCCAGTCCTGGGGATGTGGGTCATGGAAGAAGGAACCTATTTTCTTTCATGGGAGGTTGAGATGTTGCAAAAAAATGGATCTATGCTACAAGGTAGCAATGCAGCAATACAACACAACCTCTACCCTAGTGGGAAATACAAAACACATCCTAGTTCTTTTCATGCTAGATTCATAGATGGAAATCGTCTCAGATGGAGGTCAAAATTAACCAAAGACTTCAATGAGAGGATATCATTGGGCCAAAGCATGCAACCACTACTAGTGAGAGAGCTTATATTGGTACCTAATGTGTTGCATGTTTTTCATGGTAGCTTTCTTGGCTTGGTTCAACAGGGGGTTACTTATGCTATGAACATTGCAAACTTCTCTCAATGTACTTATGAGGATTTCCAAAAAAGAGACAGCAAGTGCCTCATGTACATGCATTGTAAACACATCTAATTTGTGTATTTTTGAGTCCTTATGTTGGATTCTATAGCTCACGAGTTTCTGCTACAGGCAGCAGTGACAAAAGTAGAGTTATTCCAGGATTGTCTGGGATGCTAGAGTTTCAACAACATTGAATTTTTGAGCTAAGGTTTATGGTCCTCTATGGATTGGTCAGTTGCTTGGATTCCCTTCAATTGCCATTGCAAGATACGTGTCTATATACTTGCATTGTTTTGATAGCTTATGTTACTTAGTCAATTAGGAATTTATATTGTTGCAATGATCACCTTCTATTGATTGGCCATTTTTTTGGACTATTTGCACTTGACATTATGGCCGGGATTAATACAAAAAAGGTTTTTATGCTACAATTCTCTTTATTTTTTCTCGGAAAAATGCCACGCTCGGTTTTTCCCGCTCGATGTATGGCTTTCCTCTCCATGTTCCAAGGGGAGGGTTGTTGGGTTTATGGCCTTTGGCCTAAACGCCGACAACTAGTGTGATAACTATCACTTGCTTGTGAAAATCCTATTTGAAGATAATTTTTTGTGTGGAAAGATATTTGTAACCCTCTTATGAAAGTCAAGCGCTCTTAGATGGATAGCCTTTGGGCCTTATAAATAAACTCTTTTCATGTACATAAGATATTATATGCTATGCAAAAGTGAATATATTACTGAGTGCTGCAAGTGTTTATTTCTCTCTCGCTCTCTCTCTCTCTCTCTACTATTTGTAGTTATGGATTCTCTCACTTTCAAGGCACCTTGAGCTCAGTTGCATCCACCTGATCCCAACAAATGACAAGTAGTCTTTTGTTTTTTATGAAACGTTAATTCTATGCTAAAGTATTACTATTATAATTTGTGATAGTGGGAGGGCAATGGATTCCTTGAGGAGATGTAGGTAGAACACTGGTTAGTATGTATGCCAAGTGCGTCAAGTTCTTGAGATCCTTCCCATTTGGGAGGCTATATCTTGCATTGACCTTTTGGAAGGCATATCCAACTTGTGCAAGCAAAAACCAAGCTCTAGGTTCTTTTATTTGGATGCAAAAAGAGGGATGTTTACATGTTGAAGCTCTAGGTTCTTTTATTTGGATGCAAAAAGAGGGATGCTTACATGTTGAAGGTATGGGAAAAGATAAGTAGTTTTTTGTTGCTAAACTATTGGAATATTCCAACAAAAACCAAAAACAACTATACAAAGAAGGTGTCGAGGAGAATATTTATCTTTGTAATGGAAACTGGTTGTAATATTTTTTCCCAAGACCCTTAACCTATGGTCATCTTGTAATAAATGAGAAGCTGAGATTATGGGCACCAAGTAGTAATTCTTTCTATTATTAAACCAAGTTTAACCTTGGTCCTTTGTACGGGAAACCCAAAGATAGGGTATAAAAGGAAGCATCGTAATGTTTTGAGGGGATTCTCATTGTGAATGAAATAAGTGGGTAATATTTTCTTATGTACATTATGTGCTTCTATCTTTATATCATGATCTTATCTCTTTGCAATGCATGGTTGTCCCATTGAAATTCCGAGGACACCACTGTGCTACTCTTCTCAAGATCGACACATGGATATCTACATTGCAAGCACTTTGCAAGATGAGAGCATCAACTTTCTAAGTGACTTATCTCACCACCCAAGTGTTGTATTGAGATTCTGTTGATTATACAAGGTTCCCAACACTTACAGAACATAGTAGGCATCTTGAATACTTGATTTGGTGACCTGCACAATTAGATTTTTGAAAAAAATTACATTTTTTTCCCATTCTCAAATTATAAGTGTGATGACCTAGATGTGTCCTTAATAATGTAAGGATGCTGCCTAATAAGTTTGGAGTTGTTTTGTTAGTGGATTTTGATGTGGATGTGTAAGGGGATAAGAGAGAAGAATCAAGATTTTTTGGAGTAGAAATGCACACTGGCCGTCATAGTGGAGTGTACTTTGTTCAAACAAGAGATTGACAACCTCTTCACATGCCTCCATACCCTAGTGGAGTCACTTTCTTCTCAGAAATGACATTTTAGTCTTGGTTTCATCTCTTTTTGAGATGTGATAGGTATTGACCAAAAGGTCCCAAGACATTGGCATTGTTGGCGTGCAACAAATACCGAAACTAGTGTGAACATAGATGTATGTGATGAAGTTTCCTTGGGTAGATTAGTAGATAGATAGAAGAAAAAGAGATTAGGGTTTCCTTGGTCTTTATGTTGTGGTGGTGAGTGTTTCATTACAAAAGTGTTAGAAAATTAAGGTAAGTGTTTCTGATAGGCTTAGAGCTTGATGCAAGGCTTTATTGGCTATCAGAGCAGCGAAGTTTGTAGTAGGCAAGAAAAATGGAAGGAAAAGAATGCAAACTGTAGAGTTTTTGTTTCAATTCTCATTACGATTGAGACTGCTAAGATCAGTGTCACATCTAGGATCATCAAACCTTACAAACCTGAAGGCTCTATTCAAGCGAACAAGGAACAACTATAGGTATATGAAGGTAAAGAGGGCATGAAGAAAAGTTTGATGGAGAACATTAATACCTTGGAAGCACACATTGTTTTGATGCGGCAAAAAATCCATGTCTTTGATGAAGAGATTAAAGAGGTTAAGGTTGAGCTTCAAGAAAGTCTACGATTGTTACGATGGCATGGGGTTTTCAAACATATCCAAAATCTCTAATGTTGGAGCTATATATGGCTCACTCTACTCAACTTGGTCTCACTTATATATTTGTATCTTGTCCTCAATATGAATCAGTCTTTGGGAGCGTATATGGTGTGTCTCTTGTCTCGTCTCTCTCTCTTTCTCTCTACATCTCAGCATGGTATCAGAGCGGTAACGATTACGCGCCGATTCAATTCATGGTGACACAACAATATGTGTATACGATTCGCATGTAAGATTCAAAATTGCTACAAATCTTATATTTTAGCGTTGATTCTTGTTAACTGTGGTTGTTTTGTGTTCAGAAGAATATGATTAATGTTTTATGTGGCGTTTATTTCTAATAAATCTAATCGTTGATTACGTTTTCTTGTTGATGACACCCTCAACTTCATCTCAATTTTTCTTGTTGTTCTGCTCAAAATTTGGAGAAACGGGAAAAGCGCATTGGAGCGTAGCGCAATGGTAGATGAAGCTATATCTTCACCACAAAAGGATCAATGGCAAGAGGCTATGGAAGCAGAGTATGATTCTCTTATATCTAAAGGTACATGGATACTAACTGAATCACCTCCTGGTCGTACAACTATTAAATGTAAGTGGGTGTATAAGACAAAAGTAAAAGCAGATGGATCTTTTGACAAGTTCAAGGCGCGTTTAGTTGAAAAAGGTTACTCTCAAGTAGCTGGTGTTGATTATGAAGAGACTTTTTTACCAGTTGTTCGCATTACAAGTGTTCGAGTTTTATTGGCATTTGCTGTTCAATTTGATTTAGAAGCTCATCAAACGGATGTGCGAACTGCTTTTCTTAATGGTGACTTGGAAGAGGAAATTTATATGGAACAACCAGAAGGGTTTGTTATTCCAGGTAAAGAAGACCTTGTTGCTCAACTCCATAAGGCACTATAGGGTCTCAAACAAGCTTCGCGAGCCTGGTATACAACATTTGATCTTTTTCTCACCTCTAAAGGATTCATTGTTGAGAGATAAAGAGAGAGCACAGAAATAGAACCCCGAAGTGTGTAGAATACACACATGAGATGATGTATATATAGAAAACATATGGTACATAGAGTATGAACATAAAAGTACAAGATGAGTGATTAGGTGATGCAAATGATATGTGTATATACTACATAAAACAACATTTATCAACGTAGTGATCAATAAATATCATCAAAGTATTAACAAAACATCATCATTGTATCAATAAAAATGAATAAATCATCATGGTATCAACGAAAAGCATCATGATATCATCGAAAATAATCATTGTATCAACGAAACAACATCATGGCATCACCGGAATAACCATGGTATCAACGAAACAACATCATGGTATCACCGAGAATAACCATGGTATCAAGGAAACAACATCATTGTATCAACAAAAATCACCATGGAATTAATGAAATATCATCATGGCATCAGCGAGAATAACCATGGTATCAACGAAACATCATCATGGCATCACCGAGAATAACCATGGTATCAATGAAATATCATCATGGTATCAACAAAAATCACCATGACCAAAGTACTAATAAAACATCATCATGGTACCATCAAAATCATTATGGTATCAACGAGAAATTATCAATAAAACGACGTAAACTATATCTCTAAAAGAATAATTATACGAGAATCAATGAACGAGTATATCATATAACAAAAGATCATGTACCAACATTAGCTCGATAGAATTTGGACGATCATCAACTGCTCGACTGAATCGGAACGATATGTAACTGGCTTCTGCAGCAAAGTTACGTCAGTAACAAATATATGATTGATGAAGAAAAAATATAATTGAGAAGTTTTCAATTATGAGAAAAATCAAAAGCAAAAAGTAAAATTTTGCTTTTCAAACATATTCACAGTCCAAGATGATAACCCAAAATCGGTGCAGAATTCAGAGAAACTTTCTTCTGCAAAGTTATAGACCACATCGATTACGATGGCTTCACCAAATAGTTTCTCATGGATTCCGATGCCTGCAGCGGCTAGTTTCTTCTACAAAGTTGTAGACCACATCGATTCCGGTCCCTTGCACGGGTAGTTTCTGCAAAATCGTTTTCAATTAGCAGAAAAATCAAAAATATAAAACGAAACTTGCTTTTCGGACACGTACGCAGTCCGCGAACGATAACTCAAACTCGGTGCAGAATTTGAAAAAACTTCCTTCTGCAAAGTTGTAGACCACATGAATTCCAGTCCCGCTAGTGGATAGTTTTTGCTAAATCGTTTTCAATCAGGAGAAAACTCAAAAACAGAAAGCGGAAAATGCTTTTCGGGTATGTACGTAGTCCGCGAACGATAACTCAAAATCGTTGCAGAATTTGAAAAAACTTTCGTCTGCAAAGTTGTAGACCACATCGATTTTGATCGCTCATGAATAGAGTTTTTGCAAAATCGTTTTCAATTAGCAGAGAAATCAAAAACAAAAAGCAAAAGTTGCTTTTCAGATATGTACGCAGTCCGCGAACAATAACTAAAAATTGATCCAGAATTTGAAAAAACTTCCTTTTGTAAAGTTGTAGACCACATCGATTCCGATTCCAATCGCGAGTAGTTTCTGCAAAATCATTTTCAATTAGCAGAGAAATCAAAAACAAAAAGCGAAAGTTGCTTTTCAGGTATGTACGCAGTCCGCGAACAGTAACTCAAAATTGGTGCAGAATTTGAAAAAACTTCCTTCTACAAAATTGTAGACCACATTCATTCGAGTCTGCAAAATCGCTTTCAATTAGCAGAAAAATCAAAAACAAAAGCGTACTGCTCTGATACCATGTTGAGAGAGAAAGAGAGAGCACAGAAATAGAACCCCAAAGTGTGTAGAATACACACATGAGATGATGTATATATAGAGGGGACCTGGGTGCCATATATAGAGAGGCCATATATTGAGTAGCTTCACATATAAGCTCAACATTGATTTCCCAAGGGTTTTTTCATCCACAGTTAGGGACCCTTATTTGAGCGGGGGTTTTGAGCTTATATGTGAAGCTACTCAATATATGGCTTCTCTATATATGGCACCCAGGTCCCCTCTATATATAGGTCCATTTTCCATCAACTTCACATCATTTTTGTGGCCTAATTGGTTGTCCCTGTTGAGGTATCCCTTCCCATGGTCCCCTCATAGGTGCTTTTTGCATGGTACTGATCATTTCATTCATCCTTTTGAGCATGTCTTCTATGGCTGTAAGAGGCGCTGCAGTAATCGTCCCACTTGTGTTGGTTTGGTGAATGCTGTTTTCTCAGTTTGATTATCCATAGGGATATCTTCTTTATTGAAAATATCACAATTGACTCCTAAGTCAATAGCATCTGACACACACTCTTCTAGGGTCATATGTTTCTTGCTATACAATATAGTGTCAAGCCCTTTGTTTAGCAAACCCTCTAGAAATGATGATACTAGTTTGTCTTCTACAAGATTTCTAGTTCTGGGTATCTTGCAATGTATTGATTCATTCTAGTTCCACAATCCCTAACAGACTCACCTTGTTTCTGTTTGAACACTTTGTGTATATGTAGGTAGAGGATCTTTTGGTGCGGACACCCATGCCAACACCCCATTGGATCAAAAGGATCTTCGTGGTCATAGCAAGTTAGATCCGAATCACATGTTCTAGAAAGCTCGTCACAAGATAGTGCAGGAAATACTACAAGACCATGATGTCAACATAATGGAAGGAAAAGGGGCTGAGCATGCTGTAGACTCAAGCTTGGGAGAAGATCAACTGAAAGCTGAAGTGCATGAAATACTACAAGACCTTGATGAGGGCAGAATGGAAGGGAAAGGAGCTGAGCCTACTATAGATTCAAGCTTGAGAGAAGATCAACTGAAAGCTAAAGTGCAAGATATACTACAAGATCTTGATGCTAGCATAGTGGAAGGTAAAGGGGATGAGGGTATTGTGGATTCACGCTTGGGAGAGGATCAACTGAAAGCCAAAGTGCAAGAGAGGGTTAAATAGGGTAAACAGGGAAGGGGATAGTACGATAATCAACACAAGGGAAGTGATTTGATTGTAGCTAAAATGGATATTGACCAAGGTGAGAAGATCAAAAAAGAAATTCCAGCTAAAGAGATGGTATTTGAAGTTGTCTCAATGGCAGAGTTCTTGGATGAGACATCAAAATTTGCATAGGAGAAGGTGGGTAGAAAGAGAAGGAATATAGAAAAGTGGACGGAGGGTTGAGGTTCCAAGGAGCCCAAAGGCATTGGAGGAGGCTAAAGGCATGGAGGAGGACAAAGGGGCTAAAGATGCGGAGGAGGTCAAAGGGGATAAAGGTGTAGAGGTAGCTAAAGGCGTGGAGGATGCCAAAGGTTTGGGGGAGGAGAAAGGTGTATAGGAGACACCTAATGCAACGCTCTTAGAAATAGGTGATAGCATTGACTCAGCCACCCTCTTCCAACTTTTTCTTATGAAATCTAGAAAGCGCCTTGTTGGTTGTGGCCTCAAGCCGAAAACTTGCAAGAATTATCTGTTGAGACATCATTTTGTACTTGCTTCTAGCTTAATATGAAATACTAGCCCATTTTTCTTTTGTCAATGTGTTTGGTTCATGTCACTCTACTCTTCAAATATGTCAATGTATTTTTGAACTATCATGTCCTAATGTCAAAAATTGGTAGACCTTTAAGGGTTCTCATGTCCAGCTTTGCTATTGCAAAAAGGTTCTGTTCTTCTATTCATATAGTTTAGTGGTACTATAGCTAGGAAAAGTTGGTGGCTCAATGAAGAACGATTGGATACATCAATGTTGGAAGATGTAATGGTGAGCGATAGGTGCCTTGTTATTGTGAATGTCAATGGAGTGAAATTGAAGGATTGTGATGAAGGACCCAAAGGTTTATGCAATATCCCATTCCCAGTGGGTTGTAGGCATTATATTGTTTTTGGGCCAGACCCTAAGCTTTTTGCTCAACTGTTTGGCAATAAACTACCAATTTTTGAGCAAAATTGTCAAATTTTTGTCAAGGTTTATAATATTGCTAGAAACAAAATTAGCTTCTCAAACATTATTTAAGTCAAAATGATTAATACTTTGTGGCATGATTTTCATTTAGAAGAGGTAATTTTCTAAATTTTAACATGATTTTGATATTTTACAATAAATTTTCTAGATAAAAAATTACAAATATGAAAGACCTATTTTAGGTATTTATCCCTTAACTAGGATATGTGCTCTTGAATTTTTTGTAGCGCTCCACCCTTAAACAAAAAATGATCCATGTTAGAGCTCAAAATATTAGAAAGAAAGAGTAAAGTACCAAAGAAATTTACAATACTAAATTTGGTACTCTAAACCCAACTCATTCTAGAATATCAAATTTGGAAATGTATTGCCAGAAACCAGACTACAGTACCAAATTGGGTGCAAAAGATCACCAAATTTGGTTCTGTGTAGCCTATTAAGTCCCATTAAAGAGGAAACTCTATTTTTAGAGCTATACTACCTACAATGAATGGTGTCCAAAAGAATTAGGTTGCATAGAATCTTTGGTACTATACTACTTAAAAGCCCCAAACTTGGTACTATGGATCCCCTAAGGTACTATGCGAGCACATTAACAACACCGTTTATAGTGCCTGGGAAAGCAAATGATCACACTCCCCATTCAACTCCTTTTCACGGAAATGCTTCAATGTCCGCAACAGCAAATCCTAGCTCAACTAAAGTTAGTAAAGCATCATCCAATGGCCAAACGCTACATGAAGCGATAGATAAGCAACGTTTTCTTGAGTTGCACTTGAAATAGATGCAAGATTTTGTGGCGTGTGGTATACCATTCAATGCTATGCGCAACCCCATATTTCAAGATGCTTTAATGAGCACAACCCAGAAGATGTTAGAGATACAGAATGTAAAATTGACGGAGTCTTCAGAGACAACAAAGAATGAAGACCAAGAATGGTCACCCGCGAATGACAGCACAAAGCCCTCAAGCACAATTTAAATGAAAAATCTTATTGAAGATGATTTATCTCCATCGAACAGAATTTAAAAGTAGCTTAAAGCAAATCAGGCAATAAGAAGTGAAGATCAAACAGAACAAAGAGCAACCATGATAGCTATTAAGCACAGAATGCCACCAAAGCTAGAAGTAAATAAGAAGGGGGTTGCAAACAATCAAGAAGAAATAGGAAGTCTAGAGATCCACACATTGCCAGTTACATCAGCTGATGAAAATCAAATTAGAAAATAGAGTCTCAAGCCACCCTCCATAGAGACACAGTTAGATCAAGATGAGACCATGGCAAATGCAGGACAAAGATCTTCAATAGAACCAACAATGAGAATATCTATAGTCCTCAGGAGTACAAAAGGAGCAAGTGTAAGATGCAATGCTCTACTGGATAACGAAGCAAAGTGCAATATGGTTCTAGACAACATCCAGAGCATTCTAGAGATTACTAAGGGAAAGCCAGATAACAGGGAAATCACGGATAAGGCTACAAGTAAAAAAGAAATGGTTGCTATCCTTAACATCCATAATCATGAAGAGCATGTAATGTTTCAAGTGAAACATTCAAAGAAATTGCTTGCAGATGTAATCCTTGGACATCAGTGGCTAGACCAACACAAGGCCTACAAAGAAGATAAAATTCTAATACTCTCTTTTCCAAGAGGTAGCCAACAACATTTACAGGTACCGTTAATGCTAGATTCAGAGTTGCAAAAGTTATAAGAATCAAAGATAAATCTTGCGGACAAAGGTAAAGCTAAAGTGAAACCTCCACCAATTAGCACAAAAGTGACAGCATATGCCTCTACATCAAACAACCCTCGTGGATCGGATGCTTCAAGCAAGTCAGGCTTTCAAAACTTCAAGTCAATGGCTGACCCAACTAAAACCTCTAAGGTGACACCCAAAAAAGCAAAAATAATTCAGCCAAAGTACTCAAGAAATTAAAATAAACTAAAGCAAGTGTTTGTTCAGATAAATTTAGTCCAAGTCAATGATCCGGTTTGGGCTAAAGACAGGAAATCAACACAGAAAGACAAACACATGGGATGGATAGCATCACAATGGAGCTTAGAGGAACAGGAGTACTATAGAGGTAACAGAAAGATATGGGTACCAAAACCACAGGTTTGGGCATATGAAGTAACATCAAGACCCTCCTAAGAAATAAGGCCCACCAGGTATCAAACTCGACAATATCCTAGGATACCTAAGAAGAAGGTATACAATAGAACAACATCTAAAGATGCTAAAGTCTACCACAACTTTCAAGAGGATACATAAAAAACATGGATATCAAAGAATCTTCCCCTTAGACAAGGATTCTACATAGGTTATATAAAGATTTGGCTACCAATCAATCACAAGCCAACTACAACCACACTAGAACTGTATGAAGATCTCAGGAACTCAACAAGACGTAGAGGGAAGCAAAGTCAACAAAGGAGCTATAAATATCCTCAAGAGATCTAGATTCCGAAGTCTTCCAATGCTCCTAGTTAAAAGGCAAATGTCAACGATCAACAGAGGCCTACAACAACATCAAAGACTTCTTACAACAGGCCTAATTGGTGAATCAAACAGATAATGGATTCTTCAAAGCCAAAGAAGGACAACGCAACCAACGTGAATGCAGATTCAAAGATGATAATACAGGTATGGGAAAGTAATAAGCACAAGAATGTAAAAGTCGTCGCCATGGTGCAAAAAACACTCTTTGGCACAGTTAGAGTCGGGTTGCTGAGCCATAAAATGAGCAAAGTATTAGTTCCAAATCTTCAAGTCATATTAAACTATGTGCTAAGAGTCGTAGTTATAGGCTTACGCTCAAGCTGGAAGAGTTGAGCATATGTAAGTTAGGTCACTCATGTTGGATGAGATGAGCATGAGAATCGAAGTCTATTAACTTACGCTTGGTGGAGTGTCGTAGAGTCCAACACTCACGCACAGTCCACAGTAAGATGAGAGCACATATCCTCGTCAACAAAAACCATTTTGAAAGGGGTGCCAGCTTGGAAAGCCATGTCAAACGCTTTTATATCTACACCATCTTTCTGAAGAATCCCTCAAAATCTTTCTTGCACAGCATATTGTTTTTCATGCACTTCTGTGTATGCATAAATAGAATGTCCCACCATTGGACATATGCATTAGACACTCTTTTCTGCTTCCACCTATGCACTTTGAGTGGACTACAACAGGCAAACCAATGTTCCATCATGATACCCTCTCATATTTGATACCTTTTTAATTCCATATCTTTCAACAAATAATCCCTTGAGTACTTTATTAATATTTCCAATGCTAATAAGTACCCCAATAATGCGCATATCCCAAAGGCACTTTTTTTCCACTGAGTTTTTTCCCTTTGGTCATACAGGTATTAGAACCTAGTTTAGAACCTCATCATTCCACTTCCCTTGTACATACTTTCCATAAATAAACAGAAGCCTCATCATTATGCTATTACATCGGAAAAATGTAACATCATCTCTCACATCAGACATATTCGAACCAATGAAGGTGCTGCAAAAAATTGAACCTCATCATCAAATCCAATGACAAATGAAAACAATCATCCCATCAACAACCAATCAAAACCTTCCACAGTCTCCACGGACGCTTTTCGACAGTGCCCAAGGACAGGCACTAAATTCGGAAGGGGGGAATGTTAACTGAGTCAACGTTAGTCAATAGAAACTGCTAAAGATCGAAGATGTATAAATGCACGTCGAAGATCAAAGGGAAGAAGTAGTACAGACTGGAGTTACACATTTTTTATGTGGATAAAAAAAACCCTTGGGGGCTCAAGGGGGAAACCCACAGCCCTATATATACCCACCGTTATATTAATATATTGTTAATTCTCCAAAATTATTTATAAGGAGCTACAACACTCCTATTCCATACAACAATAGCCTCAAAGGCTCAATGAAATGATTTAATTAACTCTTCAAATACTTCAAAGAATGATTTGGGTCATTTTCACCTTCCATAAATATTTACTATCTTTGAGATACTTCACTTTGTCTTTGAATTGTGTATAATTTGTCAATATAAAAAAATCAAAGTGCACAAGATAGAAATTGTACCAATGTGAGACGAATACACGGACATATTGTCTTTGGAGACAATTTATAATACTTTAACATGCAAAATGTTTTAAATCCAGATTTAAATGGTTGGTGCATGCTGTCATGGCACCATTTCATGATGAAAAAGCACCATGGAAGCGCTCTTTAAATCATAACAAATATACATCATGAAATGGTACCATGACATCATGCACCAAGAATTTAAATCATTGTGAGTCAATGTGGAATAGTATCAGATATGGAATGATCATAGTAATCATTTATAATAAGTCATCATGGATTAGCACCATGGCATCATAGCATATCACCATGATACAAGAATAATTTAAATTATAAGAAATCATTCCTACTTCAATTATAATGAATCATCATAGAACAATATCATCGTATTAAAACAATGCTATCTAACAAAAAACCCTCTCAACCAGTAGAAAAAAAACCATCTCAATAAAAAACGATCAGTACAAACGATTTGTAATCATCATGGAAATGCATCATTATATTGTGGAAGAACTTCATGGAGTAATAACCATCTCACTAACCAACAATCTATAGGAAATACTTATGATCATCATATGAAACACATCATGTTTCCATGAAATAATAACTATCTCAATAACAAATGATCATGAAAACACATCATGACATCATAGGAAAACTCTGGAAATGAATAGCCATCTTAGTAATTATTGATCAGTAGTACGAATGACTTTAATCATAAAAAAGAATGCATTGTGACATCATGAAATAAGTCCATGAAAGAAAAATAATCTCAAAGATAAATGATCGATACGAATAATTTGTAATCACCATGAAAATGCATCATGACATCATGAAATAACTATCTCAGTTATGAGTGAATCACTTCTAATCATGAAAACTTATCATAAAATCATGCAACAACTCTATAAAAGATTAATCATCTTATTGAGGAATGATCATTACGAATAAGTTCTAATCATTATGATATCATGGAACAACTCCATGGAGTAATAATCAGCCCAATGAAAAACAATCAATACGAGCGATTTTTAATGATAATGAAAAAGTATGATGATATCATTAAATAACTCTATAAAGCAATAATCATAATGATAGATTTAGTGTGCACACACACACTTGGATCGCTAGTAAATTTTCCCCCCTCCTCTAATAAAGCTCCTAATCAAGTTTGGGCAAGTCGTTGGAAGGACCAATTGGCCAGTACCCTTCTTGGTAACATGATTTGGATTAGTATGAGTAAGTAGGGCATTATTTCTCTCTTATAAAGGCTTCTTTTTGTTTAGCAATTGATTCGCATTGGGAATCCCATCTTAATTCTTCAAATATGCCATTTGATAGTCATTTGCAAATGCTTCTTGATGCATCATCAAGCTCATATTCTAGGCAATATTAATTTTTGATAAGTGCTTTGCTATTCTTAGGTGTGTACATTACTGCTAAATAGAGTTTACAACATTACGTTCTATGGATTTTCACATGGAAAGGCCCGTGGCTAAGTGGTATAAGGCACCAAAAATAGTGTGCTCTAATTGTGGGTCATATGTTCAATGTGTGCATAGTCCATTTTTTGGTTGTGTGGCAAGCCTCATAGACATCAAGTAGTCCCTCTATTGAACTTCATAATTAGGTTGGGTATGGACGGACCATCAGATCATTTGTTAAGGCTCCAATCACATGCCGCTAGTTGCCACTCACCAGTCCCAAGCCGATTGCCAACTATCGAGCACTTGTGGGATCACTTACCGACCAGTCTCGTTTGGCAAGCCAACGGCTCCTCCTAAGAAGCACTTCTTGCGTGTAATTGCTCTTTTGCTTGGGCTCAAACATTTAAGGGGTTTTTCCCACTGCTTGCAGAACCCAATCCTCATGAATTAGACCATTCTACAATTGAACAAATCCCTAAAGCCTTGGAGATTCCATTGAAGCAAAGGCAATTAAACCTCGACAACCATCAGCACTCCAAGTATTTCAAGCAAAGCTCAAAATTTTCTCCATTTTGAAAGCCTTCTTCCCACGAAGACCTCCAAGGCTCCAGCCAAGGTGAAGGGGTGCTTCTCGAAAGGGAAGAGTGACTTCACTCTTGGCCAAGCCTTCATAAATTTGATGTGTATGTGACTATTGAAGAGATTGTAAAGAGAGTAGACACTACCAAGGGAGTCCCTTGGCAAGACGCTCTCTCACACACTCACTTGTACTATGGGGAAGACAACTTAAGTAAGTTCAATGGCACTGGGTTCCACACTTGGAAAGTGAAACTCAAGGGCTACCTTATGACAAAAGGCCAAGTATGGCATCTAGTGAAACCAATGAGTGACGGGGAAACCATGTACATTGGGGCTAGCACTTCACAATTCCCAAGGAAGGATGAGCAAGCACTCGGCATCATCCTCACGGCATTTTACGACAAGAACTCGGCGTATGTTGGGGTAAGCCTAGATTATCCCAGCTTATGGAGCCTTTCCCTAGCTCTCCATGACCATGTATACATCCCAAACGATGCCCATGCATGTGTATATGACCCATGGACCTTTGTAGCATCTTTCTTAATGTATATGAAGCCAAAAAGGAGGTCAAAACAGCCCCTTAGAACGTGCATACGGGTTCTCTACTTGTTTATTCTCTTTTGGGCTGATTATTGAAGCCTCGTACACATCATATATGATGTAAGCAAGAAGCTCTAGTCTATGCCTATATAAGAGGCTCTCATATACTCATTTATATGATGATTGGAAGCATAACTATGTCCTATTTCACTCACGAATGTCTCAATATGTTATCCTCCTCAACATTTCAAGTCAGTGGTGGTGCAACCAATGGTTCCTATGGTGATGGTTGATAGAGTGGAGTGAGTGGTTCAAGGTCCAGATCTGGTTACAGCCAGGGATTTTAATGATCTTGATAGTCAAATGAAAGAGTTGAGGATAAACATAATGAATAGAAATCAAAGAGAAGCATGGCCAACTAGAAGAGGCACCAGACGAAAGCTGTATGGAAGATGCTACAATTGTGGTGAAGAGGGTCAGTATAACCCTGATTGTCTTGAACTACCAAAAGAGCGAGGAGGGATGTATTCCTTATATGGATCCGACCGAGGAAGAGGGGAAGAAAATCATCAAGAGTGGGCACTAGAAGCACCACCATAGTAGCAACCCCCTCAATTGTTGCCTACAAATGGAGAAGGTAGGTATATCAACATCATTACCCTGGAGCAATAGGATGTGTATGTCTTGGCCAATAAGAGATCCATGCATGATAGGAGAGACAAAAGAAGAATAGGAAATGGAGAGATAAAGTTGAAGATCAACTAGATAGTAGCAAGAGGTAGTGACAAAGTAAAATAGGTTTAAAGGACTATCCTCTTGGCCAAGATGTTGAAGACTATAATATTTTTGATGATATAAAAAATCAAAAGGCTAATACATCTTTTGGTCAATTTGGTGTCATCATTGAGGGTAAATCACTCTACAAATATGGTGCCAATAGTTGAGTCTATGCTGAGAAAGAAGATGGAAATGCAAGCATATGTGGATGGTGGTATATGGTGGTGCCCAAGTGTGTGCCATGATCAAGGCTATCATGTTGGAGGTAGGCATCAAACTGTCAGTGAATGGTTTAATCCGTATGAGGATGGCCAACCACAAAAAATCAAGGTTCCTTCGATAGCTGAAGCTATGAAGATAAAAGTCTCTGGGATTGATCTCTTGGATGATTGCTAGGTGATGCAAGCAGGTGAGAATGCTTACCAGATCATTCTAGGGAGGTTCTGACCTATAAGCCTTGGTTCTAAACAAGTTGGAGCACGGGTTTGATCACCATCCATGACAAAGATAAAGGAAGGACCCTAGTCTACAACATGAAGGTGCATGAGATCCATATATAGCCTTTAGTGGAGGTGCAAGATGCGGATTCAACAAAAACTACCTCATATGATGGTGATGTTTAGTCTATGCCATCAGAAGAGAGTGTAGAATTGTAAATATTTAGAAAGAAGATTCTTTTCTGGAAGAACCATGAACCCAACTTATCTGCTAAAGGAATCATTAATTACTATCTACTTTGGTTTTCTTCTTGTCTTGATGGTCTCCTTCCTAGTACCAACTAAACAAGTTTTTCACCTTGGCAAGAAGATTTCTTTGGGGTGAATTAGAGGAGGTCAAAATTCCCAAAGTATCTTGGCAGACCTATTATTGTTGTCCCAAAGAGCAAGGAGGATTGGGTATTCTCAATCTACAACACCTTTCTAATAAGTTAGCCACCAAATGGATTATAAGGGCATCTTTCTCCTTTGACTTCTAGGCTATGTTGATCAAAGGCAAAACTAAATAGTTGTTGTGGAGGTCAAGGAGGAGAAAGAGGATCCAAAAGCAATCATAGAGCGTACCAAAGTGAACGTAAGATGCAGGTTAGAAGAATACTTGATGGAGAAAGAGAAAGAAGAGTATGAAGACATGTTTGTGGAGTTTCCAAAGCTATTTTCCATTGAATATAAAGAATTGCAAGGATAAAAAGGGATAGATCATAGAATTGACCTAAAAGAAGGTGCCTAGCCAAAGGATCAAAAGCTTAGGAGACTGGGGTTCATTCATGAGAGAGCTATTTGTGAAGAGGTGACAAAGATCTCGGAAGCATATTTCTTATTTCAAGTGCAGGAGTCTGAATGTATCTCTCAAGTGGCTATTGTGCCCAAGAAGAATGAAATATTTAGGATATGTGTCAATTTCCAACCTTTGAACACTGCCACAAAAAGGACCACTACCCTTTCAAGAATAAATCCTTGATCAAGTTGTAGGTCATGAATGCTACTCAATCGTGGATGGATTTTCTAGCTACTTTAAAATCTTGATAGAAATTGTAGATCGACTGAAGGCTACCTTCATTACTCCTTGGGGATGTTTTGCCTACAAAAAAATGCCAATTTTCTATGTATTTATTAATATGTAATCAGTATCATTTTGGTCCGACCCTCTTGCAAAAGCAGGGTAGAAACTTCAAGCCAATCTATTTTGAGAGAAAGATGCATGAAGAATGTAAGTGAGTTCTCTTACACATAAATGGAATAGTGGATATTTCCATTGGTTCTTGCTTGTCATTGGTTCAAGACATTTTTACTATTACATAAAATTTATGTGATCACCACATTAAACCATTTCTAGGATGTAGTACAACATTTGAAGCCTAGAAAGTGCATATTAAAGTGGACTATGGAGCTCCAAGAGCATGACTTTGAGTTCAAAGTTGATCAATTTGTTAAAGCTCCCCTGATGGACATAGTGGTACACAAGGGAGGGGAGCCTCCATCGTACCTAAGAATCGACAAAAATGAATACGAAGAGGAGATGGATATTACAAATGCGTATATGATGATGGTTGATGGTGCATATACAAGAAGATTCTTCAAAAAGAAAGCAGTGGAGTAATCATTAAGAACCCAAGCGGTGACGTAATTTTTTCTAGGGCTTACGATCTTGATGAAGCTAAAAGCAACAATGAGGTTGAGTACCTCACTCTTTTCCTTGAATTGATGTAGTGTGTTGAGTTTGGATTTAGGAGAGTCATTGTGAAAGGAAATGCATTACAAGCCATGAATCAGTTGCTTGGTTTGTGGAAAGTTAAAAAGGACAACTTAAAGAAATGGTTTTATGGCATCAAGAAGCTTTTGCATGAGTTTGACCAGATACAATTTAAGCATGTTCCTCATGAGTAGAATAAAAAATCTGATGAGTTGGCTAGGCACAATTTGGATGCTTTGGTAGCTCCTTTAAAGGTCCAAGAAGCCTTGTATGCAGGAAGGGAATCATGGATGTAGAAGCATTTCTTGGTAGAGGCCAATATCCGAAGGGCATGTCCAAGATTTGATGTAAGAGAATCGTTGCAAAAGCAAGAAATTAAACATTGGTAGGTGAGGATATCATGTTTTATGGTAGAGATAGCATTTCAAGGAAAGTGAAGATATAGGTTTATTAATCTTGAAGTGTTGCCCTAAAGAAACAAATCATCAAGGTAGGGACCAAGTTGTGTTTTGTATTTTGAGAGCGGGTTACTGTTGGTCCTCCATGATGAGAGATTCTTATTTTTGGCTCAAGTCATGCCATCAATGCCAAGTGTTTACAAATCAAAAGCTTTTGGCTAAGCCTCAAAAAGCTATTATGTCTTTTGATGCATTTGCAAAGTGGGGAGTGGATGTTGTAGGTATGATGCCAAGGACCAATAATGGAACAAATTATATCCTTGTGGTGGCTGGGACTATTTGACAAAGTGGGTGGAAGAAAAATCTATGAAAGATGTAACAACAAGAAGATTGTCCTTTTTTTGCATGAACAGGTGTGTTGTAGGTTTGGAACTCCTATAGTATCATTTTTTATCGTGGACCAAGGTTGAAGGGAAAAGTTGTCAGTGTTGTTATGGAGAAATTGAAAATTAAACATTATCATTATTCTTCTTACTATCCACAATGTAATGGATTGGTTGAAAATTTCAATGGTCAAATCATAAAGATGCTGTCAAAGTATGGTGAGAGCATCCAAAAGAGTGGCACCTAGACTCGGGAAAATGTTTGTGGGCTTTAAGAATTATGTATAGAGTGTCTAGACAATTTACGTCGTATGTGCTTATTTATGGAAAGGAAGCTCTCATGCCTATACAAGCGCAATTGGATGCATTAAAGTTGTTGCATGGAATCCAAGGTGAGCATAAGAACAAGCAGCAAGAAAGAATTCTTGCTCTAGAGTTGTTGCAAATTAATACAGAGAAAGACAATGATTATTATTTTCAGCAAGCAGAGACAATGATGGAGGAAATGTATAAGGAGCTGCCAGAGAAATAGATTAAAAATGGAGACCTTGTAATGAAATATAAATCTTGATTAGATTTCATTTCGAGAAGAAGTTGAGGGACAAATGGTTGGGGCCATACAGAGAATATGAAGCATGTTTTTCCAAATGGCACATATGAGTTGGAAAATATTTCTGGCAAACATTTTTGCTACAAAATCTATGGTTATGTATTGAAGAAATATTTGGCAAGAGACCTGGTTCCAAATGCAAATAGTCTCTTGGTGGAGCATGAATGCTCGACCTAGAGGGGGGAAATGATGATAGACAACTTTTGGTGTGTATAAAGTAGTGAATAGATGCATGGGAATCTGTATATATAAATGTAAATACATGCATTTGGAACCTTCATAATGTGGTTTTGCATCCCAAAGATGATGGGACGTGTAAACGTTGTAAATAGTCATGATTGCATGTCGTCAGTCGTGCATATATACACGCCTAAACAACATGTTGAAGCGTTAGATGTGGTTCCAAGTGGCTTCTTTTAATTTGTCTCTAGAGTTTTTTTTTGAGTTTTCTAGAATGTAAATAATGCAAGTTGGAAGTGTGGGCACTCTTATCTAGTCCTAGAGGTTTGACACATGCGATAACTGTCTATTTGCGGTGCTTGATATACAACGATGCACAAACCACCTTCGAAGTGGTCAAAAGTGGAATGTGGGTATGTGGAAATAAACTCTTGGTATGTGTAATAGGGCTAGTTTTTCAAGTTCTTAAAGTCGAAAAGAATGTAGTAGGCCATATCTTTCGTTTAGCACGATTTGAAAGATTGTTGAATAGTCTATTAGATAGAGCTTATCTGAATGAGTTTACGATATTAGAAGAGAAAATATATCCTCTTCTTTTTAAATAATACACTAAAGATTAATGAATAACAGATAGTCTGTCTATGAACAGTATAATAAAAACGTAGTTAAAACTGGAATTTTTTTTAATACCAATGATTTATATTTATGTGTTTTAACTTAAAATGCATGGGTAGGGTTAAAATAAGTTTAAAAATTAGTGGAGATCCAAAAATAGAGGTTTTATGAGTCATGACATAAAAGTAGCATTTTCAGCTAAATAAAGACGTTTCTTGCAATTCTGTCCACTTTGACTTGTAGACCAGATCTGTTCCCGTCGTTTTGAGTACCTAGAAGCTTGTATTCTGAGTAAGTATGACAAAGTTATGATAGAAACAAATTGTCAGCAGCAGCAGGGCAGCCTACAAGCAGCAACAACAGGTTAGCTTACAAACAAATATACACAGGTAATATCTCTTTTATTTCATCCAATCAAGAAGTAATTATATTCTTTTACGATGGTACAAAATGATGTTTTGAATTTGATTATCATGTTGATTTGGTTGCACGAGTATGTTCTTTTGGCTATTTTGTAGACGATACAAAAATCAATGTGTGAAACAAAATATGTGCAAGGTGTCGTAATATATTGGGATTGTGATCATGTTGGGATTCTAATTATGATGGTTATTGTCATCATGAGATTGAGATTGAGATTGAGAGTCTGATTGTGATTGAGATTGAGAGTGAGAGTGAGAGTGAGAGTGAGAGTGTGATTGAGATTGAGATTGTGCACAAGATTGAGATTGAGATTGAGATTGAGAGTGAGAGTGAGAGTGTGATTGAGATAGCTCGGGGGTGGTCGAGAGGTTATGAAACGAGCTATGCTCTTCTTGTAATGATTACTTTGTATCCATACAAACTCTTTATTTCCATCTCTTTACTCTGCGTACTCTATATATTCTTTGTTCATTATCAATGTATTTTGCTCTCCCGTGTCGCGTCACAAGTGGTATCAGAGCAGTTTCGATTCTGCAACATCGATGAAAGACTAGGAGAACCGAGTGAAGAAACAAGAAGATGAAAGTGGAGTCAAATGATCAAAGAAAAAGAAGCAAAAAAAGAATCGATGATGATGTTGAGGATGTCGATGCAGGAGAAGCAACAACCAAACAACTCTTCAAGAAGGCTAAGCTCAATGTATTTGATGACATAAGAAAGATATGCAAAGATTTAAAAGCGTGAATTAGATAAGTCGAAGATCTGGATATACTTTAAACATGGTGAACAAGACTACTAGACGTTCAAATGCTCGAGCAAAGTGATCGATAAGGAAATACATACCAAGATGGCTCAATTGGAGACAGGTAAGTCATCTAGCCCTTCTTTGTGATGCTTTCTGTCTTTGGTATGTCATTTGAAAGCTTTTGAGATCAATTTTATACGTAAAAATAAAAACCTGATACTGAATTTCTTAATTTATTCTGGTAGTACACATTATTTCTTGTCCTTTAAATTGACTGAGAAATTGAATTTATAAATCAACAGACTTGTGGACTTAACTAGTGGTAATAAACATTTCATGAAAGAAGTAGTTGAAATTTTATTTTTTGCTCTCTGAACAATCGGAAGCATAAAGATAATTTTTATTTCATAAACATAGGTATGCATAATGTGATTATTGGTATTAATTAGATGACTGAAAATCATGTTTTTATTGATTGTGAAGAAAGAAAAATCTCTCTAAAATCATTGGACGAGGATAGTCACACTCTTCTTGGGGAAGAAAGAAAGTCTAAATCTAGTTCTGGCCATTAAATTGATAAGGTGACTTAGACAAGAGTGTGAAACTTTTATAACTTTTGACAAATGAGCTAAAAGATAAACCTAAGGATATGTAGAAAAGATTTTAGATGGACTCACGGATGTTTTCTTTGATGACCTTCCATATATGTCTTCTCGTAGATCATTAGACCGTGGGATAGGTCTATATCTAGAATCCGAATCGAACTCTTGATCTTGTTATATATTCAACATAGATAAAATTTAGAAACTATAACTCAAACTTGATAACTTCTTGAAGAAAGGGTTAATCAGGCCTAGCATATCTCCTTGGGACAGCCCTGTTCTTTTTTAGAGGAAGAAGGATGGGACTTTTAAACTAGTATGTATTGACTACATGGATCTTAATAAACGAACCTTTGAAAACAAATATCTCCTTCCGCACATCGATGAGCTGATGAGACTTATCGATGCACAAGTATTTTTCAAAGTTTGACCTTCGATCTGGATACGCCCATATCATAATTAAGGAAGGAGATAGTTTTAAAACTGCATTTGAAACATTGAAAGCAAGGGTGACTAAAAATTTTAAAACTTGGAAAACCTTTTGTGGTAACATGTCATGCAAACAAATGGGATGTGTCTTATGTCAAGAGGCGAGAGTTGTGGCATGTGAATTTAGAAAGTTGACAAGACATGAAGTAAATAATGAGTTTCTCCTCTAGCATTATATCTCTTAGCTTATCTAAATTCTCATGTGGGAGGGATGTTTGAGAGGAAATTTTGTTCACATAAGGGTAACTTGTATTATCATGATTGCTTATGTGTGTCTGTAAATTCGTCTTTGGAATATTAAATTTTGTGAGAATACCACAAAATATTTTTTTTAGATAATCTTGTTCTAAAGAAAAGATATGAAAGAAAAACTAGAAACCAATTTGATTGTAGAGTTAAACAGCTTAGAAGTAGCATTCTTCTTGAAATTTTCGTTAAGTGAAATGTATCATGTAAAATATGACTCTTACATTGAATTAGATGTTTTATATGTTGAAAACCACTCTTTCCAACTCCGAGGACAGAGTTAATTTTGATAAGGGGAGAATGTAAAAGGACTAATTTTTGACGTTCTTAAAGTCGAAAAGAATGTAGTAGGCCATATCTTTCGTTTAGCACGATTTGAAAGATTGTTGAATAGTCTATTAGATAGAGCTTATCTGAATGAGTTTAAGATATTAAAAGAGAAAATATATCCTCTTCTTTTTAAACAATACACTAAAGATCAATGAATAACAGATAGTTTGTCTATGAACAATATAATAAAAACGTAGTTAAAATTGGAATTTTTATTAATACCAAATATTTATATTTATGTGTTTAACTTAAAATGCATGGGTAGAGTTAAAAAAAGTTGATAAAGTAGTGGAGATCCAAAAATAGAGGTTTTATGAGTGGCGACCTAAAAAATGTATTTTCAGCTAAATAAAGGCGTTTTTTTCGCAATTCTGTCCACGAGTCCTTGTAGACCAGACCTTTTCCCGTTGTTTTGAGTACCTGGAAGCTTATATTTTGATTTAGTATCACAAAGTTATGATAGAAACAAATTGTCAGCAACAGCATGGCAGCCTAGAAGCAACAACAACACGTTAGCTTACAAACAAATATACACAGGTAATATCTCTTTTGTTTCATCCAATCAAGAAGTAATTCTAATCTTTTACGATGGTACAAAATGATGTTTTAAATTTGATTATCATGTTGATTTGGTTGCATGAGTATGTTCTTTTGGCTATTTTGTAGACGATGCAGAAATCAATGTGTGAAACAAAATATGTGCAAGGTGTCATGATATTGGGATTGTGATCGTATTGGGATTCTGATTATGATGGTTATTGTCATCATGGGATTGAGATTGACATTGAGAGTGTGATTGTGATTGAGATTGAGAGTGAGAGTGAGAGTATGATTGAGATAGCTCGGGGGTGGTTGAGAGGTTATGAAACGAGCTATGCTCTTCTTGTACTGATTACTTTGTATCCATACAAACTCTTTATTTCCATCTGTTTACTCTGCGTACTCTATATATTCTTTGTTCATTATCAATGTATTTCGCTCTCCCGTGTCGCGTCACAAGTGGTATCAGAGCAGTTTCGATTCTGCAACATCGATGAAAGAATAGGAGAACCGAGTGAAGAAAGAAGAAGATGAAAGTGGAGTCAAATGATCAAAGAAAAAGAAGCAAAAAAAGAATCGATGATGATGGTGAGGACGTCGATGCAGGAGAAGCAACAACCAAAAAACTCTTCAAGAAGTCTAAGCTCAATGTATTTGATGACATAAGAAAGATATGCAAAGATTTAAAAGCGTGAATTAGATAAGTCGAAGATCTGTATATACTTTAAACATGGTGAACAAGACTACTAGACATTCAAATGCTCGAGCAGAGTGATAGATAAGGAAATATGTACCAAGATGGCTCAATTGGAGACAAGTAAGTCATCTAGCCCTTCTTTGTGATGCTTTCTATCTTTGGTATGTCATTTAAAAGCTTTTGCGATCAATTTTATACGTAAAAACAAAAACCTGAAACTGAATTTCTTAATTTATTCTAGTAGTACACATTATTTCTTGTCCTTTAAATTGACTGAAAAATTGAATTAATAAATCAACAGACTTGTGGACTTAACTAGTGGTAATAAAATTTCACGGAAGAACTAGTTGAAATTTTATTTTTTGCTCTCTGAACAATCAGAAGCATAAAGATGATTTTTATTTCGTAGAGATAGGTATGCATAATGTAATTATTGGTATTAATTAGATGACTGAAAAGGCTTGATGCAATTGTGTCCCGACCTATTTGGGATAAGTGTCAAAAAGAAAGCATACATGCATGATGTGGGGGTCAAGGAGGAGAAAGAGGATCGAAAAGCAATCATAGAGCGTACCAAAGTGAACGTAAGAAGCAAGTTAGAAGAATACTTGATGGAGAAAGAGAAAGAAGAGTATCAAGACATGTTTGTGGAGTTTCCAAAGCTGTTTTCCATTGAATATAAAGAATTGCAAGGATAAAAAGGGATAGATCATAGAATTGACCTAAAAGAAGGTGCCTGGCCAAAGGATCAAAAGCTTAGGAGACTAGGGTTCATTCATGAGAGAGCTATTTGTGAAGAGGTGACAAAGATTTCGGAAGCATATTTCATATTTCAAGTGGAGGAGTCTGAATGTATCTCTAGAGTGGCTATTGTGCCCAAGAAGAACGAAATATCTAGGATATGTGTCAATTTCAATCCTTTGAGCACTGCCACAAAAAGGACCACTACCCTTTCAAGAGTAAATCCTTACTCAAGTTGCAGGTCATGAATGCTACTCAATCGTGCATGGATTTTCTAGCTACTTTAAAATCTTGAAAGAAAGTGAAGATCGATTGAAGGCTCCCTTAATTACTCCTTGGGGATGTTTTGCCTACAAAAAACTGCCAATTTTCTATGTATCTATTAGTATGTAATCAGTATCATTTTGGTCGGGCCCTCTTACAAAAGCAGGGTACAAACTTAAAGACAATCTATTTTGAGAGAAAGATGAATAATGTAAGTGAGTTTTGTTACACATAAATAGAATCGTGGATATTTCCATTGGTTCTTTCTTGTCATAGGTTCAACACATTTCTACTATTACAGAAAATTTATGTGCTCACTACATCAAACCATTTCTAGGATGTAGTACGTACAACATTTGAAGCCGAGAAAGTGCATATTAAAGTGCACTATGGAGCTCCAAGAGCATGACTTTGACTTCAAAGTTGATCGATTTGTTAAAGCTCACCTGATGGACATAGTGGTACACAAGGGAGGGGAGCCTCCATCGTACCTAAGAGTCGACAAAAATGATTAGGAAGAGGAAATGGATATTACAAATGCGTATATGATGATGGTTGATGGTGCATATACAAGAAGATTCTTCAAAAAGAAAGCAGTGGAGTAATCATTAAGAACCCAAGCGGTGACGTAATTTTTTCTAGGGCTTACGATCTTGATGAAGCTAAAAGCAACAATGAGGTTGAGTACCTCACTCTTTTCCTTGAATTGATGTAGTGTGTTGAGTTTGGATTTAGGAGAGTCATTGTGAAAGGAAATGCATTACAAGCCATGAATCAGTTGCTTGGTTTGTGGAAAGTTAAAAAGGACAACTTAAAGAAATGGTTTTATGGCATCAAGAAGCTTTTGCATGAGTTTGACCAGATACAATTTAAGCTTGTTCCTCATGAGTAGAATAAAAAACCTGATGAGTTGGCTAGGCACAATTTGGATGCTTTGGTAGCTCCTTTAAAGGTCCAAGAAGCCTTGTATCCAGGAAGGGAATCATGGATGTAGAAGCATTTCTTAGTAGAGGCCAATATCCGAAGGGCATGTCCAAGATTTGATGTAAGAGAATCGTTGCAAAAGCAAGAAATTAAACATTGGTAGGTGAGGATATCATGTTTTATGGTAGAGATAGCATTTCAAGGAAAGTGAAGAAATAGGTTTGATCTTGAAGTGTTGCCCTAAAGAAACAAATCATCAAGGTAGGGACCAAGTTGTGTTTTGTATTTTGAGAGCGGGTTACTGTTGGTCCTCCATGATGAGAGATTCTTATTTTTTGCTCAAGTCATGCCATCAATGCCAAAAGTTTGCAAATCAGAAGCTTTTGGGTAAGCCTCAAAAAGCTATTATGTCTTTTGATGCATTTGCAAAGTGGGGAGTGGATGTTGTAGGTATGATGCCAAGGACCAATAATGGAACAAAGTATATCCTTGTTGTGGCTAGGACTATTTGACAAAGTGGGTGGAAGCAAAATCTATGAAAGATGTAACAACAAGAAGAGTGGCCTTTTTTTGCATGAACAGGTTTGTTGTAGGTTTGGAACTCCTATAGTATCATTTTTTATCGTGGACCAAGGTTTAAGGGAAAAGTTGTTAGTGTTGTCAAGGAGAATTTGAAAATTAAACATCATCATTATTCTCCTTACTATCCACAATGTAATGGATTGGTTGAAAATTTCAATGGTCAAATCATAAAGATGTTGTCAAAGTATGCTAGAGAGCATCCGAAAGAGTGGGACCTAGACTCGAAAAAATGTTTGTGGGCTTTTAGAATTATGTATAGAGCGTCTACACAATTTACGCCGTATGTGCTTGTTTAAGGAAAGGAAGCTCTCATGCCTATACAAGTGCAATTGGATGCATTAAATTTGTTGCACGGAATCCAAGGTGAGCATAAGAACAAGCTGCAGGAAAGAATTCTTGCTCTAGAGTTGTTTCAAATTAATAGAGAGATAGACATTGATTAGTGGTTTCAGCAAGCAGAGACAATGATGGAGAAAATGGTTAAGTGGCTGCCAGAGAAATAGATTAAAAATGGAGACCTTGTAATGAAATATAAGTCTTGATTGGATTTCATTTTCCAGAAGAAGTTGAGGAACAAATGGTTGGGGCCATACAGAGTACGTGAAGCATGTTTTTCCAAATGGCACATATGAGTTGCAAAAGGTTTCTGGCAAACATTTGTGCTACAAAATCCATGGTTATGTATTGAAGAAATATTTGGCAAGGGATGTGGTTCCAAATGCAAATAGTCTCTTGGTTGAGCATAAATGCTCGACCTAGAGGGGGGCAAAGATGATAGACAACTTTTGGTGTGTATGAAGTAGTGAATAAATGCATGGGAATCTGTACATATAAATGTAAATACATGCATTTGGACGCTTCATGATGTGGTTTTGCATCCCAAAGATGATGGGACGTGTACATGTTGTAAATAGTCATGCTTGCATGTCGACAGTCGTGCATATACACGTTCCTAAACAACATGTTGAATCCTTAGATGTGGTTCGAAGTGGCTTCTTTTGTCTCTAGAGATTTTTTTTGAGATTTCTAGAATGTAAATAATGCAGGTTGGAAGTGTGGGCACTCTCATCTAGTCCTAGAGGTTCGACACATGCGATAACTGTCTATTTGCGGTGCTTGATATACAACGATGCACCAACCACCTTCAAATTGGTCAAAAGTTGAATGTGGGTATTTGGAAATAAACTCTTGGTATGAAGGACAAGCCTACAAAATTTGGTGGATTTTGGTGTCCATTTGGTATTTTTCACCCAAAAAATGCCTGTCCAGAGTAAAAGAAAACCATCATTTTTCACTTGTGTCTATGGAAGTTTTGAGTTTTCCATGGGTGTGTGTGTGCGAGGAATGGAGGGAAGAAGGTGTGGCTTTCTGGAAGACTATATGACCCTGTATCGGTGCCATTAGGGTTAAGGCTACCCCAAATAGTCTAACAAAGTGGAGTTTGGTGAAGCTTTTGCAATGGTCTGAGAGAGGCCTTTTGTGGATGGAGTTTTTGAGTTTAATGGTTTTTCTTGTATTGTTTGCTCACCATCGAGTGTAATTTCAAGCGTTGATAAACTTGACTCACCATGTAGTATCTGCAGGTAGGCAAGGGCTTGTAGGTCAAGATGTTTGGAGTTTTAGTTGAGCTTGTGGGGAGGATTGTTATTGAGCTCTAGACTGGTGGTGGGTGAGGTGAGGAATTTAAGAAATGACTTTGTGTTTTGTTAAGGTGTCAGGGTGTGTGAGTGTGCACATGATGTCTTTTTCTCCATCACCACCATGTGACTAGGTGAGTTACGTGGCTAGTCCATGGTGGCAGGTCTCCTCCTCCCCCTAAAAGAAGGATCTCCACCACCATGGACTAGCCTGAGTTAGGTGGCGGGTTGTGACCTGGTTGTGGTGATGTACCATGCGGATTGGGTTTAACCAACCACCACGTGAGATGTCCATGTCACTCGTTGAGTTACATGTATGTCATCGTGGTGTGTCACACCTGATCCATGTGGCACACCATAGCTACAAAGTCAGACCATCACGTAACTCGGCAAGTTGAGTGGCTAGTCCATTGGACAAAGGTGGATTGCCATATAACTTGAAGAGTTAAATGGAGAAATGGTTCAAAAAGTGATTGTCATGTAGCTCCTCAAGTTATGTGGTAGACAAATCCTTGCCACATAGCACGATAAATTACATGGCAAACAGGTCCTTGCAATTTAACTCGGCGAGTTATGTCCTGATCATGCATGTATCCATATGGTATACATGCATACTTGTAGTTCCCAATCGGCTCCAAATCTACCCACGCTTATCTCACATAAAATTGTTCACCTTACTGCACTCTTCGTCAACAGTTGTGTGACGCAAAAAAGTCATATCGTACTTAGACTCTCTAAAAATCAATGTAAAAGTCGGCAATTTCTACAAAAACAATGTAAACCAACATTTTCTCACTTTTTCCTTAATCCATGGAAAATCAAAACAATGGAATTTGAAAATGTTCAAGGAACCAACATTTTTTCTTGTTTTTAGGACTATGTTTCCTACATATAAAACCTTTCCAAAATCCAACCTTAACATCCTCAAAAAGGGCTACCAAAGGATGTCCTACTAAACAAAACAATCTAAACGAACCTCTAGACTCTAAAAAAAACTTTAAAGCTTTAAACAAAATTCATTGCTAAAACTTTGAAAAATATGTCCTATGTTACACATGAACTCAAACTTGAGTCGTCAAGTTTGAGAGAGAGAGAGAGAGAGAGAGAGAGAGAGAGAGAGAGAGAGAGAGAAGATGTAGAGATAGTGTGATGCAGACAAACAAGGAATAGAGAAAATTTTCATGGACATAGGTTACACACAGTCTTGTAGGTATGGGAGAGCACAAATGCCAATTTTTGCCATAGGGTCCTTAGCAAGCCTATGGAAAACATTTGGTGTTGCGTAGTCCCAAACTAGCGAGATGATAAGAAATGGCCATGAAAATCTTTAGGGCTATGTAATGCATCGGAAATCCCTGCTATCCTACCAAGTTTCATGGCCAACGCTTATAATCCCTCCGGTTTGAAACGACACAAATGCCATTTTTTTTGCATGGGACACTTAGCCAACCCTATGGCAAAAAATTAGTGATTGTGTAGTCCTATGCCAACAAGGCAATAAACGAAGGTCATGAAACTTTGTAGGGATAGATTATGCACCATATTCCTTGGCCCTACAAAGGTTTTTGACATTCATTATCATCTTGTCAGTCTGGGACTGCACAATCACCAATTTCTGACCACAAGGCTCTATGACCCCAGACCGGTGAGATAGTAACCGATGGACATTAAAATACAAGGATGGATAACATGATGCATTTGAAAAGTTGCATTTGAAAATTATGTGACATACACTGATAAGCAATAGTATCCACCCCCCAATTTAGAGAAAGAAATGCCGCAACCTATGAGGCTTAACCCCTTGCCACAGAGCACCTGGAGCCTCCCTGCTGTGCTCCTCTCACTCACAAGCAAAGCAAGCACTCTCTTAACGATTACCTTTTTTAAACGAGCTGAAGAAGAAAGGCATGCAAACTATGTTTCTATGTTTTGTTTTAGTAGAGGAGATTGTTGATGGACTCGTGCATACAAAGGATGACTCAAGTCTGAAGGTGGCTCATTTGCAAGGACAACAAAAAGGGTTGTGATCAGCTTATTGCATTGCATGGACAACAATACAAAAGCATTTTCCAGTACGTACAAAGCATTTTCAAGAGTCATGGGGTCTCTTGATCAAATATTTGAGAGCTCGACATCAGAAACTCTGCATAATAATGTAATTGGGTACTTAGTTTTATAAAAGGAGGCCATTTATGGACCCCAGCTGCAGGACGTGCTAACTGCTTTTGTGGGAGGGATGCATACTTTACATGGAGAGTGTGGAGCCGCTCTATAATTAGCTGCAACGTTCACATCAATTTCTCTAGCAATTGGATAGCAGGGTACATAAAGGGTTCTCAATCGGCTAGTTATAGAATCAGAAAGCGTGATCCAATTAATACCAGCGAGCCCTAGCGATCTGCAGCAGATACTTATTAGTTGGGGCTTAGCTATTAGCGAGCCAGTATGGCCCGTTATAATGTGCCCGCAGCTGTTGCGCTGCTGCTTGTTGCTTCGACCACGGTGATGATGATGACGCAGCTGGATATGGTGGACTGTCAAGCCTGCTCGAAGCCCTGCTGCGGAAATTTGCCACAGGGAGGCAACGGCTTCTGCAACTCCGACCAGTGCTGCAGCCAGTTTGGTTATTGCGGCTCTGGTACTGCATACTGCGGCGCTGGCTGCCAAAGCAATTACGGGCGTTGCAATAGGGCCGCCTCAAAAGCCGCCACCTTTGCCACCACTGCAGAGTCCTCCACCAACGCTACCTCCGCGACCAACGTAACCTCCTCCAACTCGTGCTTTAAAGGTACACTAAAGCATTTCCAACCACATTGTTTTCCTCCAAGACCCTCTAACTAAAATCTCATCATAACTTTGTTTACCCACGGATGTAGCATCTTGTATATCCTATTTTTTAACACAAGTCTTCCTTTGCATGTTGTATGGATAAATGCTTAGAGGTAAAACCCCCCAAGACAAAAATCTGCACTACACATTTGAAGAAAATAATTATTAGGAAAAATTTGGACTCTCAGGGGCCCTATAAGGACTTTGACTTTCTCTCTCTTGTCCAAAACGGGTGCAGGGTAAAAAATTTAGAAATGAAATCAAAATTTTTCGGACCTTTTAGATTTAGAATGTACTCATTGAGATCTATCCATTGATATATACCCCAAGACAAAAACCTGCACTACACATTTGAGGAAATTAATTATTAGGTAGGAAATTAATTATTAGGACGCTCAACATGCAAACATAAGTGATGGTATGAAACCCGTCATAACGTATTTGTCTGAAGAAACCCAATAATACTTAGTTGCCCTACCTTGTTGTGCACATCACTTGCACTCATGTTAAATAGGAAGCTCTTGCTTTAAAGGTACACAAAATATAACATACATGTTGACCAAAGCATTTCCAACCACATTGTTTTAATTTTTCACTATGCTTCTCCTTGTAAGTTATGAGGATGGCTTGTAAGTTGTATCCACTCTACCTTGTACAATATTGCCGGCATGTATTCATGGACCTACTGTTATACTTGTTCTAGGAATTTCGTTAAGTTTCGGGATGCCAGCCAAGACGTTTTGGACCTACGCTTGGTTCAATCTAGTTGGTCGGCCTATCAGTTGGTCTGTCCCACTCCGTCATTGAAAAAAATATGAAGGAACAAATACATCATGACACACACACGTATATATGGAGCTCAAAACAACCACACACAAGGACGCTCAACATGCAAACATAAGTGATGGTATGAAAACTATCATAACATATTTGTCGCAAGAAACCCAACAATACTTAGTTGCCCTACCTTGTTGTAAACATCACTTGCACTCCAAGAGATCACACGTTAAATAAGAAGCTCGTGCTTCAAAGGCACACCAAATATAACATACATGTTGACCAAAGCATTTCCAACCAAATTGTTTTCCTCCAAGACCCTCTAGCTAAAAATCTCACCATAACTTTGTTTACCGATGTAGCATCTTGTATATCCGATGTGTTCAAGATGCAAGCATTGGTGATTGCACCTAGAGGAAAACCTTTCTTTGGGGGCTTGTGGTTGGGGGGGGGGGGGGGGGGATTTTATCTCATAAAAAAAGTTTACAAAATTATGTTCACAAAAGGATTTTCATTGTAATTGGAAAAAAACCCATCTGTTTCTTTTAAAGAAAAATGAGCCTTTTTTAGTGCCTCATGAACATCATGTAAGTAAAGGGATTTTTTAACACAAGTCTTTCTATGCATGTTGTATGGATAAATGCTTAGAGGTAAAACCCCCCAAGATGAAAACCTGCACTACACATTAGAAGAAATTAATTATTAGGAAAAATTTGGACTCTCAAAGGGGCCCTGTAAGGATTTTGACTTTCTCTCTTGTCCAAAACGGGTGCATGATAAAAAAATGTAGAAATGAAATCAATTTTTTTTGGACCTTTTGGATTTAGAATGTACTCATGGGGATCTATCCATTGATATATAGCATGTTATCTTATTCCTTATATTCTAGAAGATTTCATTTTTGATGTGATAATTCTATCTTATAAATGGAATCTCTCCCCACATTTCAATTTCAGCGGGGAGGCCATAACTTCTACAAATCAACTCCAAATTTATCGAAGTTTGGGGATTTAGCACTTAGTTTCTAAGATCTTTCCAATGATATGTTGGTTGATTAGGGTTTTTGTAAAGCATTTATGCACTTCACCGGGTTGCTCACTTTGGACAAGAGAGGAAAAGTCAAACCTCCTTTTAGGGCCCATTTGAGGGTCCAAATTTTCTCTAATGCTTGTATTTCATATACCAACCTTGTAGTGCATATCACTTGCATTCCAATGGGTCACACGTGAATAGAGAAATCATGAGAACATTCTCTTGAAAGTACATCGCACCTCTTGTAAGTGTTAGCAAAAGCAATGTTATATGTGTTTGTAACCAAGGTATCTTTCTTTCGTATGTGTGACTAACAATCTGATCATAATTGTGTTTGTAATGCAAGGGTAACATCTAGTATAACATCACATGTCTTCGAGTTGCAAGTATAGATTAGTGCATCTAGTGATCTAGAAAGAAATTGTTAGGCCTGGGGCTAAAGGGGGTGCAATATGTAATCATGTTAATGTATAACGTGAGTTCGAAAGGAGGGGTTTTAAAATACAAAATTTTTAGACAATTTAACAGAGATACATTAGAATAAGGGACTTCTATATTCAAGTTTGGAAAAAAATCCTAAAATAAGGGGTCATTTTATTCATTCAGACATATTAGAAGAGGTCTCTTCTTAATACCCCACAAACGTACCTTATATAGGGATATTGAACGGTGAACCCCCCGAGGCTTGGGGTAAGACGGGCGAGGGCCAAGGTCCAGGACACACTTGTGGTATAGGGTACATATTTAGTAGGCAAGGCCCTATATTAGGCATGGTTGGGTGAAGAGTTGCATGTGCTAGTCCCCAAGTCCTCATATTGGTATTAGAGCTCAGAGGAGCATGGCAGCCATGGAGGAGGGGGAGAATTGACATGGAGAGCTAGCATGGAGATTCTCTCTCTCTCTCTCTCTCTCTCTCTCTCTCTCTCTCTCTCTCTTTGTTGAAATGTGTATTTATATTACTTTAGATGAGATCCTATTTGAGGTCATAAGAGCCTCATAAACTGGATACACTTGTCTCACATCTTGTCGTTTGAGATACTAACACAGTCTTCCCACAATTTGTTAAAAATAATTTCCCAAGGTATAGTGTCCTTACATAGGGAGACTTTTTCAAAGCAAGCATAACGCCTTAATGTACCACTCCAATTATTGCTTCTCCTTGTAAGTTATGAGGATGGCTTCTAAGTTGTATCCACTCTACCTTGTACAATATTGCCAGCATGTATTCATGGACCTACTGTTATACTTGTTCTAGGAATTTCGTTAAGTTTCGGGGTGCCAGCCAAGACGTTTTGGACCTAGTTGGTAGGACTATCAATTGGTTTGTCCCACTTCGCCACCTTGGATAGTGGTTTCCAAATTGAAAAAAATATGAAGGAACAAATACATCATGACACACACACACATGTATGGAGCTCAAAACAACCACACACAAGGACGCTCAACATGCATACATAAGTGATTCTATAAAAACCGTCATAACGTATTTGTCGAAAGAAACCCAACAATACTTAGTTTCCCTACCTTGTTGTGCACATCACTTGCACTCATGTTAAATAGGAAGCTCGTGCTTTAAAGGTACACCAAATATAACATACATGTTGACTAAAGCATTTCCAACCACATTGTTTTCCTCCAAGACCCTCTAGCTAAAAATCTCATCATAACTTTGTTTACTGCTGTAGCATCTTATATATCCGATTTTTCAACACAAGTCTTCCTTTGCATGTTGTATGGATAAATGCTTAGAGGTAAAATCCCCCAAGACAAAAACCTACACTACACATTTGAAGAAAATAATTATTAGAAAAAATTTGTACTCTCAAAGGGGCCCTATAAGGACTTTGACTTTCTCTCTCTTGTTTAAAACGGGTGTAGGGTAAAAAATTTAGAAATGAAATCAAAAAATTTCGAACCTTTTGGATTTAGAATGTACTCATCGAGATCAATCCATTGATATATACCATGTTATCTTATTCCTTATATTCTAGAATATTTCATTTTTTGATGTGACAATTCTATCTTGTAAATGGAATCTCTCCCCACATTTCAACTTCAGCGGGGAGGCCATAACTTCTACAAATCAACTCCAAATTTGTCAGAGTTTGGGGATTTAGCACCTAATTTCTAAGAGCTTTCCAATGATATGTTGGTTGATAGGGTTTTTATAAAGCGTTTATGTACTTCACCAGGTTGCCCACTTTGGACAAGAGAGGCAAAGTCAAACCTCCTTTTAGGGCCCCTTTGAGAGTCCAAATTTTCCCTAATGCTTGTATTTCATACACCAACCTTGTAGTGCATATCACTTGCATTCCAAAAGGCCACACATGGATAGAAAAATCATGAGAACATTCTCTTGAAAGTACATCGCATCTCTTGTAAGTGTCAACAAAAGCTATGCTATATGTGTTTGTAACCAAGGCATCTTTTCTCCGTATGTGTGACTAACAATCTGATCATAATTGTGATTGTAATGCAACGGTAGCTTCTAGTATAACATCACATGCCTTCAAGTTGCAACTATAGATTATTGCATCTAGAGATCTAGAAAGAGATCGTTAGGCCTGGGGCTCGGGGGGTGCAATATGTAATCATGTTAATGTATAATGTGAGTTCGAAAGGAGGGGTTTTAAAATACAAAAATTTTAGACAATTTAACAAAGGTACATTAGAACAAGGGATTTCTATATTCAATTTGGGAAAAAATCCTAAAATAAGGGGTCATTTTATTCATTCCGAAATTTTAAAAGAGGGTTCTTTTTAATAGGGGTATTGAACGGTGAACCCCTGAGCCTTGGGGTAAGACGGGCCACAGCCAAGGTCTGGGACACACTTGCGGTATAGGGTACATATTTAGTAGGCAAGGGCCTATAATAGGCATGGTTGGGTGAAGAGTTGCATGTGCTAGTCCCCAAGTCCTCATATTCGTATTAGAGCTCAGAGGAGCATGGAAGCCATGGAGGAGGGAGAGAATTGGCATGGAGCTTCTCTCTCTCTCTCTCTCTCTCTCTCTCTCTCTCTTTGTTGAAATGTGTATTTACATTACTTTCCATGAGATCCTATCTGAGGTCATAAGAGCCTCATAAACTGGATAGAGTTGTCTCGCATCTTGTCGTTTGAGATACTGACACAGTCTTCCCACATTTAAAAGAAAATAAAATCCCAAGGTATAGTGACCTTACATAGGGAGACTTTTTCAAAGCAAGCATAACTCCTGGAAATCCAAATAAAGAACATGAACCAAACTCTGAGTGACTGCATATAGAAATTCAAGGCTGCATCGGGAAATTTGCACAATCCAAAAGTTAAAGAAAAGGCAAACAACTTGACAGGAGTTCAAGGCTGTACATGTGAATTATCCAACACCACCAGTCCCTTACATTTTTGCAGTTCCAAAAAGTATGTTTGATAGTCTCCCCGGCTTTACAAGTTGGGCATCTTCCATCGAAGGTGGCCTTTTTCAGCAGTAGCTGTCCACAAGGAAGAGAGGCAGTAAGCAGTGTCCATAGGAACACCTTGTGTTTGTGTGAGCAAGGCAGACTCCAAATTGCTGCAAGTCTCTGAATCCACCTGTGTTGAGTCCTTGAAATTTTCCAATATCGATTACATCTGGTAGAGATGTCAATATTTGGTGTGAGTAGACTGTAAAAGTCCCGTGCAACACCCTTGATCCACCTCCTCAGAACAACGGAAGAACCCGGAGCACAGTAATCCAGGTTGCTAGTGCTTTCATTCGTGTCTCTAGCACTGGCCCTGCTCTTTTGCATGAAACTAACCACTACCCCACTGTCAATCGTGTTTCTTCTGCTGTAAATTTGTTGTGTTTCGAAATGCTTTCCATACGACCACAGTGCCATGTATGTATGATACTTCCAGTCACATCCAATAGCCAGCTCTTCCTCTTCTAGAGATATGGGTTCTCCGATCTGTCGAGCTACTCTCACTGTCTTGTCCAACCATGCCATTGTAGGGAATTCACGTAGAAAAGAGAGGTAGTCTGGCAAGGGTAAGCCTCTAGTCGTTTGACTTCGCCTGAAATCCTGTCGCTCCCTATTGCGTCTCTCTTTCTCTTCTTTATACCTTTCAAGCCATTTCTGCATCGGCGCTGAATTTAGTATACAGAACTTTATGATCTTTCCTCGCATGGCCAGGTTCATTTTCTTCGGCACCCCTTGCCCTTGCAGCTCCTCTCCCACCAGTCTTGCATCCTCCTCATCGCTCCACAGTTGAGGCATTTCTGGGTCAGAAATGGATAGAAATTCGGTCGTCAATACAAGAGACTCTTGCACCAGCCATCCTTCTGCCGTGCTCCCCTCTGGACGCGCTTTTTGGCGAACAAAACTCTTAAGTGTTTTCATGAACCGCTCTAGAAAGAACATCCAATGGCTGTGGACTGTACCTGCCACTACAACCTCATCTACTACATGGACGAGCAAGTGCATTTGGATAGTTAGGCAGCTCGTGGGTAGATACTTCTCAATCATACAAACTGCCTCAATGGAGTTAGCCCTTGCGACTACAATAGATTCCTCCCATATCTCCTTGGAAGAGATCCACCGCACTAGCTCTGAAATCTTGTATATGCAGGTCTGCACTTCCTCCGTTAAACACCCCTTGATCACAATTGGAAGAATGAATTGCAAGAACTTATGCCAGTCGTGTGATTTCAATCCTGACAGTTGATCGTCACGGGTGAATGCTGTCTTGAGACATCGCATATATCTTGTTGGCGTCCTGAACTCTAAAATCACCCTTTTCACTTGTCGCTCTTCGTTTTTTAGCAATACCCATGGCGCTCTTGGAAGTTTTGTTTGTCCAGCTGCATTGGTGAAAGGCCATAACTCTGGCATCTTTCCAACTGATTGCAAATCATCTCGTGAAGCTCGATTGTCTTTCATTCCCATGAATGTCTTCCAGAGGAGCTCTCCCACATTCTTGAATATATGCATTGGATCCAGCAAATGGTTAATTAGTAGATCACCCTAGTACGCCAACGTATGGAGAATGGACAAACGTTTCATTCCTGGAACAGGCTGCCCCTCATGTTGCTCCCATCAGAGACACCACTCTTGTACATGCATAGGACGACATTCGACGTGACCAAGATGACCTTCGCGCAAGTGATGGCCATCTGGAAGATAACGGTGGTGGCCTTGATAAATTGTCTTTCGAAGAGAGGCAGAATAGCGCACATCCAAAGACTGCGCGCAAACTGGACATGCATTGTATCCCAAAGTTGTTAGCCCTGCATATATTAAATCATGAATCAGGCCAAGGCAAAGGGCTTGCGAATAGGGAGAATTTTGTAAATCAATAACCATTACCAGAAGCTTCTTCGTATCCTGCCCAATCATGCATAGTCCACATAAGAAGTCCATGGATCCTTGCATGCTGTTGTCCTACTGGTTCAACCACATCTGCTATGTCGATCCCATGCCATAACTCTAGGAGCTCGTCAACTAGTGGATCTAGATAAACATTTATGTTTTTTGCCTTGAACTTACCAGGTACAATCAAGCTTAATATCAAATGACCCTTCTTGATGGCAAGCCACGGCGGGAGGTTGTAATTGATAAGGCACACAGGCCAAGTGCTCCATGACGAGCTTCTCAAGCCAAATGGATTGACTCCATCCATTGCCATGCCCAAACGCAAATTGCGTGGTTCACTCTTAAAATGTGGCTAGGTATCTTCAATGTGCCTCCAAGCCTTTGAATCAGCGGGCACCCTAAATGTTGCGTCAGTGGATCTATTCGTAGAATGCCACCGCATCAACTTTGCAATGGAACCACAACAAAACATGCTTTTTATTCTAGGAATAATAGGGAAATTCCACAACACTTTAGCTAGCACTGTCTCACCAACTGCATCTTGTTCGTAGCAGATTGCTCCGCAGTTAGGACACGATAGACAATCTGCGAATTCATTGCGAAAAAGAATGCAATCATTTAGACATGCATGAATCTTGTTGTAGTCCAAGCCAACTGAGGTCAGAAGTTTCTTTGCGTCTGGCTTGGAGGAGGGCATTTCATTGCCAGCCGGGAGAAGTTGCTCCCAGAATAACCTGTTTAAGCCACACTAAATTAAAAAGCTCTCCGAGCACATCACCGTTGCAATCAAAAAATCTCTTTTGTAAATTACGTACCTAAACAAAGCAGTGACGCTTGCATCTGACCACCCGTACACTGAATGGAGATTCAAAAACGCCAGACAAGTACGAAGCACATATATTTTGGCGCCTTCATAGATTGGTTGACGTGCCAACTTCCTCAACATGTCTTCAGGAAATAGGCACACGGCTTCTGGTGCTGCTTCGTTCGCGTTCTCCTCGCTTGTCTGGAAGAAGGCATCCAGCATCTCCTCCATGCCGTCGTCTTCTGTCTGTAAGCCCTTTTCTTCGTCCATCCGTGGCTCTATATTGGTCAGACCTTCACGCATAATCTTTTCTCTCTCTCTCTCAGATGTAGATGCTATGTCGCAAAAATCAATACCCGTTCCGTAGGAGTCGTATCGTAGATTCTGTACGGTTTCTCTAGCAAACTCTCCGTACTTGTGCACATGCTCATTACATATCCTACGCTTGCGCAGGATTTGATACTTGCAGAGCGTGCACGAGCATGCAATCTTTTCCTCCATGTTAGTTGATGACATTGCCATCTACAATGATTATAAATGTTGTTTTAATATATATATATATATATATATATATATATATATATACTCCTCACAATGTAAACTACCTCGCATTCTCTAGTCCTGCCCAATCTCCGTACATCTCAGTCCAGAGGTGTACGGAGATTAGGACCACTGGGTCAAAATCTCGGCTTTATTGGTCAAATCCTATTGAGGCAAGCTTTTCCATGCATGGGAACCCCCCATATTTTTTTTTCTCTTTTACCAAAAATATTTCCTACTATATAAGTTACTTTTGATTTTTTCTTCCCTTTTTCACAAACGTTTTAGCCTTTATTAAATAAATAAGACTTATGCTAATCAATCACGATGTAGCATAAATAAGTAAGCTTTCTTTGTTGATCTCTCTTTTGATCTTAAATATTAAATATATATATTCTAAATTACATTATATATTTTAGTATTTTCTAATATATTTTTCATGTATGTATATTATTCCACCCTACCAAATATTTTATTCACTAGTTTTCATTTTCAAACCTCAACCCCACTTTCAAATTTCAGTAATACCTCCATCTAGATGATTGCCACTCTTTTCAAAACTCTAGGTCATGTTTTCATACACATGAAGGAGCTTACACTTGAAGGCACGAGAGAAGTCCACTCAAAGGGGACCACAAAAGACCTTTGCAGCCACAAATAATACATTATTTGGCTGAATCTTTTAAGTAAAGAAGAACCCCGAATCTGAAGGAGCGTTCAACATGAAAGATGTAGCTCGTGATCTCAACTTTTAGCTCAATTGTTTTCAGAATTTTTGGAGTTATGAACACGGAGATATGATTTTTGCAGTGGACCCCAGTTTTCTCGTGTAATGGTGACACAGGCCATCCCCAATTTTCTTCCCTCTAGAATGGCTATGGTTCTACAAGTCTTCAAGCATGATTACAAGAGACAAAGCTCTTCTAATGAGGTCTTGGAAAGTCTAGAGTGATTCTATCACCATTTTTGGAGGATCCATCCTCATCAACAATTATCCACCTTTGACAATCTCTCTTGTAAATTTCTTACCTCTCTCTTCTCTCCCTAATAAGCTTAAGTCTAGCCAAAGCTAGACTATTGTAAATATCTCCTATCCTCTACATCCTACCCACATTCTCTCTTCTTCTCTCTCTATTGACTCTGGTATTTTAAATAATGAGGAGACAAGATGGGAGCCACAGTCACATGCACCCCATTTTCCTAGTCACCAAAGTGGGACACTCACCTCAAATAGAAATATTGCTAAATCCTTCCCTCCTTCCCTATATAAGGAGGCCATGAGAGCTCACTTTGGGGTGGGGGGGATAGAACACACACACACACACACACACACACATACCTATCCATACACACTCTTGTGCTACATGCTTGTAGCATGAACCCTAATCACATAATCACAACACCATCATCATCACCATCACCATGCACAAAAGATGAGCACCACACCTCCACACCACTTGTAATTAAGGGTTGAAGGCACAATTTCAAGAAGAAGAAGGGTGGATACACTCATGATATTTCTCGTTATCAACTCCCATCTCTCCATTATGCCTCCTACGATCTTGTCCCCTTCTCATTTTCCTGCCATACGCTACCTATTGTATTCATCTTTTGCAAGCAATCAACACACTCCATCTTGGTGCCATACCTTGTGTCGCTTTGGATACATCTCATTGTGAGTATGGTATATGCTTGTTCCTTGCCATTTTTTTCTGCTTATGTTAAGGTGTGCGGATTCGCCACCATACACACCCTCTCTCTCTCTCCCTCTCATATTCCTATCATCTTACTACTTCCATCTTGAGGTGTGCGGATTCGCCACCTCTTGTATGATAAGTGAGTATACTCGCAAGTTTCTCCTACCTCATTATCTTCCTTACTAACATGCACGAGTAGGAAGCCCATTCTCACTCATTCACCACTCCTCTCACCTTATTCTCCGACCACCCCATTCCACATTTGGGCGTGGATCTTGAAATTGTTTCCATGGCATGCTTCATTGTGTATATGTATGCGTCCTAGCCGCATATCTTGCTAGGTGGTGCCCCTATTGTGTATCCCCCATGATGAGGCCATTGTGCATAGTCTTGGTGTAGAGGCCACCGGGTCTATTTTTCACTTCCGCCTCTCACTATATGGGTAGACACATACGTGCACTCCCAGGTGTACATGGCAATGCATGTAGCAGGCAAAACCCCTTTGCCTCTTTTAGTTCCATAGTTTCTTCTCTATCTACTTACCCTATCTCTCGTTCTTTCTCTCTCGATCTCGCTCTCGCTATCTCTCTTTCTCTCTATTTCCTTATTTTCCTCTCTCTCTCTCTCTCTCTCTCTCTCTCTCTCTCTCTCTCTCTATATATATATATATATATATATATATATAACTCTCTTTCTCTATCTCTCTCTCTCTCTCTCTCTCTCTCTCTCTCTACTTACCTCTCCCTCTCTCTCTTGCTCTCTACTTCCCTATCTCTCTACTGATCGAACGAGCGACTGAGCTAGGGAGATCTAGACGCCCACGACTGCGGAGGACTACACAACATCGACAGAGGCTGCATCAGAGGATCTAGCTAGGTCACTTTGGCTCGACATGCACAACGCCCGGTCAAACTACTGACCATGGAGGAGATTGATGAGATCCGCCACCGACAGATGCTGGATCTCCTATGATCTACCTATCCCACCTAGCTGGTTTAGCCGTTTAGTCCACACCCAACAGTTTAGGATTCCATAATATTTTATTTTGTCATCAGATTGTAACTTTCTTGTCTCGTGTCTCATAGGTCACTTTGGCCTTTCGAAGACGTTAATATAACATTTCATTTCATTTCTCTCTTTAATTTTTTTTCTTTAATTTTAATTTCCTATGCATACATTAATTCTCTCTCTCTCTCTCTCTCTCTCTCTCTCTCTCTCTCTCTCTCTCTCTCCTACACACACACACCTCTCTCTCTCTCTCTCTCTCTTTCCTACACACCCACACACGTGATGTAGAGAGAGAGAGAGAGAGAGGGAGGGGTTGGGGGGGGCGGAGATGGACATAATACCTGCGCAGCAAGTTTCGGCCAAGATCTGAGTAGGAAAAAATGGCCCCTGCGTGCGGGTTTTACTTTTTTTCCCCAAAATTTTTTGCATCGCTATACGCGTGGATATACACGTCGATATACACGTGGCAAATAAAGCCTTTCCACGTGTATTTCGACGCACAGTGCGACGCGTATAGCGACGCTCGCTAATTACGTCGATATACACGTGGAAAGGCATGGCCATCGATATATACGCATCGATATCTTCATGTAGTGTTGTAGTGGGAATGCCTTTCTAGCTGTCATAGTCTGGAACTCGGCTGCATCCATTGGTCATTTCCCCTTATCCAAGCTCTTGATGATTCCATGAGGTTTCATAGAGAAAGACGACCCCTGATGTTCATGGTTCATGGCTAGAGCCATTTCGTGCCTGGTTCCCTGCATAGCTAGGGGTAGAAGGAGGCCTAGACACCCCTTTATTGAGAGGAGGTGATGTATCATGAGCGGGAGCATAGGTAGAGAGGTATTTTTCTAGTTCACCAAAGGGGTATTCCCACTGACAGGTCGAAGGGAACTAGGGGATTTAACAAAGATTTTCTCCCGAGGGACCATGGTCTTACTATCAGGGTAAAATGGGATTAATTCCCTTGGTGATTGAGAGATGGTTGGTCAGTTCTTGGAGAAATGCCCCAATTTGTTACAGTGAAAGCATGCCCCTGCAAGAGACCCCCATTTGAGATACAACACCTTTCTGCCAATGGACAGAATATTGATGTCAATGGTTTTAGGGAACTGGTTCTTGGTGTTCCAAAGTAGGCAACCTTTATTCCAATTGGGTGAATTAATAGTGGGGGAGTACAGAACTTGCCCTGATGTAGCAGTTATGTTGTTGATACAGGGCCATAGAAAAGAACGTAAATAAACGACTTCAACCAAAACCAAGCGGTACTGAGATAGCAATGCTTCTTTTGATCATCTTTATAGGCTTCTAGTATAAGACATGCAGGACCTGGCCAAACAGGATTACAATTGGCTTAGATAGGAAGGCGACCTGATTTGGAGGGTTTAGAAACAGGACCTCAAAAATCCCCTGCCCTAAATATAAAATTTTCTCTATAGCCCAAGAACCAAACCCCTGGTCTATAGTTTGAGCTATGTCAGATATTAGTGGAAGATGACCAGTAAAGAACAAAACAACCACCCGTGACTTAAAAACAGAAACCTCCTTCCATATTGTCTTGGTGTCGCGAGATCCCCCTTAACTTGAGGATCGATCAATGGTGATGTAGTCCTTCAAAATTTTAAACAAATCAGGGGCATCAAAATCCGCGGTGGTATCTACTCGGTCATGCACAAGACTCTGTGCTTCTTCCGTGGGGTCAACTTTGAAGGTTAATGGGAGAGCATACACCGCCATTGTAGCGCGCAGAGCCCGTGGAAACCAAACCGTTTCATCTCGTAGTTGGGGAGGGCAACGAGGCCCCGCAAAAGGCCCTTGCCAACAAGTCGGTCCTCATCAGAGCATCACCGTGAATAGGGAGATAGGGTAGGGAGGGTCACCATCACTCACACCATTTATCTATTCTTCTTCTCTCTCTCTCTCTCTCTCTCTCTCTCTCTCTCTTTCTCTCTCTCTCTCTCTCTCTCTCTCTCTCTTTTCTCTCTCTCTCTCTCTCTCTCTCTCTCTCTCTCTCTTTCAAGGCCCATTACTAACCTTATTCATTCAATAATACAAAGAGAATAAGGGGCTGTGGATAGTTGAATCCACTTAGTGCTCCACCACACCTCGTGTCCTGCTGCACTTGCACTCACTTCGCATCATGCTTTACAAGTAATTAGAGGTTCGATTTTGCACGGGTGTACTACTGTGATGATTGAGTTGACGGCTCTACAACGACAAGGGCATTGTCAATAGCAGTACAAGAGAAGTCTAGATTGCAGATCTGACCTTATGCATGTATATTAAGTTTGTATAGAGCTTAAAGCAAGCCATAGCTAAGTTTTGCATATACACAATAGGAACAAAAAGTTTTGCAGCTCGTTTTTTATGTTTGTGGTTCTCAAAGCAGTGATTTTTGCATATCTCCACCATATGAAGTCAGATAGATACGATCCAAGAGTTTATCCTAGGGTTTTGGCATGGCACATTGTGGACGCACTGTTTATATCAAAATTTTGCAATTTTGAACATTGAATTTTTTGCAGCAGCTTGCATCAATCTTGGCACATTAAACCTTGGTATTGCAGAGCATGATGCAATTTGAATCTCTAGCCATGTATGGCAGACTATGGTGCTGTTTGAGAGAGATTTTCAGCCATGTGTGTGCATAGAGAGAGAGAGAGAGAGAGAGAGAGAGAGAGAGAGAGAGAGAGAGAGAGAGAGAGAGAGAGAGAGAGAGAGAGAGAGAGAGAGAGAGAGAGAGAGAGAGAGAGAGAGAGAGAGAGACATAGATCGAGAGAGAGAGACACATTTTTTTTTTAGCACACTATTAGAAGGCGTGGATTCAGCATCGACATTGCAAGTGGCATTAAATGAGTTTTGGAGATTTGATCTGTAGATCACTTTTTGATCCAGGCATGGCATTCCACATCAAATTATAGGTGGAGTTTTATAGGTTTACTGATACGCACAGGTACAGTGGCTGCTAGATAATTTTGATAGTCACCTTGGTAGAGTCTTTGTGGATAGTTATTTGTTGACAAATGCATACTTTCTTAGCACACCGTCCCATTGATCTCTTTTGAGAGAAAATAGCCTTGTAGGGATTTGTCTATTATATGTAGTAATTTACAGGGGCCTATTTGTGCACGATTTTTCATATATATTGAGTTGCAGTTACTACATATTTTTCTTCATGTGGCATCATTTTTAAAGCTAATTTGGTAGTTTCCTCTATCAGTTGTGAGACTCGGATCGGAAGAATCCTTTATGAGATTGTGGCCAGTCTTGAGTCTGCGCAGTCTTTGGAGGGTCGTTTGCGTGAGGTTTTCTTGAGCTGGGATGTTCTTGAATGTTGAGACACTTTTATTGATACAAGTTGCTAGAGTATCCCCTTTTGGTATCCTTGTCGTAGGCCATGTGTCTAGAGGAAAACCTTTGCTTTTGGCATTGAGTTGGCGGTCACATGACAGCTTGTTACGTCACTCTTATGCCTAGTGGTTACTTTTTCACTTTATGCACTGATTTTGTAATGTCGGGTTTTTGAGAGTTTTCTCCCCATACAAAGTAGACTCTGCTAGATTTTTCCCAGAAGTCTACCATATGTGTTCTTGCCACATTTGAGTACCTATAGCAGTGACTTTGCTACTCTTTGTCTTGAGGTTCTTCAGATATTTTAGGGGAAACTCTGTCAAAAATTTCCCACCATTTTTTCCATGAATCCTTGGTAATTTTGTCTTATATTATGGCTGCTAGTAGTGCTTCAAAAGGGAAGACTACTACATAAAGAAGTTCGATGGAAAAAAATTCACAATTTGAAAGCAACATATGCTTGACGTTTTGGTCAACAAGGGCCTGGAAACTCCATTAGAAGAGCATAGAGAGAATGCTTACATTGATGATCAACGGAAAGAGTTTGATGTGTGTGATATGGCCATGATTAGATTATATCCTGGCAAGACCATATTCTTCACGATTTGGACAAGACTACAACACGAGAGCATTGGGACTCTCTATGTGTAGCTTGAGTAGGAAAGAGTGCTTCTAACAAAGTCTTTTTGATGAAGAAACTTATGTGGCTGAATATGAAGGAAGGTAGCAATGCTAGTGCACACTTGATGAGTTCAATAGCACATTTTCTCAGCTGACATCAAAAGGGTTGGATTTTGATGATGAAATAGAGGCCATTTTCTTGTTATGCTCTTTGCCTTCTTCTTGGGATACATTCAATACTGGGATTAGTAACACTGCACCAGGTGCGTATATGACAAGTGGCCATAATCGCCATAGGAAGAGAGGTGGATGTAGTTGTAGCCACGATCATTCACAGGATCGTAAGGATCGCCAGAATTGTAGCAAGAGTCGAGGTCATGACTACAAAAATGTAGAATGCTATCATTGCAGCAAGAAAGTCCATTTAAAGAAATATTGTCGTGTTTTGCAACATGAAAAGGACAAAGCTATCTGACGCTCCACAGAGTAGTTTTAGGATAGAGGAGATTAATGTGGTTGAATCTCCATTTGCAAAATTTATTCTTGACATGCAATAGTCATCAGATGTGCTTTTTTTCACCTTTGATTTGAGTGTAGATTCTTATTGGCTCTTGATGTGTGTTATGCACAAAATTAGATCATTGATTTGGGTGCCAGTTTCCATGTTACTTCCCATAGGGAGTGGTTCTCCACAAATACTGATGTGCATGGTTCAGTCAGGCTTAAAGATTCCTGTGAGCTTGATAAATGCAGTACGGGAGATGTCAAGTTATGCATGACAAATGACATTGAATCTATGCATCGTGGAGTTAAACATATTCCTAACTTGACTAAGAGTTTGGTGTCAGTTGGTCAGATTGATGCTCTAGAACTCAAATTTAGGGATTCTGGGAAAAATTTACTAAAATGGGACAATTCTTCTTGTCTCTAGCTTTTAAAGAGAGGGGAACTCGTTCCAAGATGCACACTTTTCTGTCTCCAAATCTTGAATGAAATGTAGTGTTTGGATGATGCACTCGCAAGTGTTATTTGTGGCCACCACTTTATATGCAAACATGCAACATCTGTCAGACATATATTACATTTGAAGCTCAAAGGCTCGGTTCCACTTCATGCTTCTAGAAAGATCCTTCTTTGGCAGCTTGGAGGTATCTTGGCAGTGCATTTGTCACGAGTGGCTTGGTGCAAGAGGAGCACCCTTGCTTGCCAACGTCTCTATTGGTACAGGCGTCGCCTTTTGCAGCAATCCCCTGTGGGTTGACCAATTTTGATATCTGCCATTGTTGGAACTTCTTTGACTATGACTACACATGATTTCTCGATGAATCTTCTCCCAACTTGAGGCAGCTTAAGTTAATCCACTTTGTGTCAGCAAAAGAAAAAGAAGGGACATGTTTTCATGAGGCTAGCATCGAAATAATCAAACAAATCTTCAATTTTAAGGCCATGCTTCTCCCAAAATAAACATTGTAACAAACATTTTCTTGAGGGTGAAAATCTAGGCTACAGATCCATGCAAATGCATGAGTTTCAAGTTTTTGGCTATTCTACTTGTCTCAAACATGGAGGCTAGCATGTTGGGTTGTGGGTTGATGCACCTTGCCAATGTTCAAACCTCAAACTTGAGGGTAAGGTAGAGGGCTCTAAAGTCTAGCAGAGAATCACTTGTGTCTAACATGGAGGTTAGTGTTCTCTATTGTGGGTTGAGGCTCCTTGACAATGCTCAAGCCTCAAACTTGAGGGTGATGCACAAGGCTCTAAAGTCTAGATGAGAACTACTTGTGTCAACCATGAAGGGTAGAGAGTTGGGTCGTGGTTTGAGGTTCTTTCCCAATGCTCAAGGCTCAAACTTGAGAGCGAGGCACAAGGCTCTAAAATTCAGAGGAGCACCACTTCTCTAATGTGACTCATCAAAATTTAAAACTCAAATTTTGAAATGAATAATGACAAAATTGAAATGAATAATGAAAAGCTCAAGCCATGAAGGGGAGAAGCCCGCCTCTGTGGAGAGGCTATTGCAAGCACTCAAATGAGATCATGAAGGGTGTGAGCCCTCAGGCGAAGGTGAGGTCATGCAGGCTCCGAACTTGCAGGAGGAGCGATGGGACGACATCCTGAGGATATTTTGAATAAAATCTCCCTTCTTTCTAATGCTGGCATCATACACACTAGCAATGCAATAAACTAACACCGGGAAAATCCTTGTTTGCTTGGATCTGTGGTTGATCGCGCTTCAGCTTCTTCTTCTTCTCCTCAAGGCGGTGCCCACCTCAAAGAAGGTGGCATCCTCAAAATTGATGAGGTCCAACCATATCATCAGCACGCTTCCAAAAGGTGTCGCTTCCGAATCATCTAACTGCTTCCACCTTCAGTGAGGAGGGTGCCGCCAGCTCTTCACATGATGCTGCTTCCGGATCATCAGTCTGCTTCTACCAAGATTATTTCATGCCGCAAATGCACCGCCTGAGATGAGTTGATTAGGCATCAACCATGGACTCAAGATGGATGTGTGAGGCATGGGCTACCCCATCCACACATGTGCTCTCCCACACCTTCCCCCTCGCCTCCAGGATCTGTAGCTCCACTTTATGGACCTTGATCCGAACTTGCGCTATTTGAAATCGTCCCTATCTCTTCATTACCAGCACCACCAACTTCTCGTCCCTACCTTCTCGTCCAGCTCCTTACCACCACCACCACCAACTTGTCAAATGTAACTTGCTATCACTCATCACATGTGACCATATCAAAATCGAGGCCCTTCTGTATTGTTAAACCCTTTTCTTTTGGACTTTTGAGAAAGGTCATTTAAATGGCCCTTCTTAGACGTCTTATGTAGCAACTCCTTTGAGTTGAGATAGCTTCTTCAAGTGCATAGCAAGATGAGTCATGACAACTTGGTCTAGTCTATAGCATGTCGCTTTACCCAGCACTAATTGTTGCTAGCTATGCGGCTTATGGGGATCACTATTGTCTAGTGCTTAATATCCTAGATTAACAGCACATCTTCTCTCAACACCAATCAGTTGAGTGCCATCACCAGAACAGCATTTCATACCAGCACCATAGTCTTCTAATAGCGACAATAAAACTTAGTGACACCAAGAATAGGTATTGGGTCAAGAAGGAAACATCTAGAGAAGAGCACCTCTAGATAGAAAATTTGAGAAGATCTCTACCCTTTGGTAAGATGTTTTGAGCTAGCACCACCCCATGAGGGTGGTTTTCAGGCCTTATAATATATTAACTTAAACCAATCAAGTTTGGGATTGGTACCTATTAGCAAGCATGGAGGCTCGATCTTAAGTTCGAGCCTCCCTGCTTGTTCATGCTCATTGTGTATGTAAATGAGGGGCCTATTGGATCTAAACCTATTTGACAGAATGGAGAACTTGGGATCTAAACCTATTACCAAGCATGAAGGCTCGAACTTAAGTTCGAGCCTGCATGCATGTTCATGTTCATTATGTAAGTAATGAGGGGAAAGCATGGAGATTCCATGCTTGTTCCTGCTCATTATTTATGTAACTGAGAGGGAAACATGGAGGCTTGCGGGATATGTGCCACCCAATAAACATGGAGGCTCAAACTTAAGTTCGAACCTCATGCTCATTATAGATGTAAATGAGGGGGGAGCTTGCCTCATGCCCATCACATACTTGAATGAGGGGGAGGATTTTTCTTAGGGCTTTAGATGATTCTTTAAATAATATCTTTCTATTAAGGCTCAAAATTCATACAGTTTGCAAGAAAAATGGAGCTCATTTGCAAACTTCTAAAAGTCAAGGACTTGCATTTTCCATATTTTGACCCCTAAAGTAGGAGAATGATATCCTACTTTTTATGTAGCAATGAACAATATTGGTAAAATGATTCCAAAATGTACTAGAAGTTCCTTTCTATGCATAAAAAGAGGATAATTCATTTATACTAAGTAGAGGATCCTATTACATGGTTGGCTCTTGTATATTGCCAAAATACCTCCAATTAGATGAACCATTTCAGAAAATGGGACTTGAATTTTTCCCATTATTCCTAAATAACTGGTCTTTGGTAGGCTATACTATTGTTTTTGGCAATGGTGCTTCGATGTTGCGTAAGGGAAATATGGTCTGCAGGATTTTCATTTGTATGCACCTTTCCTAGCTTTAGATGTCCCTCTTCCAAAAGAGTGGGTATGAAGTGATATCTCACCTCAATGTGCTTTGTCCTTGAATGAAAGGCCAAGTTATTCGCAAGATGGATAGCTCTTTGGCTATCACTGTACAAAAAACAGTTGTCTTGTTTGAATCCAAGCTCTTTTAAGAATCTGTGAAGCTACAGAATTTCTTTCTGTCATTGCTACATACTCTGCTTCCATGGTAGAAAGTGAGACCACTTTCTGCAGCTTTGAAGCCCAGCTTACTGATGTGCCTCTAATCGTGAAGACATAGCCAGTACTGCTCCTTCGAGTATCTTTGTCACCTACCATATGTGCATAAGCATACCCTTCTAGAAAAATATCAGTTCCTCCAAAATACAAAGCATTTGTTGTTGTCCCTTTTAGATACCTAAGTATCCACTTCACAGCTTGGTAGTGTTCTTTACCTGGGTTGTCCATGAACCTACTCACAACTCCCACTGCATGTGAAATCTCTGGCCTTGTCCAGACCATAGCATACATTAGAGAACCTACCGCTGCAGCATATGGAACTTTAGACATATAGGCTATCTCCTCTTGTGTCTTTGGACACATATCCTTTGTTAATTTAAAGTAACCAGCCAAAGGTGTAGAAACTGGTTTTGCATTTTGGCATTGCAAACCTTTCTAGTACCTTCTTGATGTAATCCTCTTGAGATAGTTTTATTGTCTTCTTCATCCTATCCCTTGATATTTTCATACCAAGTATCCTCTTTGCAGCACCTAAATCTCTCATTAAAAAAGATTTAGACAGCTCCTCTTTTAGGTCTTTGATGTCCTGCATGTTAGCACTTGCAATCAACATGTCATCAACATACAACATTAGGATGATGAATTTCCCATCTCCCAAATTCTTCGTGTGATCCAGTTGCATCTTGTGAATCCATGATCCAACATCCATCAATCAAACTTCAAGTACCATTGTCTTGATGCTTGCTTTAAACCATAAAAGCTCTTCTTTGATCTGCAAACCATTTTCTCCTTACCTTTTACTTCATACCCCTTTGGTTGAAGCATGTAGATTCCCTCCTCTAAGTCACCATGAGGGAATGCCATATTTACATCCATTTGCGGGAGATTTAAATCATGAGCAGCTACAAGGCTTAAGACAAGCCTAATTGAGTTCATTTTTATAACAGGAGAAAATATTTCATTGAAGTCAATACCTTTCTTTTGAGAAAACCCTTTTACCACAAGCCTAGACTTGTACCTTTTCTTCCCACCTTCTTCTTCCTTCAGCTTGTACACCCATTTCTTTTGAAGTGCCCGCTTACCTTTAGGCAACTCAACCAACTCCCATATTTGGTTGTGATGTAGTGAGTCCATCTCCACTTGCATGCTCTTCATCCATTGTTCTTTGGATTCATGTTGCATAGCTTCTTTGTATGATTTTGGCTCTCCAGAATCTGACATCAAGAGATGGTTGAAGGAAGGAACAAACCTTCTAGAGGTCTACATGCTCTTGTAGATCTTTGGGAAATAGGTTGAGGCTCCTCATTTGGTTGACGTCGTTGCACATTGTCACCGTTTGCAGTCCTTGAGTCTTCACTGTCCTCAAGCTCCATGTACTCATCACCTGTTTCTTTTGTTTGTTTTCTTTCCAAGTAATCTTTGTACATATTTTGTTCGTAAAAAATTACATCCCTACTCCTTACAATTTTACCATCTTCAGGATTCCATAGGCGATACCCAAAGTCACCTTCTCCATAGCCAATGAAGAAACACTTTTTGGACTTTGCATCTAGCTTTGATCTTAGTCTTCTATCTATGTGCATGAAAGCCTCACACCCAAACACTTTGAGAAATGCATAGTTCACCGATTTACCTGTCCATGCCTCTTCTGGAACTCCCCCATCCAATGTCGTTGAGGGTGACCAATTGATTAAGTACACAGACGTACTTACAGCTTCTGCCCAAAGCTCAACCGGTAGGCCTGTATGTAGCCGCATGCTTCGTGCTCACTCCATGATTGTCCTGTTTATCCTTTCCCAAATCCCATTTTGTTGAGGTGTCCTTGGGGTTTTCCTTTGCCTCTGAATGCCATTTCTAGCACAAAAGCTTGGCTGCAATATTCGCCTCCATTGTCGGATGTAAGGCATTTAACCTTGGTACCTGTTTCATTCTCCACAAAGGCTTTCCACCTTTGAAATATGGAAAATACATTGGACTTATTCTTCATGACATAAACCCATGTTTTTCTAGTCGCATCGTCTATGACTGTTACATAGTACAATGAGCCACCAAGTGATGGTGTACTTGCAGGACCCCAAACATCAGAATGAACCAACTCAAGTTTTTTATTTTTTCTTTCATAAATTTTACCCTCTTTTGTTTACCATAAACACAATCTTCACAGAACTCTAAGTACACTTCTTTCAAACCTGGTAGAAGCTTCTTTGTTTGAAGGATTTGCATTCCTTTGGCACTCATATGCCCAAGCCAGTAGAACCACAGTGCACTGTCAACTTCTGTAGTTGTTGCACAAGCTGAAGGTTGCGTGCTAACAATACACAAGGAAAGTGTACTGACCTTGTCTCCCTTGGCACCATTTATAAAAACCAACTCAGTCTACTGGTGATTTCCTACCACTAGTAGTGCTCCAGAGCGGAATCCAAAAATCAATTAGTGAGGAAATATATGATTGTATCTCGTGCCCCTGTGTGGTTTGAGCCAGGGTTGGATTATGTATTACTCACTGACTGTGATGAGCCCACTTGTTACAAAGAAACCATTCAAATGGAAGATAGTGTGAAGTGGAAGTAGGCCATCCAATCTGAGTATAACTTGATTCTAACCAATGAAACTTGGGAATTGATGGAGTTACTAGAGTATAAACATGAACTACCTTGCAAATGGGTGTACAAGAAGAAGTAAATGGTAGAAGATCCCAAGCCTAAGTGTAAGGCTAGATTGGTTGCTAAAGGATTCAAGAAAAAGAAAGCCATAGATTTTGACAAGGTTTTTTCTCTATTAGTTAAGATGACTACACTACATCTTGTGGTTGGTTTGGTATCTACCGATGAAATGGAATTGATACAAATTTATGTGAAGACGGTGTTTCTTCACAAGGGTCTTGAAGAAGATGTCTACATGAAGCAGCCATAAGGTTTTGAGATCAAACCTGAGAAGCCAACAAGGGAAAAATTGGTGTGTAGACTCAAGAAATCTTTGTGAAGTCAAAAGATGAGATTGCACTTCTCAAGGATGCTTTAAGCAAGAAGTTTTCCATGAAGGATTTGGGTGATGCACATCATTTTCTTGGTATGCATATCAAGAGAAATTGTAAGCATAGAATACTTGAACTGTCACAGGGAGAGTGTATTCACAAGGTCTTGAAAGGTTTTAACATGCAAGGGGGAAAAGCATTGAGTACCCCAATGGCTGCATATCTAGAATTTAGCAAGAATGATTGCCCTAAATTGGATGTTGAAAAAGCAAAGGTGATGGAAAAGGTAACATATTCTTTGGTAGTTGGCAGTCTCATGCTTGCCATGGTTAGCACGCAACCATATATTTCATTTTCAGTGGTAATGGTCAATAGGTATCTGGAAAATTAGGGCAAAAAGCATTGGGAAGCAGTGAAGCATATCTTGAGATACATCAAGGGTTGGCTAGCAAGTGCTTACGCTTTGGGAATAGTGATGCATCCATAGTTGGATACACTAATTTGGATTATGTGGTTGTGTGGACAGTAGGAGATCCACATCTGTCTCTGTTTTCTTATTTGTTGGAGCAACAATCTCTTGGAGATCATGTCTCCAAAATTGCACTAAGTCTTCCACCAATGAGATTGACTACGTTGCAGAGACTACATTGTGAAAGTGACAGTGTGATTACATTAGAAAAGAACCTTGTGTTTCATTCCAACTCAAAACACATCGAGGTCACGTATCATGTGATACATGATATTTTTGGTTAGCAAACTCATTGAGTTAGCCAAAGCTCCCACCGATGACATTCCTACAGATGCTCTTACGAAGAGCTTCGCCACAGAGTGGTTAACACATTGCATTGAGATGATGGGTGTAGGGTGAAGCATGATGCTTCAAATTTACACAGGTTTGTAGTAACCATGGGGTGGTCACTACATGTAGAACCTATATATCATGTGCGCTCAAAGACTATTTATAAAATCCCTTAGTTGTCAATTTTGCACCAATAAAAAAGACCCTTTTCCTATTCAATCTGCAATTTTTTCATCAAGATCATTTTTTCAACACCCTTCTTTATGAAAAAATGTAAGAAAACTTCGAATAAATTAATTTCTAAGCTTGAACCCATGTGATAGGCATTTTTTGTGTAGTGAATCCCCTAAGGTACTAGCATAGACCACTTGGGCCATTATGGCCTTCAAGTGGGAGATTGTAATGGTGCAGGCCATACTTGTTGGGTGCCGTCCATTACTAACCTTACTCATCCTATCATACAAAGAGAATAAGGGGTTGTGGAAAGTTGAATCCACTCAGATCTCCACCACACCTTGTGTCCTACTGCACTGCACTCTGCACTTGCACTCGCACGCACACACTCTACATGGCATCTCACAAGGCGGCATGAGAGTAGATGAGGCCAGCCCAAATTTTCCAAAACCAAGGAAGTTTTTTTTGTCATTGTGATAAATCCAAGTATGAAAGTACTACTCATTCGACCTCTACCTTCCTCACTGTCTATTGCAAATGATAGGGACACCATCGCTGTACAGGATCACATTTTTGTTTTTTTTGTTCTTTTACACTCAAGTTGGTGCCCTAGGTTGGGCACCCTACCAAACTAAGGGGTACAACCTGTAGCAAGGAGAAATGGAATTTCATAAATTTGATAAGCATCTACGGCGATAAGATCAACATGGTACCCTTGAAGCTTTGCAGCTTCTACATGGACAATTTCCAATGTTTTGAATTATAGCACACCAAAATTTTGACTCCTTGGGTGGTATTGTGTGGCTTATGTTTGCTGGTTGACAGCCATGGTTACAAGCAACCATTCAAGGTTAGGTAGCACTATCTCAAGTATGGATAGATCAAGGCCATGCATGGAGGGTGAAAGCCCTTAGATCCGCATGTAGTGGGCGAGATAAGGCAAATCATAGTGTCAGCAAGTTGCCAAAATCCGAAGACAAGGTGCCACAGTGCAAGCATAGCGGATGATAAATTGTTGATAAGAGGTTGGCAATGGCAACGATTACATGTAAACAAGTGTTGAGCCAGCCACATATGCTTTATTCATAAGTTTAAGGTAGATATTGATTGTTGAAATGATATGCTTCCAATATGGTGTAATACTCAGCAAGGTTGGCAATCAACAAGCTTCTCAATTTTCTTTAAACTTTGTCTTGATTGTTTTGACTATAGAATACGACCCAGTACAAGCCTACCCACAAGCAAGGCATTTGTAGACAATTAAAATGTTAATGTACTCACAAATTTTGAAGCTTTTCCCTCCACAAAGAACATGCACCGCACTTAAATTTTTATGATAATAAGGATCTCATGAGAACAAATCCATATCTACATATATGCATTGGGTACATGGTCACTACAAAGAGTAGGTAAAATAAATACATGAGACGCATTGGAAGAACATTGACATCCACAACTATGAGCTATGACTTTTGATGCCAAGGGAGGTGATTCTAGAAAATTGGTAAGTACGTTAAATTTAAGTTTCAAATTTTGAATTTATTCAATCTTGCAAAAAAAAAATTAGGATGCCAACTTGCTAAGCAAAGGTTGCCTTGTTCAAGCAGAGCTGGCAGTTCGATAAAGTTTTCTAGATAAGCTTCCTAAGCTATCTCTTTCAATATTGGACAATCTTATGATTCTTAATAAGATGCATGATTTGGCAAGGATTATTATCTATAAAAAATATTGACAAGTTCAATTTCTTTTGCTTTAACATAAGTGTGCCAACAGGAGCATCTGTTAGCTGTAAGCATTTAGAATCCATTTTGTCTCATCTTTCCCATGGACTTTTGTAAATCAAGGCTTCACTTTAGGACATATTTCATAGAAGTTTCCAAAGTTTAGAATAGTCTATACGTATATGAAATCAATTGGGGAAACTTTGCAACATAGCTGCATGATTTTTTTATGAAGGTGGTATGAACCAAGCCATGAGGGCATGCAGGGTACATCCAATAGCTCTAAGCTTCTAAACATACATGACTATGAGAAAGATTTAAGCAAAGACCATTACCCATAGAAGAGTGACTAGGTTAAATAATTTAATTTTTTTCTTGTTTTTCAATATTTTGAACATTGCTTTGTATTAGATCCCCATTGTCCAAAGCAAAGTGCTTTGACAGAGTTCACAAGAAGCAAGGCTCCTAATCAATGCCGTTGTACTATCCATTTACTTTGGATCGAGGGCACTAGCATAGAAGTTTGGAAAATTTGCAATGTCAAGATATAAGTTCACATTTTACATATGGCAACATCAAACTGTGATGTATCCCTTCCAATACACATTGTGCAAGGCATGTAGGGTATGGCTCAAATTGTTGAAAATGTCATTGAATTAAAGGGTTTATCACTCTCTTTTTTTGATATGCATGCATGGTGTGCGAGTACGGTGAGATTCATTCCAATAAATCATTATTGATGCTTCCACTGTAACAGTAATTACTTTGCTCAGAAAGAGTTGCAGTTGATATGTTTGATTGTGATCTATGTATATTTCTACAATGGCCTCAAGGGATGAATCTTTAAGAAACTATTCATATAACGTACGTCAAAGGGTATTAAAAAAACCTCTTTACTTACATGCTTAAGGTAATAAAATGATCCCTTTTTCTTCAAAAACTTACATGTTTTTCTCTAAAATCAATCACCAAACCCTTCTATGAAAACTTTAAGATTTTAGCAATAAAAAATCCCATTCATTTGAACTCACGTTGTCGAGAAATTTGCGGTCTTGCCAGGAAAGCACCGGGCTTATGGCTGTGAGAGTTTGTGAGAGAACTCAACAAAAACTATATGAAGGAGTTAAACCATAGATGCCATGAAGACTAGGGTTTGTAAAGAAGTGCAATCAAAGAAGACTCACTCTTTCTCTCTTGCATTCACACACACAAAGAAAGAACGCAAAAGAGAATGTCAAAACAATACGAAGATGAAAACATCAAGGCTATGGTCATATCGTATCATGGGTAATATGAAAGGGTTAATGGATGAGTTAATGGCATTCAATCTTGGCTGACCAAATAGGCTACGAATTGTTCTTTGGAATTATAGTTTTGTGCTTACCATAATATATATATTTTGTCTAGTGATTGGGATTAATTGTGTGTACAAATCCTCTTGGTTCATAGCAAGATAACTACGCTTACATTTAAAAAAAAATTATAGTCTATGAGAGGTAGTATGATGGGATCCGGTGATAGAAGTATTTCATTGAGCCTTTCAGGGCCAAAGAGAAACACTATACGTTGTTGAAAGTGTATTTTACGGCTAATCCATACGTTAATTCTAATAGATTGTACAGAGTGAAAGCGATAGAAATGATCATCATGTGGATTATTCATCTAGGATAGTATGTGAGAAATGTAGATACGAGAGAAGTGAAGAGATGAGAATTTTCCCTCCCAAGCCCTATTCTTGCCCGTAGACAATAAGGATACTGCGGGGAGAGATGTACCTATAGCAAAGAGAACCTAAAATTTGTAGAGAGGATGAATTACTAAGAGTGAGAGAGATAGATTTGGTTAAGGAGATAATATTAGATATATATATATATATATATATATATATATATATATATATATATATATATATATATGTTGGATTAGAGATGAAAAAGAAAACAACAAGAAATCAAGAAAACATCAATGTAGAACACATCTTACTTGACAAACCCTTTGGCACCATTATTGATGGAGAGAGAAGAAGAGTGGATAATTCCACTTTGATTGATACACCAAGTGCAAGACCTTATTTGATTAGAGTTGATCTTCCAAGGTTAGCTTGTTGCAAGAATGGCTAGTCTCCCTCTAGGAGAAAGTGTAGGCTTGGGCTTATGTTAATGGCTAAGTACAATTAGGCATTACTACTCACTTCCTCAAGAATTCCTCTCATCAATGGCTTGAATGCTTGAGGTCTTTCCAAGGAAGAAGAGGTCCCCTTTTATAGGTGAAGGGAACCCACAAGGGTTTACACAAGAAGAGAGGAGCCAGTGTGAACACGAATTGGAAAAGTTGGAAATGAGCTGTCCCTGCATGATGTGGGCAGACTGGGGTCCAGTATTTTGATCATATCTCCTCAACCATGGCTCCAAATAAAAAAGTAAAAATATGGGCAAAAACTTCAGCTCATTAGCTACGATTTTAATTTTAAAATTGTTTTCCAATTCGGATTGGAACCTTATGTAAAAAATTCATCAAAATAGGGTCCATTTATGGCAGCAAAAGTCTTCGTGTGGTCTCCTTAGCCTAGACTTTCATTTAATTCCAAAGGACACCTCATGACATATGAAAGCATGACATTGCTCCTTGATAAATTTTTGTAATCATGCTTGCAATAATGCATTAAAATAAGTGTATCTTTGAAATCATGCCACCTAGTGTCCCACTAGGATTTGGTTCCCTCCTAGTAGCTATTTAAAAAGAAATATAAGAAAAGTATAAAAAATACATAGAATATATATATATTGGAGTTTACCCTAGATATAGGATCTAGCTAGGGTGTGAGATGATAATGAAATAGTAGAAATAAAGAATCAATGCTTTTTGCCCCAAGCTAAAAAGGCGAAGCTATTGATGCTTTTCCCATAGTATTTTCTGATGGTAAAGTAAGGATAGGTTACCCTTGAGAAAAATAATAGGATGAGATAGAAGGCTTATTATTATACTTAAATATGCATATGTACACTATAGGAAATATAATTATGTATCTAAAAAAATACAAGATAGATCTTGTTGCATGCGTTCCCACTATGTACGTGTCACAGCACGACATCCACCCCCTCTAGCTAAACCTGCACATCCTCCGGTATGTGCCACATTGTCTCTTTGTAAGAATAGACCTCTTGTACATATTCCTTGTCTTCTTCTTTACTGGATGATTCCAGAGCTTCATGTTCACTTTGATCTTCACCTGTGTTTTTCTCTTCTTCCTCATCAATATCTTCTAGATCATTGTATTCTCTTCTCTTAAACATTTTAATCCTTTTTCCTGCAATGGGAATCTTTACTTCTGTACCATCTAGTTCAGACAAGCTGTAAGTAGCATTTTCATGCACATGCTTTACAACATACGGTCCAAACCATCTTTTTGAGAACTTACGCATGACTGTGTGCTGGTTATCAAGGCTACTATCATACACTAAAACCCAGTCACCTTTGTCAATTGCTTTGCTCCTAAGTCGATGTCGCTTATCAAAATAGTCCTTGTTTTTCAACCTTGCATTTTTGAGTCGTTCTTTTGCAGCTTCAATGTCTCCAGGTCTTCTCTCTAGCTGCCTTATACGCAGTGCAAGGAGATCTTCCCTACTAAGTTCCTCTTGCCAAGGTAGTACATTCCATGTGGGAATTGTATCCTCAATTGGCATCACTGGCTTTTGACCATGCATTAGCTCCGCAGGCATGTAGCCAGTTACTGAGCTATGTGTTGTACGATCAGCCCATAAAGCATATGGTAACAATTTTGGCCACTCACCAACTCTTCCTTCGCAAGCCTTGGCCAATGCTTTGATGATAGGAGGATGCCCTCTTTCACTCTTTCCATTGCCTTCAGGATTGTAAGCTGTAGTAAGAGAAATCTTGATCCCTAATCTAGAAAAGAACTCCCTTGCTTCTTCGGCATCCAGTTCACCTCGATCTGCAGTGATTTTTCCCACACAACCATAACGGCAAATCACCTCATAAAGAAGGAATTTGCACACATCTTCTGTGGTCTTAGCTCTTAATGCTCTTCCTTCAACCTGGTTAGTTAGGTCTTCTCGTGCAAGAACCAAGTATCTCATCTGCCAGAGTCCTAAAGGCATCGTGACTAGATTCACAACCACTACAAGAGGTTGTGTGCTCTTGTGACGCTGTTAGCGACGGAAATACATTGGGTTTTTATAACCCCCGGCGTCGCTAAAACCGTCGCTACGAGCGTCGCTATAGGCGTCGCTATATAGCGACGCATATAGCGACGCCTATAGCGACGTTTACACAAAAGACTATAGCGACGCTCATAGCGACGCTACAGAGCCATAAAGAGCGACGCTTATAGCGACGCCCGAGAGAATATTTTTTTGGTGGCAGGGCATTGAATGCCCTGCCACCCATCAACCATATTGTACTTGATTCACTTTTTAAAAAAAGTACAAAGGTAGATAATAGACCCAAAATAGTCACCCACAAGACGCATTGTTTGCAAAATTGACAATTGTACACATCATAGGCAAAATGAATTGATTGGCAAATGTAATAATGACAATTGTACAACATCATAGGCATAAAGAATTGATTGGCAAAAGGAACTACGGTGACAAATGTAATAATATACATGGTTCAAAAAGACGTATAAAATCCGTCTCATGATACATAAGCTATGAGAAACCCTAAACTAATGCTATCTAGCTACGGCTAAACTGACGTCGTCTAGTCAGACGTCTCATCGCGTCCAAGCGGCGTATCTGTCAGATTCTGCAAAAAAAGAGAATAAGACAGCTTTCAGTAAGTATAAACATATAACGACATTTATAAAACAATACAAAAAATAAAAAAGAGTAAACCCTAATACTAACCATGCCGCCGCGAGAACTGAGAATGTCCATCAGGGCGTTTAAGCCCTTCCTGCCTGCGTACTCGCGCTCGTACGGTGTGGGATCACGTCCTGTCATCGACCACTGTCAAAACATACAAAGATTTCATTATGTTAGAACTAAAAAACTCATAAACCCTAAACTATCAAACATGCATAAAGAGCAATGTGAAAAGACTTACAAAATCAGACTCAAATGATGTCCATCCACCGCTCCCCAAGTGGTGCGAGCTCCCTGCCTCTACTCGCGCTCTGGCTGCATCCTTTTGTTGCTTCCACTTGTCGGGATTCTCGCGCGCTGCTTTCTTCGCATTCTTCCAATCTTCTTTGGCCAGCCAATCTGGCCTGTTCCACCCATTCTTGATTGCTTTTTGCACTTCGGAACGCTTGTGTTTGCAGTATTCGCGCATTCGAATCTTCATCAGGTCTTCATTGAAGCGCTGATCCCGTGTTGGAACGGGAAACTCATCATGAAGTATGTTGATGACTCTGTTTTTTAAATCACTTGGTACTTCACTCCATTTGTTTAGTATGTAGTGTCTAAACAGCTGAGAGCAAAGACCACGCATGCGCGAGATCACCTTCTTGCCGTCATCATCCATGATGATGCCGCCGCTGATGTCGACGGAGTAAGGCAAGCCCTCTGGCCGGTGACGCGTGAACCTGGGTGTCCCGGCAGGGGTCTCTAGCGGCGTGTCGATGGGGGTACGGACGTCAGGTGTCTCCACCGGCGTCTGGGCCCCGAAGCGAGGAGTGTCGAGTGGGGTGGCTCCTGGCGGAGTAGGTAGAGGTGTGTAGCTTCTAGGAACAGTCAGCCGTGCAAAACCTGGCGTAGATGGCGATGCTGTGACTGGTGTGGGGGCGGGCAAAGAAGGGGAGGGTAAAGAGCCTCATCGAACACGAGGCGGTGTGGAGGCATCGGTGGCGGAATCCCCACAACAACCGCCACCGCCACCACTAGAGCGCCGGTGTCTAGACGAGTGTGAAGCTCGTCTCTTCGACGCCGAGGCTTCGGAGCTTGCCGAATGCTCCGAGAGAGAGGGAGATGCGGACGGTGTAGGAACGCGGGATGATGCGCCAGAGCGATGACGCTCCACGTACCACTGTCTCTGCTGCGGTGACAAAGAAGAAAGAAACTCCTCATCATCCATACCTGCATTAAACACACGAATATTTAAACTTAATATTGAATGAATAGAGTAGACAATGACGCAAAGACCATTAAATACAATGACGTAATGACGCATATAAATACAATGACGCAATGAATCGAGTGATAGAAGAGGCAAGTCGAAAACTCAGAATTTTCAATCAAAAGATGTGAGCGCGAGTAGAAAAGAGAGTTATACACCATGGAAGGTACTTAGAGAGCCAGAGCTTTTACAACACGGAGCAAAATTGTTCAAATACAATATTTGTGGCTTTAAGAGATCTCTCTCTCATCCTCGCATAACTCAGCATAACTTCCTATATCTATATAGAGCTCTCCGTTTAAACACATATCCTCTGTTTCATTTTGTAGCTCCTCTGCATGCACCCCATATAGAGTAGTAGCATCTTGATGCTCGTCTGGCACCACCGCAGCGGCTTCTGATTGAGCATCTTCTCTGATCTCCTCCATTGATGTCGTTGTGATTGGCACATGGTAGCCTTCATACGTCCTTGCACTACGAGGGGCTACCTCTATGACGTACCACCAGTTTGATGTAGACTTTGTAGGATGAAATATTACCTGCCAGAGCCACATAACTTACATGAGAGCTTTCAAGCACATAACTTGTAAAAGGGGGATGTTAACTATTTACATACTTACTTGTTCACAATGCTCGGGTAGTACGAAAGTGTCTCTTAGGTCAGTCCATTTCTTAGTAGAATCCACCTCAAGAAAACCAGACTCTCCTCTACGCACAGTAGCGTTGCGACCCTCCATGATTATCTTGAACCATTGCACGTCGAACAAGTCGACAAAAAATCCTTTGTAATCGATCCTCAAAATCTCTTGTAGCGTGCCAAAGTAAGTGAGTTCCGCCACCACAGGATCTGCATCAGAGGAACGTCGTCGACTAGACTGTTCAAATTTTGCCATGATTCCACAATCTTGAGTAAAACGCTTTTTGTCGATTCGTTCCACCCTAAAATGTCGACCTTTACACCATGCTGCTGTCTATGACTTACACTACAATGAACAAAGATTATGAGTGGCCGTTCAAACGTTATTAAATAAAGTCACTTGCTAGTCGTACATTGCAAACTTACCTTGGTCGCACAACCCCGAGAGTACTCCCACTCTTCTTCAGTCACTTCGTCACCGCATTGTTGTGCGCTTTTCAATTGGTTGTGCAACCATCTTAAGCTCATGAAGGTTGGTAGGCTCTCCAGAACCGCTGGATAGTGCATCGGTGGTCGTCTTCCGCGTCTCCACTCGATTCGTGCCCTTTGTCGCTCTTGCTTTGCATCCTCATATTGTGAAATCCACTTTTGCATCACTGGATTGTGAAGCATGCAAAAGCGGTTGATTTTAGCCTCTAGATCTTCCGTCATCTTCTTCTCAACACCGAGATTGCACATGACAATCCCAGATATGCGCTCATCATCTATGGTTCTCCATAGCGTGTCCCGGGATTTATCAAATCCGTCTAGCCACTCTCCAATGTACACTAGGGACTCTGATACCAACCAACCTTCTGCCATGCTACCCTCCGGACGTGCCTTTTGACGCACATATCCCTTAAGCGTTTTCATGAAACGCTCTAAGAAGAACATCCATCTGGAATGAACTGTGCCAGCTATTTCCACCTCATCAACTATGTGAACAAGAAGATGCACCTGAATGGTTAGCATTGTAGTAGGAAAATGTTTCTCAAACATGCACACAAGCTCCGCAGTATTTAGTTTGGCGAGTGGTATGGAGTCTACGTTGATCTCCTTTTGTGAGATCCATTGCACCAGCTTTGCAAGTTTGTAGATTGTGTTACGGATGTCGAGAGACAAACATCCCTCAATGGCAACCGGTAAAATAAACTGTAAAGTATGTGTAGCAATGATATTAAAGTCCACATTTTATGCAATGATATTAAAGACCACTATGAACGTACCTGACACATTTTATGCCAATCGTGTGACTTCAAACCGGTAAGCTTTCCTTCTTTAGTAAAACACGTTCGGAGCGAGTGCATTACGCCAGTGGGGGTCCGCAAAGATCGAATGGCCTCTTTTACTTTGCGTTCTTGGGCTCCTGTGAAAATCCATGGTGCTTTAGGGAGTTTTATCGATCCATCAGACGCTATTTGCGGCCAATATTGCTCCATACGATCCACATTTCTAAGGTCAACTCTGGCTCCCAAAGTATCTTTCTTGCCGGTCAAATGGTCCCATAGTAGATTACCCACATTCTTGAATATGTGCATTGGATCGAGCAAGTGATTCATCATGAGTCGGGGCCAGTATGGTAACTCGTACCATAGAGATAGTCTCTTCATCCCTGGAGGCAATCCGTCATCGCACATCTCCTTCTGCTCTAACCATGCTTGTGCAGACATCCTTGGTGGCTCTCTTCCCAAAAAGCCGTCGCGTAACACATGATTCTCTGGAAGATACGCTTGATGACCTTCGTAGATTTGCTTCTTCAGTGAGGGTGCCCTACGTGCATTCAGTCTAGGTCCACATGTGACACATGCTCTATATCCGCTTGTTTGAAGCCCTGCATGTATACACATGATAATAGATCAACTATGGGAAAAAACAATATTTACAGTGTCGGAGTGAGGAGTGTCAATAGATCACCTGAGCATTCTGTTAGCCCGGGATAGTCATGCATGGTCCACATTAGAATGCCTCTGATCAAAGCATTCCGTCGTCCTGTGTGTCGGCTCATATCCACCACCTCTATGCCAATCCACAATTGTTGTAGCTCTTCCAATAGTGTACGAAGATACACATCCATATTCCCCACTTTATATCGCCCTGGCACAATCAAGCTTAGCCATAGGTGCCCCTTCTTCGTAGTCAACCACGGGGGAATGTTGTAGTTGACGATGACAACGGGCCATACACTGTAAGATGTTGATCTTTGACCAAATGGATTTACGCCATCCATAGCCAGGCCTAAGCGCAAATTTCGAGCTTCCCTGGCAAAATCCGACCATGTTCCATCTATATGTTTCCAGGCTGCGCAATCTGCAGGAATTCGTAGCACACCATCCGAAGATTTATTCTCCTCATGCCATGATGCTAGGGCGGCCATGGACTTACATTCGAAGAAATGCTTGATGCGAGGAAGCAGAGGAAAATGTCGCAAAACCTTTTGTGGAATTTTTGTCCCGTGGAGATCTACTCGATATCTTTCGGAATCACATTTCGGACACTTCTCCATGTCTGTGTATTCCCCTCTTAAAAGAATGCAGTCATTAGGACAAGCGTGGATAGAATTGTAATCCATCCCCAAGTTTCGTAAAATCTTTCTTGCTTCATCTCGGGAATCTGGCATCACATTGTCAGCTGGTAGTATGTGCTCTTTCAGCAATCTACACAACATAAAAATATGATACAGTCGTGTAAAAATCTATCAGATCATTGTACATTTAGAGTTCTATTAAAGTAAACTAATTGTAATAGATCACCTGAAAAGCGTTGTGACGCTAGTGTCACTCCATCCAAACTTTGCCTGCATGTTGAGAAGAACCAGGAGTGCTTTCAATCTAGACATACGTGCTCCATTATACAATGGCGTATCGGCTTCACTTTTCATATCATCATAGATAAGCCTTTCTGAATCCATGATCGTCTCGATCATTTCATCAATCTCAGGCTCAAACATTGCCTCGTTGGGAATGTGCTCTGCATGATCATCCCCCGAGCTGTCAGAGGCTACATCTTGTGGCCTCACATATGCTGCTTGACCAAAGCGCCTGCAAACACGTCTATTGGGTTGCAAGATTGCTGCTTGTTGGCCAGCGTCAGAGTCCGACGAGTTATAATTGGCAACAACTCGATCTATAATAGATGGATCGAACTTGCCAAATTCGCGAACGTGCTGCAAAGAAACACGTCTTGTCCGTCGCACAGCATGCTTGCATTGATTACAAGGACATAAGACCCTCGTTGAGAGATAGGTGTTTCGGTTGGACGGTCCCACATCCTCGTCGCTACTCATAATGAGGATAAAAGACTTATAACCTGGACAACAAATTTAATATTCTATTGGAATTTTTCATCTTATCTCTCTCTCTCTCTCTCTCTCTCTCTCTCTCTCTCTTTACCTCACATTCTCTAGTCATGTCCAGTCCCCGCACACCTCGGTCTAGAGGTGCACGGAGATCAGAACCACCGGGTTATAATCTCGTCTTTATTGGTAAATACCTATATTTGTGGGTACAAGAAATCTACACACCCACGTCTACATGATACTGCATGTAGTGGACAAAACCCCATTGCCTCTTCTCTAGCTGTAGCACTTCACTTCATCTTAACATCTTTTCACAGTAGATCTTTTCACTGTTCGTCTAACTCTAAACCCTAAACCATAAGTAATTCTTGCGTGGACTCGATCTAACGTAAATAAGCGTAAATCTAACTAAAAATAAAGCTAAATCTAATTTAACGTAAGTCTAATGACTAGAGGTTGTCTAGATCGTCATTGTGTTGGGGATGTAGTGACTCTTGCCGCCCTGAACATCCACCTTCTTCCCTATCTTCTGAAGACATTTCACCAGTACTTTTGGATCGACGGAGCCCACCATGAGTGAAGGCAGCAATACCCTATATTCCATTGAGGGCTTTCTTCACCCGCTTCATGCAGGCATCGCAGTCTATGGAGACCTAAATCTAATCTAATATAACGTAAATCTAAATCTAGCTTAAATAAACGTAAATCTAGTTAAAAATAAACCTAAATCTAATTTAATGTAAGTCTACATATAACCTAATCTTTAACGTCTTTTAAGATAGTTTCCTACGACGTTATAACTCTCTTCTTCTTGTGTGTGTGCGCGTGTGTGGATGTGTGTGCCAATAAAAAGAGATAAATGGTATAACCTTTCTATCACCCATGCCAAGTATGATAGATTGATTATGCCATTTCCCTCTTGAATAATAGGTCTTGAGTTCAACTCCTCCTCGGCTAGATCTTTAGGTCTTTTAATTTTAATTAGTTTCCTAAGACGTTAAATTAGTTTCTCTCTCTTTCTCTCTCAATGTGTGTGCCTTTTTTTGGATCGTATGCATGTTTTCTCTCTCTTTTCCTCTCTCAATGTGTGCGTTTTTTGTTTATGCATGTTCTCTCTCTCTTTTCCTCTCTCAATGCGTGCGTTTTTTGTTTATGCATGCTCTCTCTCTCTTTTTCTCTCTCAATGTGTGTGTGCATTCTTTGTTTATGTATGTGTGTGTGCGTTTTTGTTTTTGTTTGTACTCTCTCTCTCTCTCTCTCTCTCTCTCTCTCTCTCTCTCTCTCTCTCAAAAACACTATGTGTGTGTGTGTATGTGTGTGTGTGTGTGAGAGAGAGAGAGAGGGAGAGAGAAAGAGGGGAAGGGAACATGAGAATGAGGAGAGGGAAGGAGCATACCTGGCTCTCCTTCCTCTCCTCGCGTGTGTGTGTGTGTGTGTGTGTGTGTGTGGAGAAGAAAAAGAGAGAGAGAGAGAGAGTGAGGGAGAGCGTTACCTGCTCCTTGATTGAGGGTGCCAAAAAACTCAGATCTGAGATCTGAGTTTTTGGGCGCGCTCGGTTATTTTTTTACCCCAGCCGGCGTCGCTATGAGCGTCGCAAATTTACAAAGAAATTTGCGACGCTCATAGCGACGCCGGGAATTATTTTTTTGAGCGTCGCTGTGTGAGCGTCGCTAATATGAAGAGCCTCTTGTAGTGAACCCATTTATAGTGCATGGCTAATGGATATGTAGGGTGCAATCCATCACGATGTCGAACATTTGAATACATTTGACAAGTTACACATGACTCTACAAACTGAGATACATCTTTATACATACCCTTCCACCAGTATTTTTCTTTCAACTTGGAGAAGGTTGCCCACACACCCCTGTGTCCAGCCCATAGACTCTCATGAAACTCTTACATGAGCTTTACTTGAGTCTCTTTTTTACATATAACCCGTTGTGGTGTAGCACCCTTTTGTTTAGGATGCTTCCACAAGTAACCATCCCTTAAAAAGTACCCATATGCTTTCCTGCGTATCCTCTTGAATTCTTGTTCAGACCAATCATCCTATTTTGTTAGAGTACTCAAGTACCTTCCAATAGAAAGCCAATCACCTTCATAAAGATCTTTCAAGAACAATTCAAGTGAATTAGTCATGCAGACATTGTTACCTTTGACATGAGAGATATAATAGAATTTTGTGCCTACATCATCTCCCTCACCAATCATTTGTGACTCATCTTCATACCTTGCCCTTGATAGCATATCTGCCACTGTATTGTCTTTACCTGCAATGTGCTTAAACTCGAGATTTAAGGACTTAATGTAGGCAATCCACCGCAACATAGCAATGTCTGGTGTTGAGCAGCTTGTAATCATCCCAAGAAGTGGTAGACAATCTGTTTCTACAACCACACATGCACCAATTAGGTACTCTTTCCCACTTTTCAAGGCTGTAACCATACCCCATAACTCTCTCTTTATCTGTGGATAGTTTCTTTGGCGAGCACTTAGTACCTTTGCTCCAAATCTTACCACATACCTGTGTCCTTCTTTGTCATCTTGCCCTATTGCCCATCCAATCCCTGTAGGACTGGTATCTACTATCACAATCACTGGCCTTTGACACTCATAGTCTACCTTTCTCAAAGTCGTTGCTGACTGGAGTAACTCCTTTAGCTTTTTCATGGATGTTACATGTGCTTCTGTCCATTTAAACTTTTGATTCTTTCTAAGCAGCTGATAAAGATGATCAGCTACATGTGCATAATGTGGAATCCAAATAACATAGAAGACACATGCTCCCAGAAACCTTCTAACCTCAGTGATGCTAGTGCATGTTTCTTTCATTCTTTGGATGGCATCTACCTTTGATGGACAAAGTTTCCTACCATATGGCCCGCACATGTGCCCCACAATGAGCACTTCTTTGACACCAAACATAGACTTTTTCCCTACCAATGTAAGATTCACTTCTTCCAACCTAGACAAAATTTTATCACAATCATTTATGTGATTTACCACAAACCTGCGACATCCCTTGAGATCCAAAGCTTCATCTTTGTCACTTTCTTCACATCCTTTGATAGGCAAATCATCAATGAAAGGCATTGTGATTTGAGGAATAAAGTCACGTAAGACCTTATTCATCCCATTCATCATATGTGCAACCGAGTTGGTTGCTCCCTGTGGCAAGGTACACATCCTTACCAAACCCAAAGGTGTCCTCATGGTTGTCAAGTCTCTGCTTTCGATTGCAAGCTGAAATTGATCATACCCTGAGTAGAGATCCCCCATTGAGTAGATTGCCCTCCCTGCAAACGCCTCTGCAAATTCATCCACAATTGGACCTGTTCCTACATTTCTAATTGTCACCTTGTTCACTGGTTGCATATCTTGGATGAAGCGTAGAGAACCATTCTTCTTTGGAACTGTGAACCACCTATTTGAGTATGGAGCACAAGAAGGCTCCAAGATTCCCATTTTGATTTTCTCATTCAGTAGCTCTACTAACTTTGGCAAATGAGCCTTTGGAACCGGAATAGGCCACAGATTCCAAGGCACATGAGGTATTGTGAAAATTACCATAGGAGCTCCAAAATAAGGATCAACACATCCTATCTCATGTGGCTCAAATGCAAAAGTCTTACCATGCTTTGAAAGAATTTCTTTGAAGCACTTTGTCTCCTCCTGTGTTAGAAACTCCTCGCAACCAATCTGCAACTCTTGAAAGGACTTCTTTGTGAAGGTATGCCCGATCTTTTTAGGATTCCGCAAACTTGGTTGTAAAGAAGCCTGTTCAATCTTTTCCCTGCTGTTGGGTGGTAAGGGTGAAGCTACTGGTTTCACCTTCTTTGCTACACTCTTGTATTTAGTTTCAACATGGACTTCTGGGCCAACTGTTTGGCTTTCTTTAAAGGCTTCTATTACTTGATACATTTCCATAGAGCAAACTTCCACAACTTCATTTTCAAGATGCAAATTAGACCCCATTATAGCATCAAGCTCACCCATAGTATCTACAAAAGAAACTTGTTCACACAAACCCAAAACATTTTCAGTAGGCTCTAGCAACCCATTCTTTTTCATGCCTATTTGTACATTATGCACATATTGCCTCTCATATCTCTTCAAATCTTCAAGTTTTGTAAAACATACTGATCCATTCCTTGTTACCAAGGAGCTCATCAAGAAAGTTTCACCTATTTTTGGATCAAGCGAGACCCTTTTTCTTTCTGTACCAGTGCAATCCCGCTTTACAATGGTACTTGGCCAAAACCCATCATTTCTCTATGATCATGAAACTCTTTGCTTACCTTTGGTAGAGGATGTTCTCTGAGGTTGTCACGATTTCTTTCATGGTTTACACAGACTGTGAGAAATTGGACAGCTCGTTTACCATCTTTGCTACGTATTCTAGCATATGCTGAATTATAGTCCATTACCTTTGTTTCCATTCGAACTCCCACAATGTAGGGTTGTCCAAGGATGAGATGATATGAAGATGTATCCTGTACAAAGAAGTTTTGGTCAATCTTTACATCACCTATTGTCACCTTCACACCTGGACATGCTGCATACAATTCACCGGATGAATTGTTTGCCACTTTTACCATCCAACCGTGATCTGTGTCCATTGGCCATTTGAACTTGTTGTAGAGACTCTTTGACATTATGTTTATTTCTGAACCATGGTCAATCAAGGCAACAAATGGCTCTTCAAGATCACCTACCTTGACCAAAGTTTCTGTAGTAGCCCTTGCCCAATGACTTCGTGAATAGTAACTCCTAGGAATATCTTCAACTTCTTCATCATCATTTGAGAAATGCACTTGCTTCACTCTCCCACTAGATTGGTAGCATCCTACCATAGCTCCATCATTCTCCTTATTTTGCAGTTGCATCCCTTGTGTCTTCGAGGTTTCCCCTTCAACCTATGGACGAGAAACTTCAGCAAGGGTTTGCCTCTTCCTCTTGATGATGTCAATGATCTCCTCGTGGAATTCACGCTTTGCAATGCCAAGAACTTCTCCGAGAGTGAACTCAATCTTGCTATTCAAGATCCTTTCCTCCAAGACTTTCTTTAAATCTGTAGCAACCTCAATATCAGATTGTAGTTTATAAGTTGGGCCTTTTGTCTTACCTTTCGTTGGCTCTTTCTTATTTCCTGTTGTAGACTCCTCCATGAGTACTTCAGGTGGAGAATCTCCTTGTGTTGAGGGTGTTTGAGAAGGAATTGAGTCGCTTCTTCCCCCACTTCTAGAAGCTCTTTTTGATGGTCCTTCATCAACATTCTCACGTCTGCGCTTCTCTTCTACAATTGCCTCATTTTGTTGGCATTTTGTAATGTAGGCATGCACTGACAATGAGTCCACTGAATCATTCCATCCTGTTTCTAGACGTATGCAATCACCTGCTTCATGTAGAATCTCTTTTGTAAGCTTTCCCTTTTTAGCTAATTGCATGACATTTGGCCAAATTTGACCATGATGGTCACTCACCTCTTCATCACAAAAATGTTCAATTTTTACTCCATAAGTAGCTGCCTCAACTGAAAAGGCGGATGCCATATCTTCAACTAAGGTTTGCATTTCCCCCTTCCCAAAGTTAGTTCTCAAGGGTAGACCTGTCTCTCTTAAGTGGATTTTACCATCCTTAAAAAAGACAACATCTTTTGACAAAGCATCACTAAAATCATCACAATCCCTTCTTACATGGTCTGTACTATCACACCAACTACATCTATTAACAAACCCTTCTTTGGGCTGCTGTCTTTGCCTAGGAAGTGGCCCTGATGGTTGGCCTTTTTCTTCAAGCTTTGCAAACTTCACCTTCAAGTCACGCATTCCCTTCACAAGCTCATCTAGCATGGACTTATCAAACTTAGGAGCGATAAAGGTAGGCTTTACCATTTTGTCAGAAGTTGAGGTGGAAGGACTTGTAGTGTTTACTACCATTTTGTCCCTTCTTCTTTGTCGTTTGGCAAGCAGTGAGATAGCACCTTCAACCTCATTCCAGTCGGTCTTTAGTCCTTGCTCAACATCTTTATCTTCAAGAAGAACCTCCAAATTTTCTTGAAACTCTTTACCTGCAGCTTGTAAGAAAAGATATGTCTTCTGTGCATCTAGTGTGGCCCTTTCTGTCCTAGTGAGTTGTGCATAGCGCCGCTCAAATTCCCTAAGTAGCTCTGCTATTGATAGTCCTTGCTTTGGCTTGACTACCCATTCTAAGAATGTCCTTTTGGTCACTCTCTCCGAGTCCTCCATGAAATATTCCTCCTTTAAAGCTACTTTGAGTTCTTCCCAATTTCTCCCATGCCCATCTTTAATTGCCCTAACATGCTCCCTAATTTCTGGAGCAACAACTAGCTCAAAGCTTTGAATCATCTCACCTTCTGACACGCGATGCAGCTCCATCTCCTTCACATACTCGCGTAAGTACTTTAGTACATCTTTGCCATTGAACTGATCCATTCTGTTGACGACCGCTTGTATGGCCTTCGTTGCTGAAATCTCCCTTCTTTCAGTGGCATGTTGTTGTTGCATGAACATTGCAAATGCTTGAAACATTTGCATTGTTGCTGGGTCAAAATGCATACCCTGTTGCTCAACATGATCACCCATGGTTACCCACAAACTCTCACCCTAGCAGATTCACGTCGGGCTCACCAAAAATATGTCGAGAAATTTGCGATCTTGCCCGGAAAGCACTGGGCATATGGCTATGAGAGTTTGTGAGAGAACTCAACAAAAACTATATGAAGGAGTTAAACCATAGATGCCATGAAGAGTAGGGTTTGTAAAGAAGTGCAATCAAAGAAGACTCACTCTTTCTCTCTTGCATTCACACACACAAAGAAAGAACGCAAAAGAGAATGTCAAAACAATACGAAGATGAAAACATCAAGGCTATGGTCATATCGTATCATGGGTAATATGAAAGGGTTAATGGATGAGTTAATGGCATTCAATCTTGGCTGACCAAATAGGCTACGAATTGTTCTTTGGAATTGTATTTTTGTGCTTACCATAATATATATATTTTGTCTAGTGATTGGGATTAATTGTGTGTACAAATCCTCTTGGTTCATAGCAAGATAACTACGCTTACATCAAAAGAAAAATTATAGTCTATGAGAGGTAGTATGATGGGATCCGGTGATAGAAGTATTTCATTGAGCCTTTCAGGGCCAAAGAGAAACACTATACGTTGTTGAAAGTGTATTTTACGGCTAATCCATACGCTAATTCTAATAGATTGTACAGAGTGAAAGCGATAGAAATGATCATCATGTGGATTATTCATCTAGGATAGTATGTGAGAAATGTAGATACGAGAGAAGTGAAGAGATGAGAATTTTCCCTCCCAAGCCCTATTCTTGCCCGTAGACAATAAGGATACTACGGGGAGAGATGTACCTGTAGCAAAGAGAACCTAAAATTTGTAGAGAGGATGAATTACTAAGAGTGAGAGAGATAGATTTGGTTAAGGAGATAATATTAGATATATATATATCTATATATGTTGGATTAGAGATGAAAAAGAAAACAACAAGAAATCAAGAAAACATCAATGTAGAACACATCTTACTTGACAAACCCTTTGGCACCATTATTGATGGAGAGAGAAGAAGAGTGGATAATTCCAATTTGATTGATACACCAAGTGCAAGACCTTCTTTGATTAGAGTTGATCTTCCAAGGTTAGCTTGTTGCAAAAATGGCTAGTCTTCCTCTAGAAGAAAGTGTAGGCTTGGGCTTATGTTAATGGCTAAGTACAATTAGGCATTACTACTCACTCCCTCAAGAATTCCTCTCATCAATGTCTTGAATGCTTGATTTCTTTCCAAGGAAGAAGAGGTCCCCTTTTATAGGTGAAGGGAACCCACAAGGGTTTACACAAGAAGAGAGGAGCCAGTGTGAACAGGAATTGGAAAAGTTGGAAATGAGCTATCCCTGCATGATGTGGGCAGAGTGGGGTCCAGTATTTTGATCATATCTCCTCAACCATGGCTCCAAATAAAAAAGTAAAAATATGGGCAAAAACTTCAGCTCATTAGCTACGATTTTCATTTTAAAATCGTTTTCCAATTCAGATTGGAACCTTGTGTAAAAAATTCATCAAAATAGGGTCCATTTATGGCAGCAAAAGTCTTCATGTGGTCTCCTTAGCCTAGACTTTCATTTAATTCCAAAGGACACCTCATGACATATGAAAGCATGACATTGCTCCTTGACAAAGTTTTGTAATCATGCTTGCAATAATGCATTAAAATAAGTGTATCTTTGAAATCATGCCACCTAGTGTCCCACTAGGATTTGATTCTCTCCAAGTAGCTATTTAAAAAGAAATATAAGAAAAGTATAAAAAAATACATAGAATATATATATATATTGGAGTTTACCCTAGATATAGGATCTAGCTAGGGTGTGAGATGATAATGAAATAGTAGAGGCTCTTGGTTGGATTTGCACTCCATAGCCAAGAGTGTTGGTGTAGGCTCTCAACCTCTACTTGCTTGGAGAAGGAGACGGAGCTCTTGCACTTTGCATAGTACACAATGAGAGTTCTTGTGAGTGTGTGTGGGTGAGTATACCCCCTAAGCACCCCCCTAGCTTGCTTGGGTCGACCCCCCCTTGTAGCTCATGCTTGAAGCTCATTGGACCCCTCCAGGCCTAGCCAATCACAAGCAGAATCCATTACAAGCAACAGGGATAGCCTTGGGACAAGTGTCCCCCTTTCCCCTTTGAGAGAGAGGACTTGATAAATACAAAAACAATTAGATAATTCAAGTAATTTATCATTGGGCCCCTTTGAAGCCTAGCCAATAGGCTTCAAGCAACACATGAAGGTAACATGGGTAGGGACCTGACATGTGTCCTTGCTGCCTCTTCAAGCTGGGGCTTCCCTTGTGAGTGTGAGTGTGTGTTCTCTCTCTAATCCCTAGGAAAAGGGCTCGCCCCCCCTCTTGCAGGGATGCTTTTGACTTTAGGAGCTCAAGCACCTTAGTCATCAAGCATGACAAAGCACTTGGACTAGGGGGTATTCCCACAAGCATCTCAGGCAAGCATGTCAAGGCACCTCAAGCACCTTAATCAAGCGGCAAGTCAAGCACCTCAAGCATGGAGTAATTCAAGCACCTCAAGCACCTTAATCAAGCACCTCAAGCAGGACAAACACCTCGAGCATGGGCCGGGTTCCCACCTCAAGCTCAGCCCTAGCTTACCTAAGGTCAAAGGACTTTTACACACATTATTGGAGGTCTTCAATGAAGCTAACCCTAAGGTCTTATGCTCCATTGGTTATCCTTGCTCTTGATAGACCATCTCCCATTTGGGCCCCTTTACTATTGGCCCCGTGTTGAGATAGATCTATAAGCACATATCTATATCTTAACACTTGTTCCCGTTTTTTCTCCCACATTAAGTGATCAATTTAATATGAGAAAATCATTTGGGTTGGTTAGATATTAGATTTTATGACATTACCTCTCTCTTGAAATCATAGTCGTCCTTGACTATGAGGTAGAAGAGATAAAGGCTTAGTCATTAGTCAATTGTACTTAGCGGGTAGAGGATCCCTTTTTTACCCTACGACATCTTTCCAAGATGGATGACTAATCCATTTGGTGCTTGGGAGACATAGTTGCCGCAAGCATGTCTGCTCTTTAGTCCATTTCATTCTCCCAAAGTAGAGTGACAAATTCTACTTGGTGTTTGAGAGACGTCGTCATCACAAACATGATTCTAAGCATGCATACTAGTTAAATTTGTGCACAATTAAAAATAGGAATAGTCATATAAGACAAAAACATGAGTCATTTAAAAGAAATTTGTACATTTGCTTACTCTAATGTAGCATTGTAAGCATTGACAAGGTTCATACTATCCTTAAGTTGTACTCCTTGCATCCATCTAGCATCTTCAAAAGGATAATTTTTGAGCTTAATAAGATATCATCGGATTATCTTACCATGTCGTAGTACCTTGTCTTCATGCCGAAGGACAGCTTTGGGTAATTGTAGCACCTCTTCTTGGTCTTCAATTTCGGGAGGGTCTTCAATAATTGGTTCAATTGGTGGCTCACCTTTGTAGGGCTTAAGTAGGCTTACATGAAAGGCATTGTGTATAAGCCAATGGTTGGGAAACTTGAGTTGATAAGTCTTTTCATTGATAGGCTTCAAGATTTGGAAAGGACCATAGTATCTTTTTGCTAGTTTAGCATAATACTTTTGATGGCCCGTAGGATTTTTGCCCGTCGTTTGCCTTAATCGCGCCTTAGGAAACTTGAGTAAGACCCAATCATTTTCGATGAACATTAAGGCTCTTCTGTGCTTATCAGCAACAGCTTTTTGCCTTTGTTGAGAGATGGCTATAGCCTCCCTAATCTTTTGAAAAGATTCTTGTAGGTCACGGATATTTTCATCGGCGGCGAAGATCTTCCCATGTACTTTGAGTAGCAAGGGACTTTTAGGTCTTCCCTCTATGATCTCGAAAGGTGCTTTCCCGGTAGAAGTATGGACAGCATTATTATAGGCATACTCTACTAGAGGTAAATACTTTTCCCATTGTGAGCGTTGATCTACTTAGGTAACATAAGTCTTGAGTAGATCGAGTATCATAAGATTGGCTATCTCCCTTTGGCCATCCGTTTGTGGGTGATAGGCCGAAGAGAAATTCAATCTTGTTCCTAGATTTTCAAAGAGACCTTTCCAGAAATTTTTGGTCATTCTAGGATCTCTATCTGACACGATGGATGTGGGTAATCCATGGTGCTTGAAAATCTAAGATATGAAGAGAGGTGCCATTTGATGTGCCTTAATAGTCTTTTTGACAGGAAAAAAATGTGCTTGCTTGCTAAACCTGTCGACTATTGTCCATATTCCTGTATTCCCATGGATAGACTTGGGTAATCCAAAGATGAAATCCATGGATATACTCTCCCATGGTGAATTTGGAATAGGCAATGGCTGGAGTAATCCAGGTTGCTTCCCTCTATCATACTTGGTCTTTTGGCATACTACACATTTTGAAACATACTCTTGTATGTCCACTTTCAGGGTAGGCCAATAGAAATACGTCTCTACTCCTCGGAGAGTAGGTTGAATACCTCTATGCCCTGCATATGGAGGAGCATGGGATTCATACATAACCTTCTCACGAAGGGAATGGGTAACACATAGCCTATTGCCATGGAGAAGATAACCATCCTGCAAGGTGAATGGTTCCTCTTTCTTCCCCAAAGCAAGGGCTGACATTATGTCTCTAAAGTCAAGGTCAGTAGCATACTCATCTATCATAGAGGATAGATCATTGTGAGTAGCTATAGACACCGCATTAACTTTTGGTCATCGTGAAAGTGCATCGGCAACTTGATTGTGCTTACCAGCTATGTGAGCAATATGGAAATTAAATTGCGAAAGAAAATTTGCCCACCTTATTTGTTTGTCGGAAAGCTTGGTTTGCGTCATGAAATACTTGAGACTTTGGTGGTTGGTTCGTAGGATAAATGGAGTCCCCAATAGGTAGTGTTTCCATGTGTCTAGGGCATGTAGAACAGCTAAAAGATCTTTCTCATAAATTCCCAAGACTCGTTCATCACTATTGAGCCTTCGGCTCTCATATGCTATGGCATGCCCTTCTTGAAGCAAAACCGCTCCAAGGCAATCACCACACGCATCACATTGGACCTCAAATGTCTTTGAGAGATTCGGAAGCACGAGGACTGGTTGGGAAGTAAGCTTCTCTTTGAGTTTTTCAAAAGAATTTTGCTCCTTAGCAGTCTATACAAACTTAACGTTCTTTTTTGTTAAGTCGTGTAGAGATCCTGCTACTTGAGAGAATTTTGCTATGAAGCGTCTATAGTATGCACACATACCAATAAAGCTTCTTAGCTCATGTAGATTCCTTGGGTTAGGCCATGATTTTATTACCTCTAACTTTGATGGATCCATACGAATACCATCGTGAGAGATAATATGACCTAGATATTGAATCTCTTTTGGTTGAGAAAAAGTTTGTTCTCCCTCAAGGCTTGAAAAATCACTTGGAGATGTTGCTTATGTTCCTCCAAAGACTTGGAGTAGATGATGATATCATCAAAGTGAATTTACGATATGGTCTAAAAAATTTCTCCATGAGACGATTGAAAGTAGCTGGTGCATTAATCAAGCCAAAAGGCATGACTAGATATTCATAAAGACCAAATGTTGTGCGAAACGCGGTCTTTAGGATATCTTCATCCACTATCCTTATTTGATGATAGCCACTCTTAAGGTCAAACCTACTGAAGTAGGTAGAGCCTTGTAGCTTATCAAACAGATCTTCTACCCGAGGCACGGGAAATCTGTTTTTGATAGTGATATGGTTTAGTGCTCGATAGTCCACACACATACCGTATGTACCATCTTTCTTTTGCACTAAAAGGACTGGAGAACAAAAGGGAGAGGAACTAGGCCTCACCATCCCTTTGTCTACCAATTCCTATACTTGCCTCATAATCTCCTCTTGTTGAGCTTGTGAGACTCGATAAGGAGGTTTGTTAGGTGGTGAGCTTCCTGGAAGGAGCTCAATACGATGTTCATCATCCCCTCGTTTTGGAGGTAGGTCCATAGGGATATCATCGATGAACACATCTTGGAATCCTTTTAGAAAAGTAGACAAGTCTAACTCTTCTTGATTCCTATCATTTTCATTTGATGAAACATTATTAGCTTTTAGAGACTCTTTGACATAAATCATGTACGCAAAAATTGAGCTCTTCATTGATTTATCAAAAGAAAGAGGATTTACAAGTGGAATAGTGCAACCACACTCACTAGCATCTATATACATGTTCTTTCCCCTGTAGGTGAAGTAAATTCTCCTTTTAGGGAACTTCATGTTGGCAGCCATGCGATCAAACCATGGTGCCCCTAAGATAACATCCTGATGTTGGAGAGGAGAGATGAAGAAGTCTTCTTTGTCGACATAGCTTTGGACATGAAGCCTCAACTTCCCAATCAAAGGAGTAACGGAAGCTTGTTGTCCCTTGAAAGCTGCATCGGCTGTTACTATATCTCCCATCTCAAAAGCTTGAATGCCCAACTTGGTGGCCAACTCTATTGATATGAAGTTGAGAGTAGATCCTGGGTCAAACAAGATGAAGGCATCATGCTCTCTTACCTTTCCCCACGCATAGGAGAGTGATGATCCTTTGCAATGAGAATCCTCTTTTGGAGCTTCGATGGTGGAAGCCCTAGGAGTCTCATTGCGAGTATTCTTCTTGGGGCAAGAACGATAGCCATGTCCTTGCTCTCTACACTTGAAACACTTATGGTCCTTGCGAAAAGCTTCAAGCTCTTCAGGAGAGAGTTTGTTTTTACCTTTGTAAACTCCCTTCTCCTTGGAACGATTGTTGTTGTTGTTGGAAGTGCCTTGGGAATTATTTTGAGCATTGGATTTTCCCTTTGCATCATTTTTATCTTTGTTTTCCATGGGCTTGACATTACGTCTAGCCCCTTGATGGAAATTGATGCGTGAAGCAACCATGGTGTGATGGATTACTTCGGTAATAGTATAGGGCTGTTGAGAGTTGATGTATTCGGCCATCTCTTCAGGTAATCCCGCACAGAATTGCTGTCTTTGTTCGGCAAAGTCTATCTTTTGAAAGACAGTAGCTTTGAGATGTAAATCCCAAAACTTGTCTACATACTTGTTGATAGACTCATGAGAGAGAAGCTTCAAGCCGCGCCATTCGGTAAGAACTTTATCTTTAGTATCACTCGGAAGAAATTGCTTCATGATGGAAACTCGTAGAGTTTTCCATGTCTTTGGGATTTCTCCATTGCCACGAAGGCTAGCCCACCATTGACGAGCTGATTTTTGGAAGTGCATAGCTACATGGCATAGCTTGGAGGACTCTGTGAATCCCTCGTCCCCAAGGCCGCATCAAATTGTTGGATGAAGGCCAACACTTTGTCGGTAGCACCAAAGGTGCCATCATAGGTGAGAAAAGAGATACTCTTTCCTTCCTCCTTGAACTTCTTTAGCTTTTGTGACCTTCGCCATGCAGGAAATGATTTGCGATGTCCTCCCCTCTTCTATTCTCTAGGAGAATAGCCATAACTTTCATCGGAAGAGGAGGAAGGTGAAGAAGAAGGAGAAGAGGGTGACCTCTTCCTAGCCCTTTTCTTCCTTTGTTTCCTCTCTTGCCTTTCAGAGTGATGAGGAGAAGGACTATAGGTTTCTCTTTTCCTCTTGGGAGGAGTAGGCGATCGTCTAGACCGCCATCTTCGTGGAGCCACATCTTTAGAAGAACTTAGACTGTCATTGATTTCTTTCTCTTTGGATTCCTCCTCTCGAATGGGAGAGAGTCTTCTTTTGGGGGTCTCTTCAAGAGGCTTCCTAAGCTCTCTCTCCTCTGGGAGAGGAAGGGAAATTCCATAAGCACGAAGTTGTTGAGTAACTTCGGTTTGCAAAACAGGGTTGCCCATAGCTTGTTGCAACCTAGTGACGAGATAATTCACAAACATGGGAGCATCATCATTAGCACCTTCATGTGCAAAATCAAAGCTATCAATGTTCATTCTACTCTCTTGATTATTGTCAGCCATGTTAACAAAATTTATGTTTATACTTAGTGTATGCTTTGGCAATACAAAACCTTAGTTGCCACTCCTCTTAGCCTTTGAAAATCGGCTCTTAAGTATCTACACCCACGGCTCAAAGTGGTTAATTATAGAGAGTAGAGGAGTAGGTCTAACATAGCAGAGTTGCCAAGGGTTAGCTCCTTTCGGACTTCTTATGGCTCAATAATGGTAAAGCCGTAGGCAAGTCTAGAAAGACTCCATTATTAAGTCCAAAGCTCCCGAGGTGTGCACCATCCCCCACATAGTGGGCTCAACAAAACCGATAATAGATCCCAATTCCACTTACCCTATTATAATTAACAACATCAACCATTTATAGGCTACTTAAGCACCTCTCTTCTTAAGAAAGAAAAGAGAAACCAAATGCTCTGATACCAATGTAATGGAATTTGCCTATTCAATTTGAGAGTAGCGGAATTTAATGAGAGTACTTTCAAGAAATGATTTTGTGATCATAGCGGGTTGACATAATTGAAGATAGCAACATAATCATAGCAATTAGTTAACTTGGCATAGACAATACTTTTGCAAGAGAGAGAGTTTAGAGAACATGACAACAGTTGAGGACCGGATTTATGTGGAGCCGGTCCCCCCTCCAATAGGCATTTGTAATATGATTTCTCCCATAAAGAGAGACTTGTTACAATACAGTCTTTGTGTTCCTTGTGACCTAGGTGATGCCATGAAGATGGAAGGATTCATGCATCACAAACATAACATAAACTTGAAGAAAGCTTTAACTATCCCAAGCCTCAGTCCCAATACCTCAAACACCTTCGAAGGTGGAGAGAGCTAGCAGGGAATGAGGGTAGGGAAGAGGAAGAAGAAACATTTCATAGGAGAAAGAATTAGTTCCTCACTTATCATACTCTTGTTGCTAGCATACATAATAGCATAGTAATGAAGAAGAAGGAGATGGCAAGCTTAAGCATTGAAGCATGGCTCTTGGTTGGATTTGCACTCCGTAGCCAAGAGTGTAGGTGTAGGCTCTCAACCTCTACTTGCTTGGAGAAGGAGAGGGAGCTCTTGCACTTTGCATAGTACACAATGAGAGTGCTTGTGAGTGTGTGTGGGTGAGTATACCCCCTAAGCACCCCCCTAGCTTTCTTGGGTCGACCCCCCCTTGTAGCTCATGCTTGAAGCTCATTGGACCCCTCCAGGCCTAGCCAATCACAAGCAGAATCCATTACAAGCAACAGGGATAGCCTTGGGACAAGTGTCCCCCTTTCCCCTTTGAGAGAGAGGACTTGATAAATGCAAAAACGATTAGATAATTCAAGTAATTTATCATTGGACCCCTTTGAAGCCTAGCCAATAGGCTTCAAGCAATACATGAAGGTAACATGGGTAGGGATCTGACATGTGTCCTTGCTGCCTCTTCAAGCTGGGGCTTCCCTTGTGAGTGTGAGTGTGTGTTCTCTCTCTAATCCCTAGGAAAAGGGGTCGCCCCCCCTCTTGTAGGGATGCTTTTGACTTTAGGAGCTCAAGCACCTTAGTCATCAAGCATGACAAAGCACTTGGACTAGGGGGTATTCCCACAAGCATCTCAGGCAAGCATGTCAAGGCACCTCAAGCACCTCAAGCATGGAGTAAGTCAAGCACCTCAAGCACCTTAATCAAGCACCTCAAGCAGGACAAACACCTCAAGCACGACAAGCACCTCAAGCAGGACAAACACCTCGAGCTTGGGCCGGGTTCCCACCTCAAGCTCAGCCCTAGCTTACCTAAGGTCAAAGGACTTTTACACACATTATTGGAGGTCTTCAATGAAGCTAACCCTAAGGTCTTATGCTCCATTGGTTAGCCTTGCTCTTGATAGACCATCTCCCATTTGGGCCCCTTTACTATTGGCCCCGTGTTGAGATAGATCTATAAGCACATATCTATATCTTAACACTTGTTCCCGTTTTTTCTCCCACATTAAGTGATCAATTTAATATGAGAAAATCATTTGGGTTGGTTAGATATTAGATTTTATGACATAATCATAACCTTGGGGCCAGTTATCCAATTTGTATATAATCATATTATAAATGATATTACAAATTCTAGTATTGTTTTTTCAATTATATATTCCTAGCGAACCCTAACTCGATAACTACATAGGTCTTACAATGGAATATTAACTGCAAGTTAGCTCGTTATAGTTGATCAATTTAGAAATGTCTAGGAACATATAGTTGGAAATATAATACTAGAATCTATATTATCATATCCCATATCTTATCTAAGTTGGAGGAATTAATTGGTCAATAATGTTGTAAACATCAAAATTTTGGAGTTTATGATGAAGGCTAAAATAGAGGGTCCATCATGATCGTTTCAAAATGTCAACTTACGTAATAATTATATCATCATAGCTCTCACGTATATAGCCACCATAATGGACTCTTTGTTGTCTTTTAATGTCAGATGTGTTGGCTTTCGTTGAACAACTTTCGAATGTTGCCTTATGATGCTTCAGACTGCCTTGATGCCTTCTGCTTGAATGCTGCCAATTGTTGTTCGTCCTACTTAATTGTTCCATAATCATGTTGTAAGGGAGTTTTGCATGTTTGTGATATTGATTTTTGGAAAAATTACCAAAATACCCCTCTAATTTGTGAAAATTCCCGAAATACCCCTCAAATTTCCAAAATTTCCAGAATACCCCCAATATTTTGTCCTAAATTCCCAAAATGCCCTTCAAATTTTTGAAAATTCCCAAAATACCCCTGTTGTGAAATTAGATTTCTCCAAAGATTAAAATATTTGTAGCTTTTCATAAGAAGACTCATTGTTTATCAATACAAGATGCTAAATCTAGAATTTGTGTTGATTATGTAGGCTTTGGAGATGAATTGATTCATTATCTTTAGACATAATTGCCTTTTTAAAGAGGTATTAGTGACAAATTACATGCTAAGCATGCAAAAACGGATCTCAATTGTCAAAAAAGAATAAAGAATAGAAAATTTTGAACAATCGAATCAAACACGAGGGTATTTTGGGAATTTCCACAAATTAGAAGAGTGTTTTGGTAATTTTCTATTGATTTTTCCCAAATACTGCCTTAGTGGAGAGTGGTGGACCTTTGGAATGAAATACCCCCATAGAGTGGTGGACCTTTGAAATGAAATTCCCACTGCCGATTCCTGAAAAGTGAATATCAAGTATAATAATATAAAAAAATTGTTGCACCTTTAGCTAGCTGCAACGTGCACATGCATAATTGGAGGCCCGGTTTCTGTCTCGAGCTCACGCCGTTCAGCTAGCCCGCCATGCACACCATGCCTGCCAGGGCATTTGCTCAGCTAGTTACTCCGTCTCAGGCCCTCTCTCTCTCTCTCTCTCTCTCTCTCTCTTTACACTATTTTAATTCTATCGCTTTGGCGGGAGGTTTTCAGCCTAAAAAAACGTACGCCAGACTGTATCCTCATTATTGAGCACTGCCGACTATGACTGCTTTTACGTTTTGACCAGCTGGCAGTTGCAAGGCTGCAAATCCGTTTCCATTGCAGACCAGATCCCCCGGCCTCGGCCAGCGACTTGGAAATCCATCTCTCTTAGCACGAGCACAACCAGAGCAGCCGGCCAGCCAAAGAGAATCTTGTAGGGGCGAGTGCATACGTGTCGAGTGCTCTTTTTGGCTGGCAAGTGGCTGGCTGACTGCTGTAGCCCACGCCTCACCTCCCCAGGCAACGTCTCCAGCCTCCTGCCATCCAATCAAAAGTCTGCAACCCTCTTCCATTCGCTGGCCGAGCTGCTGCCGAAGAGGTTGTGCTCAATATCGCCAGCCAACAAGGGAAGATTCCCTAGCATCAACTGTTGGCTGCCCAGCTGCCGTCCGGCTTGTTGTGCTAGAGCTCTCTCTCTCTCTCTCTCTCGGGAGCAGCTAGTAGCAAGGCGCTTCTGCAGGTGACACGGATCTATACCCTCTCTCGCTCTCTCTCTCTCTCTCTCTCTCTCTCTCTCTCATTTTCTTGTGAGGAGTCCAGGGAAATATGGCAGCTTCAGTTCTTCCCCTTCATAGACGTTGAAGTCGCTCAGGCTGGTGGTTCTTGCCCGTCCTGTGGCTACTGCAGGTTCTTAACGGGTTGTTGATCTACGTCGAATTGGTTGGGGTCCCAATTTGCTTCTACACGCAAGAGTTGACAGCTAATTATCAGGTGCACTTTAGTGTATCTATTTTGTTTTAATGTATTTCTGGATTACATTGTAAGTTGAAGTCAGTCTACAATGCTATCAACATCCAGTCTCGCCCATGAAGCAGCGGATAATGAAGATCAGGCGTAGGGGCCGTCACCACTTGCCCTCTCACTGTTCTTTGCCGTTTATCTTACCACATACCTCCGTTTCTACATTCTGTGGATCCTTCCCCATTTGGAGGGCATATAACCAGTAGCTAGAAGAACATAAACATTTGAACAGCTCTCTCTCTCTCTCTCTCTCTCTCTCTCTCTCTCTCTCTCGCGTTGCATGCTCTCCAATGGTGGCTTCTAGTGGAGTCAAATATGCCTACACGGCGTGGGCTACCAGCTAGAGGGCCCAGCGCATATGTAGCCGGTCTTGCAACCCAGCAGCCCTTCGTATGGAACTGATGGCCATCTTTGATATGGCGTTCCCATACAGGACAGATCTCGCTCAACTATCGGCACCCTTTGCATAGCGGCCAACTACTCTCTCTTCAGTCCCATTCTCTGGCGGCTTCTTCTTCTCCTACAAATCCATTTACTGCTGATTAGCGTCAACCTCTTCATAAAATACTTTAGTGCAGCAGAAATTTACAAAATGCTTCAGCAAAATTGTAAATCCGTTATGAAAGCGAATTTTTTAATAATATTCTGCTTGACTTTTTAGAATTAGCTAGTTTGTTTTTCTTGACCCAATCCACCAAACCCACTCGCTGTAGTATAATGTTTAGGGTTTTCAATCAGAGGACTTTTACTTTAGCCTTATAATTTGCAAATACCCTAATTTGCAAATCCCCCACTCGCTGCAGTCTAATTTGCAGAATTTTCAATCAACGGACTTTTTACTTCAGCCTTATAATTTGCGAATCCTTTAGGACTCCCGATTTTTAGAATAAATGGTAGTCATCGTTCATTAAAAAAGATCTCTAGATAGACTTTAAAATGCATTCTAATATATTTAAATGCACTCTCATTTCAAGTTATCATGGTCTTCTAGGTACTATGGGAGAAGCAAACCCTATGTTGGGAGGGACTTCAAGTCAAGATATGCATGAATGGGAATTGAATGATGATTGGTGGTTTCAAAGAAGTCCTTGGCTGCACTTTTAGTTCAAAAGTCAAGGGATTGGAATGGGCAGCTCCATGGTCGACGAATCCCATCTAAATGGTCGCAATTGATGGAGTTCTATAAGGAGCTAGGAATGGTACCTTTGCAAGAGTGGAAACTTTGTCTCGGGAGTGACGACCACCCTCATGCACCTCATATCATGGAGCCAAGTTTGGAGGACTCACAAGAGGACATGGACGCATTGAAGTGTTGTTGTACAAATATGCGTCTTCCAAGGATTTTTCGCCGCGACTGTGAAAGATGTTGTGCAAGGTGTCCTACATGTAACAAGCAAAGAAAAAAAGTGATGTCCTTTCACTTTATCTCATTGATTGGTCAGTTACAGCTCTTATGTAAGAGTGAGACAATGTGCTGGGACTTTCTTAGAATGTGGAGAGCTAGGGATAGGTGGCTGAACAAATCTCCTTCCACACAACCCGAGTTCATAAATGAGTTTTGGGATGGAGAGAAGACATGAATTTTTCAAGATTTTTGGAACCCATCTCACGAGTGGGAAGCACCTATTATATGTGAAAATTCAAAGTGCTTGCATGCCCACAGAGCTTTCCCAAAGAACTTCTGTGCAAGTCTTTGCAGAAGGGTTGGAACTCCGAGACAAGAGAGTACATTTTTAGATGCTCCAAGTGTGGAACAGAGCAACGTGCAGAAAAAAAAAAGACCAAGGTAAGGCTGGTTATTTTACCAATATTGCTCTTAATATCTAAAGAGTACTTGTGATTTAATTCTAATCTTAATGTTAGGGCGATCCGAGGAATTTAGGTTTAATGATGCATTGGGATGGATTTCAAGCGGCTTCTACAACTCAAAAAGATAGTACCGTTGTAGAGATTGTCATCTTGAATGGCGGAAAAAGATATATTCTTGGATCCATTCCAGTACTATTCTTACCTTTGACACATAAAGATTTGCAAAAGAAACATAGTGATGTACTGTCTTCGTTTCTTCATCCCTTGATAAGTGAGCTTGAAAGATCTTTCTTGAGTGGATTTGAGGTCAACTATGCTGTTGGCAATGATATTATTTGTGAGAATCTTCAAAGTGAATCAACAAGGATACGGTGCTTACTTATGGCCTGCACGGGAGACCATCCAGCCCAGTGCAAGCTAGGACAAGTCAAGGATGGAGGCATGTCATTTTGCAGAAGCGACAGGGCAAAGGCAGAGTTAGTACGTGACACCAATGGTTTTCAGCAGTATGTCTACAATGATAATAGGTTACAAGGCAGATATCCACCTTTGAAAAGAGATGTAGATGATATGTGGGAAGCTATCAGGATGGCTAAAAGATGTCCAACCAAAGAGAAGGCTGAAGAGACACTCAGAGATGGAGGTTTGGTAGGTGAATCTATACTTTGTAGGCTCTATCATCTCTATGCATTTGATATATCCAAAGACCTTGTATATGATGTAATGCATATACTATCACTCAACTTGTTCAGAAGTATATCAAGCGATTAATGTCATCAGCATCAAGACAAGTGAAGAGACGTATAGAAATTGCAATCAATGAAGTGGCTAGGACAATTCCAAAGCCCATTATCCATGGAGGACGATGGCTAGAAAATGCTTCTCTTCATTTTAAGATGTTCAAAGCCGAGGAGTGTCAAAAGTTTGTACAGTGGTGTCTTCCACATATCTTAAATGTTGTGGAAGGGATTTGCGAGGAGGACATTCAAATAGGAATTCTCTTGGTAGACATATCACACATGTTCTTTGACTATAGTAGGCAAAAAGGATGGACAAAGGAATATATTGAAATTTGTCGCTCCTTATTACTATCATGGAATATTTTATCTGAGGAGTATTATGGAGAAAACTCCTCCCCCTTGGAGCATGTAGCAGGTATGGCTTCTTAAGGTTGTGGTTTGTATCTAATTTGTTGTCACAAAGTATGTGAAGTGCTATGTTTTTCATGTAGGAAATGGTGAGATCTTGGATGACATTATTCGCCATGGATCTCATGATGTTACATGGTGCTTTTCTCATGAACGTAATGTTTCAGGATACCTAAGTATTCATACAAATAACAAGTCAAATGAACTTTCTTATAGAAAATTTCACAATCGCATCTTATGCACCCAAGTCTAAGCAACTACACATTGAAAAGGATGGCCTCACAAGTGCCTCAAGGGATATGCAATCTGTGCATTCATGTTTGGTTTTGCCAGAAGGTTTACGAAATGGATCGAGAGACTTATGCTCATAAGAAATGCGTATTTCACACATCGTCCGAGAAGAAGGCTAATGATGTACGGGATGCTTGTCTACGCTTGAGTCCTTGCCCATGCCAAATCATGATTGAGAGAAAAGGAGTACTTGTGGGGCCAAAGAGACCAAAGTTACTTGATCTCAGTATCATGGAGAAAAAGGGGATGATAGACTTTTGGGCAAGAAAAGATGCGCATACTTTTCTTCTTGATGAAATTCAACTAAGTGGGCAATTTTACTCTAAGGTCTTTCTTAATAATGTAAAATTTACCACTGGTGAGTTTGTTGTCTTTCAAAGGTCTTCCATAAGCGAAGAGGAGGAACTAATCTCTAGAGGCCGGTTGAAGAAAATATTCATCCATGAGCAACGAGGAGATATCAACATCTTTGCAGTTATAGAGTGTCTACTTGACATCAACTATAGTATTGATGAGATATCGGGGATGCATGCTATTCAGAAAAGTCAAAGGAGTAATTGTGGTCTCATCATTGAGCCTATCAATTGCATAAAACATAAGTTTTTTTGGCTATCTACATCTAGTGATGACAAAGATGTTCTGTATGAGACAAGTGGTTTGGAAGTTCGCAAAAGACTTCTACTTCCTGGAAAGATTGGTTGCATTCCCCCATGGTTGGAGAAAGGTGACCTTGTTCTTGCCAAGCTATCAGAAACATCAAATTGTAATGCCTTTGTAAGGGATGTGGACACAAATCACAAAAGGGCTCTTCTAGCTTGGGTGGATGAGCACCATGGAGAAGCTTGGGTGGATTGGAAACATGTATATCTAGTTGTGCAAGAAGGTGTGTCATTGTTTTTCCTTTTGCGAGGTTTACAACAATATATAGCATATTGTTGTTATAAGTATATCAATCTTAGTGTCCTAACTAGTACTTTATTGTTTTTCTCTTGCAGGTTGCTTGGACATATAGCATATCTAAGAAGATATCTTACACATTTCTAGTATGTACTATGTGGATGCAATTTTGTATTGAAAGCAAGATTCAACAGTTTAGAAGTCTTGTTGTGCCGAAGGGTTTTTTGAACACTTGGGTGGGTAAGGTATTTCAAATTTGTAACTAGTTTGAGATATTCTTGTTTGTCAAATTTAAGGCTAGTTTGCATAATCTTTTTGTCTGCAAATGTGAATAAATTTTAGGCCGGGATCATTTTCTCTAGTTGTTTTGATGTTGTGTAATAAGTTTGGTTACCATCTTTTATAGAATTAGAGAGAATTTGCATGAGGTGTTAAGTGGCTTGCTTTCTTACAAGGACAATCTTTAATGATATGCAACTTTGTTTTTGTTTTCCCATTATAACTACGATGATATGTACTATTAATTGTTATCATCATTTCCTATGTAAGGTAACGGTTTTTGTTTTGGCAGGAGTCGGAGGTGTTGAGAGTTGAATCATTGGTGCAAGTCGCATTGGGACCTTCGAAGTGATAGTGAGGATTATCTAATGAACTATTGTCTATGTAGAGAGTGTTGATGTAATTGCTCTTTGTTGACATATGTCTCTTTGGGCTATGTACTGATGTTTTTTTAATTGATGATGGCTTTAATGTTATCATTGATGTGAGCTTGTATGTTTGATAATCATCATTTTATTCAAACCAATAAAATCTTTAATGTTTAGTGCTTCTTTTTCTTTCAACATTGAGAGTACTATGGGACAAGAATTCTCCTTCATGTTATTGTAAGTTCAAGTTTTTGAGTTTGTGAAGCTTTGTCATTATTCTAGAATACTCATGTTCTAAGAACATTGTGCTTGTTTTGGGTTGCCATGATTTATTGTCTTCATAAGTTAAAGATGTGAAGGGGAGTTTACTCTTACAGTTGGGTGCAAGAAGTGGTTTAATCGTATGAGGCGCATAAATCATGCTAAGACCTGGATTTGGAAGTTGGTGGTTTTGTAAATGTGAATGCAATTGAATATGGGTTGACTGCGGGTATGCTTATCTTGAGAAGTGAAAGATCCAAAATTTGGGCATGAATGTAAATGTTGTGAACATAGATTTCGCTAAATGTATGTTTTGTGAGCATGCTTGAGAGTTAAAATTTCAATATGGCAAGCAATATTTGATTTATGGTATGCTAGATTGAATACTATAATGGAACCAATTTTATTTTGTACAAGACAACTATTGCGTTCAGAGGTAGCAAAGTAGGGAATCAATCTTATTAATATGGCTTTTAGAGCTCTCTAATATGTATGAGTATATTAAGTTATAGATAAATGAAGATGTAAGTAACGCAATTCAGTGCATTCTCCCTTTATGTCTTGAGTGTGATCACCTTTTCCCTTCCCGCTACAGTTGTTGGTAATCTTTGGCGTGACCTAACTCTCGAGAGATAATGAGAAAAGTCTCACATGTGAAAATTTTCCCACATTGGCAAAATTCATGTGAGTTTTCTCATGTTGGAATCTGGTGTAGTTGTGAATCCAAATGTGAGAATAATTCATGTGTTGATGACTACGTGAAAATCATTCTCATATGAGCTTTGTTTTTCTAATGATTGGAAAAAAGAATCTCGCCACTTTTCTCATAAAGGATACTTTCTTTCATGTGTGAAAAAATCTTGGATGAAAGTCTAAGCTAGGATTTTCAACTAAGAAAGTTGCTAAAACTTGATGTATAAGATAAACATTAAGGAATATTTGTTGCTATAGGATATATAAAATCTAAGAGATGACTACTGCCTTGGTATTCTGGCAAAGTAAACAGAGCATGGAAAATATTTTGTGGACTGCAACACACTATGCCCATTATCATTGCTTGATATAGAATGTGAAAAGCTTATTGATTAGCCCCATGTTGGATAGCATGTACTACATGTTGTTCAAATCTCTGAAGAGCAAAGGATGCACACAGAAGAGGAGCTCAAACAAATTTAGAAAATATTAAAGATTGAACACGTAGGAAAAGAAATTCCAAGAGAGCGAAGAGAAATTAAACCAAGATTTTTCATTGACCTCTGGAAAGAGGACTTGTTAGAAGATGATAAAAATTATAAGGTAAAATAGTAAAATAGTATTTTTGCAAGCACATTATTTAGGCCGATTTTATGATTTTTTTTGTATAGATTGATATTGTGCACCCTGACATGTCATAAAATCTAATATCTAACCAAACCAAATGATTTTCTCATATTAAACTAATCATTTAATGTGGAACAATAAACGGGAACAATGGCTAGAATATAGACATGTGCTTATGGATCTATCTCAACATGGGGCCAAGGTTAAAGGGGTCCAAATGAGAGAGGGTTTGTCAAAGAGCAAGGCTGCCTAATTGAGCTTAAAGACCTTAGGGTTTGCTTCATTAAAGACCTCCAAAGGTTAGTGTTAAAAGTCCTTTGACCTTAGGCATGCTAGGGCTATGCTTGAGGTGGGAACCCGGCCCAAGCTTGAGGTGCTTTTCGTGCTTGCTGACTAAGGTGCGTAAGGTGCTTAATGACTAAGGTGCTAAGGTGCTCCATGACTAAGGTTCTCAAGGGGTTCAAGGTGTTCCCAACAGTCAACATGATCCCTACTCAAGGGGGGGCGAGCCCTCATTGTAGGAGCATGAGAGAGAACACACATAACCTCACACAAGGCAAGCTTGGTCTAAAGAAGTAACAAAGACACTTGTCAACTTACTTTTCATGTTGCCCTCATGGTGTGCCTAAAGCCTATTTGTTGACCTTTCAAGGGGTCCAATGATAATTTAGCTAATTTATTTAATTCATTATGCATTTATCAAGTCCTCTCTCTCAAAGGGAAAAGGGGGACACTTGTCCCAAGGCTAGCATGGTTGCTTGATATGCACCTTCATGCGATTGGATAGGCTTGGAGGGGTCCAATTGCCACAAACGGAGAATGCAGTGGCCCTACAAAATACCAGCAGAAACACGCTACAAGCCATAAAACTGATAAAGTTGCATACCTGACAACCATCCTTGCACATATTCCACGCCATACACAACATAGAGAGACATAGAGCAAGAGAGAGTAGAAGATCAAATGCAAATGTGCCTCCTAGAGCGGAGTGCCACACCAGCACGGCAAGTGAGAAGAGGGGATGGGAGAGAAGAAACACACAAACACTAGGTACAATTTCCCCCCGTGCAAGAGTGACCATTTCCCTCTTGCACGTATTTCATTTATAGATTTCTTGAATGGTCAAATTGAATACAAATTGGCCGGCCGGTCATAAATGGCCAAAGCTCATAAAAGAGCACTTGAATAATAAAATGTACATAAAATATGATATTTTTTTGCAATAGCCTAGCTCGGTCAAGCCTTTTCCACCTGTCAGCTGCAAAGAAATAATAAAATATCAATTCCATAATATACATCTCCATTGGAAAGCAACTGTTGTCAGTTGCCAAGATTAAAGAATCAGCAAATCATATTGTCAAAAATAGTGATTAGTATTCTGTGTCAAAAATAGCACGTTGAAAAATGAAAAATTTATGAAACGAGATAACATTGCTTATGCGTGCCGTCATCCACATACTACCTATTCTAGTGTCCCATACCACTATAATAAGTAGTATATGTCATACCCTGATGAATCACGCTATCATTAGTCACACTCATCATTCAATAAGTCAATTTTTATCAATCTCAAGTTCACTTTCATAAATATTGTCACCAACAGGAAATCATCATATACCAATTCTAAATCCAATTCCAATTCCAATTCCACAAGATAAGTCCAAATCCAAATCACTTTCAGTATATACCCGAGAAGCAAAATCATACCAGTTACAGTGGTCGCCAATCACTGCAGCATGATTTTGTGATTGGTGTTGCGTAAATCGGCGACGGATCTACACCCGACATGCTGCCTAAATCGACGAATCTACACTAATGCTACCTAAATCGGAGAATCTACATTTGATATAAGTTCAAAAAGTGTGAATCTATAGTTTGTTGTTCTGCTGCCTAAATCGGAGAATCTGCACTAGATGAGCATTGACACACTGCTTAAATCGGTGAATCTGTGTACATGTGACCAATGAACCAAGCAAGACATAAAAAGAAAACATTTGCCACCTATTTCACACCAAATTAGAGTATGTTCCACTAACAAGGCACTTACAAATGGTGGCTCGATATCCGAGAGCACCCTAGCTTAAATGAGCTGCATAGCTACTGAATAATCATGTCAATAAAACTTCATATCGTGCAAGTAGTAAGCGGAGAATATAACAATGAGCCTGTTAAAGAGGGAAACTTGAATAAAAAATCCCCAGAAATTTATACTTTATGTAGTTTTCAACTATGTATATGTGTGTATAATAGTTAATAACAACAATTGATCAACGAACATTAATTTATGAAGGAGTCGTACGTAGACTTTAGAGGTTAAATGACAATAGGTTGCTAGAAATTAATACAGACCATGACCCTTATGTACCTTGTTGATTAGTTAAAATTTCAACAATGATGAATATGAACATGGAAATAAAATGCAAATACATGTGGAACAATAATGCCAAGGTCATTTAAAGTATTCTCTCAAAGGTAGTTACGTCAAATAGGTTCAACATAAATGGAAGCTGAGTATGTTAGTTGAAAAACTACTTAGAAATTGATACTAATTAATGTGAGTAGACTTGTACATATTGTAATTATACTTGACTTAGAGTAGGGTTTGAGCAAACGAAAAATAACTTTTGTCTATGGCAGCACATCCTTATGGAATCTCTTATGAATGGGATTAAGATATGAAATGAGTTCGCAAAGACAAAGTGTACATGAGAAGTTTAAAATTAGAAACTTTACTCTTGCGAAATTCAAGTAGAAGAAGAAGACCAAGTAGCTGTGCTATTAAAGTCTCTTCCTAAGAAGTATAACCAAACTATAACTATTCTTAAGGAAAAGGAATCAATACCCTCACTCAAAAATGTTATCAATTCTCTACAGGAAGAATAAATGAAAATCAAAGGCCATAAGGAGCCAACTTCAAATGGGGCATAAGTAGTAACCTCTTCAAAGAAGAAATGCACACATTGCAGTAGTACCAACCACCAGTCCAAGGATTTGTTCAAAGTCAAAGCATGACAACATTGTGGAAGGATAGAACATCCACCATTCTGCTGCTTCTATAGGAACAACAACCAAACACAAAACGATGAAAATAAAAGACCATGGAGAATAAATAGGTAGATCAACGCAAAGTAAAGGTAAACATAATTGAAGAACATGAAGAATAAGATACGTACTTTAGGGCACCCTCTCATCACCTACATAGATTTTCTCCAGTATGTAATCAAACCTGATCTCTATTTGTGAGACTACATGATGTATCCTAGTGAGCCTTGGTGATGAATCACATTGAGAACCACCATGATGAATTCTGTGAACCTTGTAGATGTATCAAAGATATTCCTAGAGGCAAATCATTTGAATAATCTAGGCTTAGGAGGGCGTATGTTGGGGTGAGCCTAGCTTATCCTAGCTTATGGAGCCTTTCCCTAGCTCTCCATAACCATGTATACATCCCAAATGATGCCCATGCATGTGTATATGACCCATGGACCTTTGTAGCATCTTTCTTAATGCATATGAAGCCAAAAAGGAGGTCAAAACAACCCCTTAAAACATGCATACGGGTTCTCCACTTGTTTATCCTCTTTTGGGCTGATTCTTGAACCCTCTTACACATCATATACGATGCAAGAAAGAACCTCTAGCCTATGCCTATATAAGAGGCTCTCATATACTCTTTTATATAATGATTGGAAGCATAACTATGTCCTATTTCACTCACAGATGTCTCAATATGTTATCCTCCTTAACCTTTCAAGTCAGTGATGGTGCAACCAATGGTTCCTAGGGCGACGGATGATAGAGTGGAGTGAGTGGTTCAAGGTCCACATCTCGTTACAGCCAGGGATTTTAATGATCTTGATAGTCAAATGAAAGAGTTGAGGATAAACATAATGAATAGAAATCAAAGAGAAACATGGCCCAACTAGAAGAGGCACGGGACAAAGGCTACATGGAAGATTCTACAATTGTGGTGAAGAGGGTCAATATAACCCTGGTTGTCCTAAACCACCAAAAGAGCAAGGAGGTATTTATTCCTTATATGGATCCGATCAAGGAAGAGGGGAAGAAAATCATCAAGAGTGGGCACTAGAAGCACCACCATAGTAGCAACCCCCTCAATTGTTGCCTACAAATGGAGAAGGTAGGTATATCAACATCATTACCCTTGAGCAATAGGATGTGTATGTCTTGGCCAATAAGAGATCCATGCATGATAGGAGAGACAAAAGAAGAATAGGAAATGGAAAGATAAAGTTGAAGATCAACTAGATAGTAGCAAGAGGTAGCGACAAAGTAAAATAGGTTTAGAAGGACTATCCTCTTGGCCAAGATGTTGAAGACTATAATATTTTTGATGATATAAAAAATCAAAATGCTAATACATCTTTTTAGTCAATTTGGTGTCATCATTGAGGGTAAATCACTCTACGAATATGGTGCCAATAGTTGAGGCTGTGCTAAGAAATAAGATGGAAATGCAAGCATATGTGGATGGTGGTATATGCTGGTTCCCAAGTGTGTGCCATGATCGAGGCTATCATGTTGGAGGTAGGCATCAAAATGTCAGTGAATGGTTTGATCCGTATGAGGATGGCCAACCACAAAAAATGAAGGTGCCTTCGATAGTTGAAGCTGTGAAGATAAAAGTCTTGGGGATTGAGCACTTGGTCGATTGCTACATGATGCAAGCGGGTGAGAATGCTTACCGGATCATTCTAGGGAGATTGTGACCTATAAGCCTTGGTCACCATCCTTGACAAAGATAAACGAAGGACCCTAGTCTACAACATGAAGGTGCATGAGATCCATATATAGCCTTTAGTGGAGGCGCAAGATGCGGATTCAAAAAAAACTACCTCATATGATGGTTATGTTTAGTGTACGCCCTCAGAAGAGAGTGTAGAAGAAGGTTTGATGCAATTGTGTCCCGACCTATTTGGGATAAGTGTCAAAAAGAAAGTATACATGCATGATGTGGAGGTCAACGAGGAGAAAGAGGATCCAAAAGCAATCATAGAGCCTACCAAAGTGAACATAAGAAGCAAGTTAGAAGAATACTTGATGGAGAAAGAGAAAGAAGAGTATGAAGACATGTTTGTGGAGTTTCCAAAGATATTTTCCATTGAATATAAAGAATTGCAGGGATAAAAAGGGATAGATCATAGAACTGACCTAAAAGAAGGTGCCTGGCCAAAGGATCAAAAGCTTAGGAGACTGGGGTTCGTTCATGAGAGGGCTCTTTGTGAAGAGGTGACAAAGATTTCGGAAGCATATTTCATATTTCAAGTGGAGGAGTTTGAATGTATCTCTCGAGTGGCTATTGTGCCCAACAAGAATGAAATATTTAGGATATGTGTCAATTTCAAACCTTTGAACACTGCCACAAAAAGGACCACTACCCTTTCAAGAATAATCCTTAATCAATTTGCAGATCATGAATGCTACTCAATCGTGGATGGATTTTCTAGCTACTTTCAAATCTTGATAGAAATTGTAGATCGATTGAAGTCTACCTTCATTACTCCTCGGGGATGTTTTGCCTACAAAAAAACGCCAATTTTCTATGTATCTATTAGTATGTAATCAGTATCATTTTGGTCCGGCCCTCTTGCAAAAGCAGGGTAGAAACTTCAAGCCAATCTATTTTGAAAGAAAATTGAAGAATGTAAGTGAGTTCTCTTACACATAGATGGAATAGTGGATATTTCCATTGGTTCTTTCTTGTCGTAGGTTCAAGACATTTCTACTATTACAAAAAATATATGTGCTCAGCACATCAAACCATTTCTAGGATGTAGTACAACATTTGAAGCCTAGAAAGTGCATATTAAAGTGGACTATGGAGCTCCAAGAGCATGACTTTGAGTTCAAAGTTGATCAATTTGTTAAAGCTCACCTGATGGACATAGTGGTACACAAGGGAGGGGAGACTGCATCGTACCTAAGAGTCGACAAAAATGATTACGAAGAGGAGATGGATATTACAAATGCGTATATGATGATGGTTGATGGTGCATATACAGGAAGGTTCTTCAAAAAGAAAGCGGTGGAGTAATCATTAAGAACCCAAGGGGTAATGTAATCTTTTCTAGGGCTTACCGTCTTGATGAAGCTGAAAGCAACAATTAGGTTGAGTACCTCACTCTTTTCCTTGAATTGAAGCAGTGTGTTGAGTTTGGATTTAGGAGAGTCATTGTGAAAGGAAATGCATTACAAGCCATGAATCAGTTGCTTAGTTTGTGGAAAGTTAAAAAGGACAACTTAAAGAAATGGTTTTATGGCATCAAGAAGGTTTTGCATGAGTTTGACCAGATACAATTTAAGCATGTTCCTCATGAGTAGAATAAAAAATCTGATGAGTTGGCTAGTCACAATTTGGATGCTTTGGTAGCTCCTTTAAAGGTCAAAGAAGCCTTGTATGTAGGAAGGGAATCATGGATGTAGAAGCATTTCTTGGTAATATCCGGAGGGCATGTCCAAGATTTGATGTAAGAGAATCGTTGCAAAAGCAAGAAATTAAACATTGCTAGGTGAGGATATCATGTTTTATGGTAGAGATAGCATTTCAAGGAAAGTCAAGAAATAGGTTTGATCTTGAAGTATTGCCCTAAAGAAACAAATCATCAAGGTAGGGACCAAGTTGTGTTTTGAATTTTGAGAGCGGGTTACTGCTGGTCCTCCATGATGAGAGATTATTATTTTTTGTCTCAAGTCATGCCATGAATGCCAAGTGTTTGCAAATCAAAAGCTTTTGGCTAAGCCTCAAAAAGCTATTATGTCTTTTGATGCATTTGCAAAGTGGGGACTGGATGATGTAGGTCTGATGCCAAGGACCAATAACGGAACAAAGTATATCCTTGTGGTGGCTGGGACTATTTGACAAAGTGGGTGGAAGCAAAATCTATGAAAGATGTAACAACAAGAAGAGTGGCCTTTTTTTGCATGAACAGGTGTGTTGTAGGTTTGGAACTCCTATAGTATCAAGTTTTTATCGTGGACCAAGGTTTAAGGGAAAATTTGTTAGTGTTGTCATGGAGAAATTGAAAATTAAACATCATCATTATTCTCCTTACTATCCACAATGTAATGGATTGGTTGAAAATTTCAATGATCAAATCATAAAGATGTTGTCAAAGTATGCTAGAGAGCATCCCAAAGAGTGCAACCTCGACTCGGAAAAATGTTTGTGGGCTTTTAGAATTATGTATAGAGTGTCTACACAATTTACGTCGTATGTGCTTGTTTATGGAAAGGAAGCTCTCATGCCTATACAAGTGAAATTGGATGCATTAAGTTGTTGCACGGAATCCAAGGTGAGCATAAGAACAAGCTACAAGAAAGAATTCTTTCTCTAGAGTTGTTGCAAATTAATAGAGAGAAAGACAATGATTATTATTTTCAGGAAGCAGAGACAATGATGGAGAAAATGGATAAGTGGCTGCCAGAGAAATAGATTAAAAATGGAGACCTTGTAATCAAATATAAGTCTTGATTGGATTTCATTTTCCAGAAGAAGTTGAGGGACAAATGGTTGGGGCCATACAGAGTACGTGAAGCATGTTTTTCCAAATGGCACATATGAGTTGGAAAAGATTTCTGGAAAACATTTGAGCTACAAAATCTATGGTTATGTATTGAAGAAATATTTGGCGAGTGATTTGGTTCCAAATGCAAATAGTCTCTTGGTTGAGCATAAATGCTCGACCTAGAGGGGGGCAATGAAGATAGACAACTTTTGGTGTGTATAAAGTAGTGAATAAATGCATGGGAATCTGTACATATAAATGTAAATACATGCATTTGGAAGCTTCATGATGTGGTTTTGCGTCCCAAAGATGATGGGACGTGTACTTGTTGAAGCCTTAGATGTGGTTCCAAGTGGCTTCTTTTGTCTCTAGAGATTTTTTTTGAGATTTTTAGAATGTAAATAATGCAAGTTGGAAGTGTGGGCACTCTCATCTAGTCCTAGAGGTTTGACACATGCAATAACTATCTATTTGCGGTGCTTGATATACAACGAAGCACCAACCACCTTCGAAGTGGTCAAAAGTGGAATGTGGGTATGAGGAAATAAACTCTTGGTATGAAGGACAAGCCTACAAATTTTGGTGGATTCTGGTGTCCATTTGGTATTTTTCAAGCAAAAAATGCCCGTCCAGAGTTAAAAAAAACCAAAATTTTTCACTTGTGTCTATGGAAGTTTTGAGTTTTCCGTGGGTGTGTGTGTGCGAGGAATGGATGGAAGAAGGTGAAGCTTTCTGGAAGACTATGTGACCCTGTATCGGTGCCATTAGGGTTGAGGCTACTACAAATAGTGTAAACAAGTGGAGTTTGGTGAAGCTTTTGCAATGGTTTGAGAAAGGCCTTTTGTCGCTGGAGTTTATGAATTTAATGGTTTTTCTTGTAATGTTTGCTCACCATCGAGTGTAATTTCATGCGTTGATAAACTCGACTCACCATGTAGTATCTGCAGGTAGGCAAGGGCTTGTAGGTCAAGATGTTTGGAGTTTTGGTTGAGCTTGTGGGGAGGATTTTTATTGAGCTCTAGACTAATGGTGGGTGAGGTGAGGAATTTAAGAAATGACTTTGTGTTTTGTTAAGGTGTCAGGGTGCGTGAGTGTGGACATGTAATAGGACTAAATTTTAAAGTTCTTAAAGTCGAAAAGAATGTAGTAAGCCATATCTTTCGTTTAGCACGATTTGAAAGATTGTTGAATAGTCTATTAGATAGAGCTTATATGAATGAGTTTAAGATATTAAGAGAGAAAATATACTCTCTTCTTTTCAAATACTACACCAAAGACATATTTCATAAAGATTAATGAACAACAGATAGTCTGTCTATGAACAGTATAATAAAAACGTAACTAAAACTAAGATTTTTATTAGTATCAATGTGTTATATTTATGTGTTTTAGCTTAAAATGCATGGTTAGGCTTAAAATAAGTTGAAAAAGTAGTGGAGACCCAAAAATAGTGTTTTTAGAAGTCGCTACCTAAGAGTTGCGTTTTCAGCCAAAGAAAGACGTTTTTCGCAATTCTGTCTACGCTACCTTGTAGACCAGACCTGTTCCCGTCGTTTTGAGTACCTGGAAGTCTATGTTCTGAGTTTGTTTGACCAAGTTATGACAAAAACAAATTGCCAACAGCAACAGGGTAACCTACAAGCAGCAACAGGTTAGCTTACAAACAGATATACACAGGTAATATCTCTTTTGTTTGATCCAATCAAGAAGTGATTATAATCTTTTATGATGGTATAAAATGATATTTTGAATTTGATTACCATGTTGATTTGATTGCAGGAGTATGTTCTTTTGGCTATTTTGTAGACGATGCAGGGTGTCATGATATTGGGATTGTGATTGTGTTGCGATTTCGATTATGATCGTTGTTGCCATCAAGAGATCAAGATTGAGATTGAGAGTGTGATTGTGATTGAGATTGAGAGTGAGAGTGTGATTGAGATTGAGATTGTGCACAAGATTGAGATTAAGATTGAGAGTGAGAGTGTGATTGAGATAGCTCGGGGGTGGTGGGGAGGTTATGAAATGAGCTATGCTCTTCTTGTAATGATTACTTTGTATCCATACAGACTCTTTATTTCCATTTGTTTACTCTGCGTACTCTGTATATTCTTTGTTTATTATCAATGTATTTCGCTCTCCCGTGTCGCGTGACAGGACACGATGTCTTTTGCTCCATCACCACCATGTAACTCGATGAGTTACGTGGCCAGTCCATGGTGGCAGGTCTCCTCCTCCCCCTAAAAGAAGGATCTCCACCACCATGGACTAGCCATGTAGCTCGCTAAGTTAGGTGGCGGGTTGTGACTTGGTTGCGGTGATGTACCATGTGGATTTGGTCTAACCAACCACCACGTGAGATGTCCATGTCACTTGTTGAGTTACATGTATGTCACCGTGGTGTGTCACACCTGATCTGTGTGGCACACAATAGCTACAAAGTCAGGCCGTCACGTAACTCGGCAAGTTACGTGGCTAGTCCATTATACAAAGGTGGATTTCCATATAACTTGAAGAGTTATATGGAAAAATGGTTAAAAAAGTGATTTTCATGTAGCTCATCAAGTTATGTGGTAGACAAATCCTTGCCACATAACACGATAAATTACATGGCAAACAAGTCCTTGCAATTTAACTCGGCGAGTTATGTCCTGATCATGGATGTATCCGTATGGGATCATGCATACTTGTAGTTCCCAATCGGCTCCAAATCTACCCACGCTTATCTCACATAAAATTGTTCACCTTACTGCACTCTTCGTCGACTGTTGTGTGACCGACAAAAGTCACATTGTACTTAGACTCTCTGAAAATCAATGTAAAAGTCGGCATTTTCTACAAAAAAATGTAAAGCAACATTTTCTCACTTTTTCCTTAATCCATGGAAAATCAAAACAATGGAATTTGAAAATGTTCAAGGAACCAACATTTTCTCTTGTTTTTAGGACTATGTTTCCTACAAATAAAACCTTTCCAAAATCCAACCTGAACACCCTAAAAAAGGGCTACCAAAGTATGTCCTGTGTCAAAATTTGAAACTAAACAAAACAATTTAAACGAACCTCTAGACTCTAACAAAACTTTAAAATGACCACATTTTGCTTCAAACAAAAGTTATTGCTAAAACTTTGAAACATATGTCCTATGTTACACATGAACTCAAACTTGAGTCGTCAAGTTTGAGAGAGAGAGAGAGAGAGAGAGAGAGAAGATATAGAGATAGTGTGACGCAGACCAGCAAGGAATAGAGAAACTTTTCATGGTCATAGGTTACACACAATCTTGTAGGTCTAGGAGAGCAGAAATGCCAATTTTTGCCATAGGGTCCTTAGCAAGCGCATGGAAAACATTTGGTGTTGCGTAGTCCCAAACTAGCGAGATGATAAGAAATGGCCATGAAAATTTTTAGGGGTATGTAATGCATCGAAACTCCCTACTATCCTACAAAGTTTCATGGCCATCGCTTATAATCCCTCCGGTTTGAAACTACACAAATGCCATTTTTTCCATGGGACACTTAGCCATCCCTATGGCAAAAAATTGGTGATTGTGTAGTCCTATGCCAACAAGACAATAAGCGAAGGCCATGAAACCTTGTTGGGATAGGTAATGCACCATATTCCTTGGCCCTACAAAGGTTTTTGATATTCATTATCATCTTGTCAGTGTGGGACTGCACAATCACCAATTTCTGACCCCAAGGCTCTATGACAAACAATTGGTGGTTGCACAACCCCAGACCGGTGAGATAGTAACCGATGTACATTAAAATACAAGGATGGATAACATGATGCATTTGAAAAGTTTCATGGCCTTCGATTACCATCTCACTAGTGTTGAACTGCACAAACATCCATTGAGGGCATGTGGTAAGAAATTGGCATTTGTGTAGCCCTCGACTACGAGACGTTAATTGATGGCCCTAAGACTTTGTAGGGGAGGGTAATGCACCCTATAACCTACCCTTGCAAAGTTATTGTCTCACAGATCAAGGGTTGTACAAATGCCAAATTTTTGCTATATAGGCCCTCAGCAAGGTCTGTGGCAAAAGACTGATGATTGTGGAGCCCCATACCAACAAGACGATAATTGATGGCCATGAAATTTGCATGGGGAGTTAATACACCCTAATGCTTACCCCTACAAAGTTTCATAACCATAGATTAGGACTACATAAATGCCAATTTCTTACATCAAGGTTGTTTTGCATAGGGCCCTAAGGGAGCCTTGCACGGTAAGAAATTAGTGATTTATGTAGCCTCATATTTATGAGATGATAATTGATGGCTGTGAAAATTTCATTGGTGGATAATTCATCCTAATCCTTGCCCTTAAAAAGTTTCATGGCCATTGCTTATCATCTTGCCAGTCTCTGGTTGTGCGAACATCAATTTTTTCCATAGGGCACGCTAACAACCCTATGGCAAACGATTGACATTTGCACAGACCGAGACCCACAAGATAGTAACCTATGGCTATGAAACTTTGTAGGGGTGCATGATGACGCTCAACATGCAAACATAAGTGATGGTATGAAAACCGTCATAACGTATTTGTCGAAAGAAACCCAACAATACTTAGTTGCCCGACCTTGTTGTGCACATCACTTGCACTCCAAGAGATCACATGTTAAATAGGAAGCTCCTACTTTAAAGTTACACCAAATATAACATACATGTTGACTAAAGCATTTCCAACCACATTGTTTTCCTCCAAGACCCTCTAACGTAAAATCTCATCATAACTTTGTTTATTGATGTAGCATCTTGTATATCCGATTTTTTAACACAAATCTTCCTTTGCATGTTGTATGGATAAATGCTTAGAGGTAAAACCCCCCAAGACAAAAACCTGCACTACACATTTGAAGAAAATAATTATTAAGAAAAATATGGACTCTCAAAGGGATCTTGTAAGGACTTTGACTTTCTCTCTCTTGTCCAAAACGGGTGCACGGTAAAAAATGTAGAAATGAAATCAATTTTTTTTGGAGCTTTTGGATTTAGAATGTACTCATTGGGATCTATCCATTGATATATAGCATGTTATCTTATTACTTATATTCTAAAACATTTTATTTTCTGATGTGACAATTCTATCTTATAAATGGAATCTCTCCCCACATTTCAAATTCATCGGGGAGGCAGAAAACTTCTACAAATCAACTCCAAATTTGTCGAAGTTTGGGGATTTAATTAGCACTTACTTTCTAAGATCTTTCCAATGATATGTTGGTTGATAGGGTTTTTATAAAGCGTTTATGTACTTCACCGGGTTGCTCACTTTGGACAAGAGAGGCAAAGTCAAACCTCCTTTTAGGGCCCCTTTGAGAGTCCAAATTTTCGCTAATGCTTGTATTTCATATACCAACCTTGTAGCGCATATCACTTGCATTCCAATGGGCCACACATGAATAGAAAAATCATGAGAACATTCTCTTGAAAGTACATCACACCTCTTGTAAGTGTCAACAAAAGCAATGTTATATGTGTTTGTAACCAAGGTATCTTTCTTTCGTATGTGTGACTAACAATCTGATCATAATTGTGTTTGTAATGCAAGGGTAACTTCTTGTATAACATCACATGCCTTCAAGTTGCAAGTATAGATTATTGCATCTAGAGATAGGCCTGGGTATAAAGTGAGTTCAAAAAAAGGGTTTTAAAATACAAAATTTTTAGACAATTTAATAGAGATACATTAGAATAAGGGACTTCTATATTCAAGTTTGGAAAAAAATCCTAAAATAAGGGGTCATTTTATTAATTCAGACATATTAAAAGAGGGCTCTTCTTAATATCCCAGAAACGCACGTTATATATGGGTATTGAACGATGAACCCCCAGAGGCCTGGGGTAAGACGGGCGAGGGCCAAGGTCCGGGACACACTTGTAGTATAGGGTACATATATTTTAGTAGGCAAGGGCCTATATTAGGCATGGTTGGGTGAAGAGTTGCATGTGCTAGTCCCCAAGTCCTCATATTGGTATTAGAGCTCAGAGCATCATGGCAGCCATGGAGGGGGAGAATTGGCATGGAGAGGTGGCATGGAGCTTCACTCTCTCTCTCTCTCTCTCTCTCTCTCTCTCTCTCTCTCTCTCTCTCTGTTGAAATGTGTATTTATATTACGTTACATGTGATCCTATCTGAGGTCATAAGAGCCTCATAAACTGGATACACTTGTCTCGTATCTTGTCGTCTGAGACACTAACACAGTCTTCCCACAATTTGTTAAAAATAATTTCCCAAGGTATAGTGACCTTACATGGGGATACTTTTTCAAAGCAACATAATTCCTGGCATTCCGAATAAAGAACACGAACCAAACTCTGAGTGACTGCATATAGAAATTCAAGGCTGCATCGAGGAGTTTGCACAATCCAAAAGTTAAAGAAAAGGCAAACAACTTGACAGGAGTCCAAGGCTGTACATGCTGATAGTATGTTTATAGTCTCCCTGGCTTTACAAGCTGGGCATCTACCATGGAAGATGCCCTTTTTCAGCAGCAGCTCTCCACAAGGAAGAGAGCCAGTAAGCAGTCTCCGTAGGAACACCTTATGTTTGTGTGAGCAAGGCAGACTCCAAATTACTACAAGTCTCTAAATCCACAAGTGTTGAGTCCTTGTAATTTTCCATTATCGACTACATCTGGTAGAGACATCAATATCTAGTGTGAGTAGACTGTAACACTATGTTGTAGTTGAAGTCCACCAACACTTCGAGGAAGTTGCCAATCTCGAAGAGGCACTTGCAATTTGAAGATCTGAGTATGCAAATCAGCCTAGGTTCTTCTGAAAGCGGTGGACAATCTGTATTGTCTCCTAGTTGTAAAAAAGGGGATAGACAATCCCTGAGAGTCCAACATTTGTTCAATACAAGTGATACCTTTCGTGAACATCCTAATGGCAGGCTTCTTGATAATCAAAGCACGTGGATGTTTGAACAGAAAACTCAAAAAAAACATTCTCTTTCTCGAGAGAGTTGCCAGTATATCCGAGCCTGCCCTACCAAATCAGATGAAAGCATGTAAATTTCCAAGAGATAATGAGCATCTGAGTCGTGTGACAGACGGTTTTAATATGAGCATGAGAAAATAGCTTGTACGAGTCATACAAGCTCCATACTCCATGAAAGTACACAACAAACATAGAGATAATATCCCACATGCATCTGGACCAAATAGTGTCTCTCTTAAACATATGTTTTACCATAGAAGCTCTTATGGCATGGGCATGTGCCTATAGATCTAAGACTCCTAAGTCTCCTTTAAGTTTAGGATAGGTGACAAATTAAAATCCCATCTCATGAAAGCACAGGTCTTTCCTTGGTTACCCCACAAGAACCTTTTCAATAAAGAGATAACTCCCCCAAGCTGTGATTTCCTCCAGTCAAGCAAGGGTAAGTAATACAACAAGTATGGAACAAGAATTTCGTGGACTATTTTAAGCATGACATGCAAAGGTCACTCATCACAATACCAAGTAGCAATTTTTGCTTTCAGTCTAGTCAGCACTCACTGTACTAACTGCTTATTAGTTGTTTGCACACCAATAGGATATCCTACATATCTTACAACTTGACCTTTAAGAGCTCTTTTCCCAGCCCACACCAGCTGATCGAATTCTTTAGCATTAACATCAATGAGCAGTGATTTCTGCAGGTTCAAGTTCATACCAGCTGCCAGGAAAATAGTGCAAGATATGACATGCATCTAGTGAGATTAAGGTTAGTTACCTACAAAAATATCAGAGTATCATCTGCAAACCCAAGAGCCACTAGCTGCTCCTTGGGAAATTGAAGACCTTTGATTCTCCCTAATGCAACTTTTTTTTCTAGAATAGAAAACAAGGGATGTGTGCTGACTGCAAAGAAAAGAGGACTTAAGGGGCACCCTTGCCTGACTCATCTTTGTATAGAAACAGGGGCTGTAAGTCCGCCATTAACAATAATCCTAGAAGCAGCATGCTCTCCTAACAGGAGAATAATGAGCTTATTTTTGCTCGAAACCCCATTTTGGCCATAATAGCATGTATAAAGTCCCAAGCAACAATGTCAAAGGCTTTACCATAGTCCAATTGCATCATAACCATATCCTGATCAGTTTTGATAGCATACTCAGTGCCCAACTGCACAACAAGAATATTGTCCAGAATGGAGCTGCCTCGGATGAACCTTGTCTGATTAATATGGATATGTTTTTTAAGTAGAGGGGAGACTATGATGGCTACTACCTGTGATGGGCATGCACACTTTGTAGAGCAGGCCCATCATAGTGATGGGCCTCCATTGAGACAGGTGAGTACAAAACTTTTGCGTAGGGATAAGCTTGATGATCCGTTCCTTTAGTCTCTCATCCATATGTTTTGATGCCCATATGACATTGAGGGCAGAAAACACAATATCCTTAAGATGATCCTTGAAACAAAGCAAAAATTCCTTAGAAAGCCAATTCTGTAACAGCATACTAAATCTAAACCTCATCAAAGCAACCTTCTAGTCTTTGAGCATCACAACTATCAATGCAAGATTCCACAGAATCAAGCATTACTTCCATAGCCTACTTTCTTTCCTTAGAAGCATCTACGGGTTTGTTAAGAATGTTGTCATAGCTATCCACACACGTTTGCATAATGTTGTGGCAGTCATCACTGACGTCATACCCATCGTCTGCTATTAGTTTAGTGATTGCTTCTCTGTTATGCTTTGCTCTCAGCTTAAGAAAGAACCCTTTTGAGGTGTCATTTACATTTGCAAGTTCCTTGACTCTACATCTGAACCTACATTTAACAACCTCCTGCTTAGCTAGGGAAAGCAAGGCGCTCCTTATATCCTCAATTTCTATACATGTTTGGACAATATTCTGGCCTGTATGCACTACATCCAACAATGGCTGAAGTTTTCGAGTCAGAACGGACAGTTTTTGCCTTTTTATTGCTGCATATTGCTTACCATTAACCATGATACATTTTTGCATTTCAGAGCAAAAAAGGATTCATGTGCAAATGGGGTCAAGCTGCATATTTTTAAGACAATGTATTCTTCTTAAAACGTCATCAAAAAGAAATTTTTAATGCAGCAACATACTGTTAACCATAAGAGGTCTAGATTTACCAACTTTAGCAGCATTGACAATAGCATTCGGAAGATCCATACACAAGGGAAAATGGTCAAACATGCTGAATTCCACCTGAACCTTCATTTTACAATGTGCAAGAATCTATACATCATTCATAAAGTACAATCTACCCAATCTGGACCAAGAGGACATGTAGGACTTAGAATGAAAGGTGAAGCCTTTATTGTTATAGCCAGCCAACGAGGCATCAAATAAGTGTCGTTTAGTTTCAACTCCTCCCAGCATATGTGTTCATAATAGTAGAGATAGAAGTAATGTCCGTGCTTCTAGGCACCATATTGAAATCTCCTCCTAGGATTTCATAGCCAGTCCCATAGGAAAAGTGTTTGAGACATGCCATTTGGAGCATAGATGTTGACCATATGAAGGGGTCCCCATAGGGAATCCAACCTAAAGACAGAGCACCTATTAGAGGGGTGATCCAACAGCCACTAAGGGTTGAGGGAGTTCCTTAAAAAGTTCAAGACCCCACAATACTCATCCTTCTTCCCTCCATAAAAGCAAGTATAGCCTTTAAAGTGAAAAGTAGTGCCAACTCTCTTATGACACTTATGTTCCTATATAAGAACTACATCTAGATCTTGGTGTGTAATCCAAGTATGAAGCATAGCCAGTCGGGTAGGGTCACTCAAACCCTTAGCATTGAACTTTGCAATCGTCATTGAAGAGTATTCATCACGACTTGGTGTTACCTAGTTCTTGATACTCCTCATCATTGCCCACCATGTTGACTTCAAGATTCATAGGAGGGGCATCCTTACTTTGCTGGTCCTTTTCCGTAGTGTTGGAGGCTTCTCCAATAGCTACAATGGTGTTGGGGGAAGGCATATCTTGCAAGATATCAAAAAAATTAGGACTCATCTATCCAAAAGATTATTCAAACGGTTGGAATGCCTTTCTAACTGTCATAGTCTGGAACTTGTCTGCATCCATTGGTCATTTTTCCTTATCCAAGATTGTGTTTATTCCATGAGGTTTCATAGAGGAAGACGACCCCAGATGTTCATGGTTCATGGCTAGAGCCATTTTGTTCCTGGTTCCTTGCATGGCTGGGGGTAGAAGGAGGCCTAGACACCCCTTTATTGAGAGGAGGTGTGATGTGCCATGAGCGGGAGCATAGGCAGAAGGGTATTTTTCTAGTTCACCAAAGGGGTATTCCCACTGACAGGTTGAAGGGAACTAGGGGATTTGCCAAAAAAATTCTCTCGAGGGACCATGGTCTTACTATCGGGGTAAGATGGGACTAATTCCCTTGATGATTGAGAGATGGTTGGTCAGTTGTTAGAGAAATGTCCCAATTTGTTACAATGAAAGCATGCCCTTGCAAGAGACCCCCATTTGAGATACAACCTCTTTTGGCCAATGGATGGAATATTGATGTCAATGGTCCTAGGGAACGGGTTCTTGGTGTTCCAAAGTATGCAGGATTTATTCCAATTGGGTGAATTAATAGTGGGGGAGTACAGATATTTCCCTAATGTAGCAGTTATGTTGTTGATACACGGCCATAGAAAAGAAGCTAAATAAATGTATTCAACCAAAACCGGGCACTGAGATAGCAATGCTTCTTTGATCATCTTTATAGGCTTCTATCCAAGACATGCAGGACCTAGCCAAATAGGATTACACTTGGCTTAGATAGGAAGGCGGCCTGATATGGAGGGTTTAGAAACAGGAGCTCAAAAATCTCCTGCCCTGCATATAAAATTTTATCTATAGCCTGAGAACCAAACCCCTGGTCTATAGCTTGACCTATGTCAGAGATTAGGGGAAGACGACCAATAAAGAAGAAAACAACCACCCGTGACTTAAAAACAAAAACCTCCTGACATATTGTCTTGGTGTCACGAGAAACCTGATGATCCCCCTTAACTTGAGGATGAATGGTGATGTAGTCCTTCAAAATTTTGAACAAATAAGGGGCATCAAAATCCGTGGTGGTATCTACTCGGTCATGCACAAGACTCCATGCTTCTTCCCTGCGGTCAACTCTGAAGGCTAATGGGAGAGCAGACAAGGCCATTGTAGCGCGCGGAGCCCGTGGAAACCAAACTGTTTGAATTGGCAAGGGTAACTTCTAGTATAAGATCACATGCCTTCCAATTGCAAGTATAGATTATTGCATCTATAGATCTAGAAAGAAATTGTTAGGCCTGGGGCTCGGGGGGTACGATATGTAATCATGTTCATGTATAACCTGAGTTCGAAAGGAGGGGTTTTAAAATACAAAAGTTTTAGACAATTTAACAGAGATACATTGAATTAGGGATTTCTATATTCAATTTTGGAAAAAAATCCTAAAATAAGGGGTGATTTTATTTATTTAGACATGTTACAAGAGGGTTTTTTTTTAATACCCCACGAACGCACGTTATATAGGGGGTATTGAATGGTGAAACCCCCGAGGCCAGGGGTAAGACAGGCCAGGGCCAAGGTCCAGGACACACTTGCAGTATAGGGCACCTATATTTAGTAGGAAAGGGCCTATATTAGGCATGGTTGGGTGAAGAGTTGCATGTGCTAGTCTCAAAGTCCTCATAATGGTATTATAGCTCAGAGGAGCATGGCAGCCATGGAGCAAGGGGAGAATTGGCATAAGAGGTGGCGTGGAGCTCTCTCTCTCTCTCTCTCTCTCTCTCTCTCTCTCTCTCTCTCTTGAAATGTGTATTTACATTACTTTACATGAGATCCTATCTAAGGTCATAAGAGCCTCGTAAACTGGATACAATTTTTTCTTATGTTGTCATTCAAGATACTAACACAGTCTTCCCACATTTAAATATAAATAAAATTCCCAAGGTATATTGACCTTGCATAGGGAGACTTTTCAAAGCAATCATAATTCGTGGCATTCCAAATAAAGAACACGAACCAAACTCTGAGTGACTACATATAAAAATCGAAGGCTGCATCGTAGAATTTGCACAATCCAAAAGTTAAAGAAAAGGCAGACAACTTGACAGGATTCCAAGGTTGTACATGTTGAATTATCCAAAACCACCAATCCCTTACATTCTTGTTGTTCCAAAATGTATGTTTGATAGTATCTCTAGCTTTACAAACTGGGCATCTACCATCGGAGATGCCCTTTTTTAGTAGGAGCTCACCAGAAGGAAGAGAGGCAGTGAGCACTCTCCACATGAACACCTTATGTTTGTGTAAGCAAGGTAGACTCCAAAATTTCTGCAAGTCTTTGAATTCACCAGTGTTGAGTGCTTGTAATTTTCCAATATTGGTTACATCTGGTAGAGACATCAATATCTGTAGTGAGTAGACTGTAAATTAAAACTATGTTGTAGCTGAAGTCCACCAACACTTCGAGGAAGTTGCCAATCTCTAAATCTGTCCCATAGGTTTTCAGTAAGAGGCACATGCAATTTAAAGGTATGAGTATGCAAATCAGCCCATGATCTTTTGAAAGTGGTGGAAAATCTATATTGTCTCCGAGCTGTAAAAAAGGGGACGGACAATCCCTGAGAGTCCAACATTTGTTTAGTACAAGTGATACCTTTCATGAACATCCTAACGGCAGGCTTCTTGATAATTAAGTAGGTGGATGTTTGAGAAGAAAGCTCAAAAAAACATTCTCTTTCTCAAGAGAGTTACTAGTATATCTTAGCCTGCCCTGCCAAATCAGATGAGTGCATGTAAATTTCCAAGAGATAATGAGCATCTAAGCCGTGTGACAGCCAGTTTTAATAGGAGCATGAAAAAATAGCTTGTCCCAGTCATACAAGTTCCTTACTCCATGAAAGTACACAAGACACATAGAGATAATATCCCACATGCATCTGGACCACATAGTGTCTCTCTTAAACATGTGTTTTACCACAGTAGCTCTTCTGGCATGGGCATCTGTCAAACACCCAAGTCTCCTTTAAGTTTAGGATAGGTGACAAAATCCCAGCTCATGAAAGCACATGTCTTTCCTTGGTTACCCCATAATAACCTTTTCAATAAAGAGATGTGATTTTCTCCACTCAAGCAAGGATAAGTAATACAGCAAGTATGGAACAAGAATTTCCTAGACTATTCTAAGCATGACATGCAAAGGCCACTCATCACAATGCCAAGTAGTAGTTTTTGTTTGCACTCTACTCAACACCCATTGTACTAGCTGCTTATTAGTTGTTTGCACACCAATAGGATATCCTACATATCTTACAACTTGACTTTTAAGAGCTCGTTTCCAATTTCACACCAACTGATCGAATTTGTTAGCATTAACATCAATGAGAAGTGATTTCTGCAGGTTCAGGTTCATACCAGCTACCAGGGAAAATAGTGCAAGATATGATATGCATCTAGTGAGATTAAGGTTATAGTTGCCTACAAAAATCTCAGAGTATCATCTACAAATGGAGTAGCCACTAGTTTCTCCTTGGGAAATTGAAGACCTTTGATTCTCCATAATTCAGCTTGTTTCTCTAAAAAAGAAAACAAGGGATGTGTGCTGACTGCAAAGAAAAGAGTTAAGGGGCACCCTTGCCTGACTCATCTTTGTATAGAAACAGGGGCTATTAGTCTGCCATTAACAATATTCCAAGAAGCAGCATGCTCTCCTAACAGAGAAATACATGAGCTTATTTTTGATCAAAACCCCATTTTGGCCATAATAGCATGTATAAAGTCCCAAGCAACAGTGTCAAAGGCTTTACCATAGTCCAATTGCAACATAACCATATTCTGATTAATTTTGATAGTATACTCAGTGCCCAAATGCACAAAAAGAATATTGTCCAGAATGGACCTACCTCCAATGAACCCTGTCTGATTAATATGGATATGTTTTTGAAGTAGAGGGGAGAATCTGATGGCTACTGCCTTTGCCAACACTTTGTAGAGCAGGCCCATCATAGGGATGGGCCTCCATCAGAGCGATGAGTACAAAGCGTTTTTTTAGGGATAAGCTTGATGATCCCTTCCTTTAGTCTCACATCCATATGTTTTGATGTTCATATGACATTGAGGGCAGACAACACAATATCCTTAATATGATCCTAGAAACAAAGAAAAAATTCCTTGGAAAGCCCTTGATCTCTAGATGATTTATCATTACCCAATTTTGTAACAGCATACTGAATCTCAACCTCATCAAAGCATCCTTCTAGTCTCTGAGCATCACAACTATCAATGCAAGAGTCCACAAAATCAAGCATTACTTCCATAGCTTAGTGTCTTTCCTTAGAAGCATCTATGGGAATGTATGTCAAATGCGGTTGAAAGGGCCAAAACATGCCTTAACACTAGAATGGTAAGCTAACAGGACATAAAAGTGTCCTTTTAGGGTTTTGGGAAAAAATTCCAAAACCATAATAGATCCACTCATTTTGAAAAATCCTTTCATGAGCTTATAGTTCAATAGCTAATACATATGGAAAAAATGAGAAACTTGTAATTTCTCGCATCCCTTGGTCACTACAAGCCTCCAAAGTTGATGGACCAGTGCATTTTGCCCAAAACAGCAATTTCTTACGGTTGATTGCATATAAATAAGAGTGGGGATTTTTGTAGGACATGAGATAAAATGCCCCGTTAACTTCAATGGATTGGTGACCAAAAATATGGTTGCTTTTACCTCACTAATTTTTTTTTGGGCAAAAAAATAGGTACCAAAAAGTTGCATTTTTGCCATTCTGCGGACCTATCATCAAAGTTTCTATAGTCACGCTCAATACAGATACTATATACATGTTTTCTTAGTTCCCTTTCGGCCTTTGGATTCAAAAGGAGCCATGGAGCATGTCAAAAGGATAATGGATCTCTTACAATTGGAACCTTGGGGGCAATGATAAAGTGCTAAATATAGCAAACATGAAAAAACTGGGTTTAGCATTATGACCTCTAGAAACCCATAGAAACTACTCAATATCTAGCCAAGTTTGTAGTCTATGATTAGATATGGTTATTAGGTAGAAAATACACACAATTGGCCTAAGAAACTAGCAATATTGAGAAAGTTATACTTGCTACTCTAAAATGTATCGTATTCTTCAGCAATCAAAAAACTCAACCATCATCATATACTATGCTATATAGCATATTAGGTCCCCCAAAACTCAATACATATTAGCTTTATGTTATACATTACACTTACACAATCAAAATTGAATCTGAATATCAAGAAAGCCACCAAAAAAATCATAAAAGTGCTAATTTTGGCCAAAAAACAGGATTATGCAATTCTTGTAAATTGGTCATATCTTTCAATTTTAACACTTAGCTCTCCCTACAAGCATCAAAACATATTGAGAACTATGAAGACCTAACCTCTAGCCATCTAAACCTCACAAACATGAAGTTTAGAGTGGTATAGTTGCCAAAAATTGAAAAAAAGAAAAAAATAGGACCTGTTTTTTCACACACTTTAGGTTCCAAAATGTTGTGCAAGAGTAAGGTTAATGGTGAGATCGATACTCCAAAAAAAATTCTAAGTTTTTTTCAGCTCGTTAGGCAACTTTGTGGATATATAGCACCTAGAAATTCATTTTCATACTCTTCAAATAATTCAAGCAAAATGGTCACTTAACAGGACACAAAAGTGTCCAAGGACATAAAAGTGTCATGTTACCATTCTAGTGTTAATGATGATAAAAAGTGTTCTGCTTGAAGTGAACACGGATGGGGTATTGTGCCCTAGAATTGCAGTGCTCGAAGTGCTCTACTGGTCTGTCTTTACAGCTTGTCGATTGGAGCTACGGTGAGGAAGTTATGGCAGTTTAAATCTCAAGTCGCTTGCAAATTTGTACCGGATTGGGAAACTGCAGCTGAGGTGACATAAATGAAATGAATGCACGGGCTTGAAGTGCTCATTTTGTGGAGCGCGTCGGTCTTTTCAAATCAGCGATCAGAGTTCCGGTTGCCAAGATATTAGCCGTTAAAGATTCTCCAGGGGCCGGCTCTGTACCAGTTCGGTCTGCTGAATTGGAGTGACATCTAGGATTTTTATAGCCTCAACGGGATTAGTATGCATTTTATGCAGCTTGAGAGGTTTACAGGGATTTATGGCTCGTCACACAGAGTCTAGCTTGATGAGATAAAAGGGCTTGAGGCCGAGGACAATTGTCGGCGCTGCTGAACTGGGTAATTGTGGCATTATTCGAGATGCTGGAATGGATAGTAAAATTCACGATGATATGGTTAGTGAAGGATTGTTGGAGGAGACGACATGCTCAGCAATGCCCTGATTGTTATGTATGCTAAATTTGGTGCCCGTTAAAAGGCTGCCCGACTTGAGAAGGTTGTCCGACTTCAAAGGCCACCCAAAAACTTGAGAAGGCCACCCAAAGGCAACCAAAAAATTGGGGCATTGGATGCCCACAATAAAGGATTGCCCGCCCAAGCCACTAAGGGCTGCCCACTTTAAGGGTTTTGATGTGAACAAAAGGGAAAAAGGAGGTCGATGGTGTAGGCTGGCAGCAAACAGAGCACAGGAGGGGAAGAATGGGGCTCGCGTTGGCCAACTCAGGCCTCAGATGCCCTCGCCGCAGTGTTGGAAGATACTCAGAACCTCCTCACACATAATTTTGGCACCAGCCGTGCGGATTTTCATGCTAGTCGAAAAACAGCCCTGCCACGTCATTAGAATGGCTACCCATTAGCGACGTCGCTAATGGGTGAGCCAAATATAAAAAAGGGGGGGGGGGGGGGCATGTAACGTACAAGAGGGGTCGTGTGGCTAATTTGAACCTCTCCTCCACATAATCTCTTAACACTAGAATGGTAACAGGACACTTTTATGTCCTGTTAAGTGACCATTTTGCTTGAATTATTTGAAGAGTATGAAAATGAATTTCTAGGTGCTATATATCCACAAAGTTGCCTTATGAGCTGAAAAAAACTTAGCACTTTGTTTTATCATCGATCTCACCATTAACCTTACTCTTGCACAACATTTTTGAACCTAAACTATGTGAAAAAACGGCTCCTATTTTTGGCTTTTTTTCAATTTTTGGCATCTATACCACTCTAAACTTCATGTTGAAGCGGTCCGGGGCGGGCAACAAGAAGAGCAACCTCTAGACACCCTTCAAGGCTCCCGTGCTGCTTAATGGGGCTGGGGCACAACACAACACAAACCAAAACAACAAACCCCCAGCCAAATCCCAACTACACAAGGGGCACCACCTAGTTTAAGAGCGAACTAGGACGCAAAAGAGGAGAATCGTTAGAGCAACCCACAAACAAGCAAGGAATTTACACTAACCCTAACACTAATGGAACACTCTCACACACTAAAACAAGAGAGAGAGAGAGAGAGAGAGAGAGAGAGATGGTGCTCGGGCTGCTGTGAAGTGTATCGTTAATGATCAAGCAAACATAAATATATATATGTAAGAAAGAGAGAGAAGGGGAAAGGGGTGCTTGTTGCACTAATGCCTTCTTACAAATCTGTCATGACCAATCAAAGTGAGATTAGTATTTGTTCAACATAGCCTGAGTAAATTACACCACAACACATCACAAGAAAAAAGCCACCCCAATCACTGTCTTAAGGCCAGGGGAGTCCTCTCCACCCTATCGCCCTCTTACAGCATGTGGGATTTATGGCTAAATTGATAACAGTACCCGGAGACAAGCTATCAAGAACTTAAATAAAACCCAAGACACTTACACATCATTATTGTCCATGACTTCACGTTGGAAGGGAGAAAGGTATCCATGCTTAGTCCAAATTCACCCTCTTTGATTCAGCAAATGTTGGGCTTACACTAGTAGGAGAAATGATAGATTTCCTACTCTCAATTTAATGATAACTCTCTCTTACAATGGCATAGAGTTCCCCTGCTAATCACCCCTAATAAAACACATACATATTCCTAATGCCAATGAGATTCCACTCAAGAGCTCCTTCTCAAGAGGTTGAGCTTGGCTTCTCAAGCTATAGCATAGTGCTCTTTCTTCTCTCCCCTTTTGTGCTAGCTACACCCTCCTTTTATAGCAATTTTGAAGGCTAGGGTTACTCCTCTAACCATGGTTGGGTTAGATTTTCAACAATTTATCTAATTTCTTTTTCTTGGAATTATCAAGAAGTTGGTGGGGAAAGAGAGAGGAGAGAAATGGAGGTGATAGGACTTTTCATAGTGGGTTAGTGTTAGTATTAATTTACAAATGGAATTGGATATTTACAATGGGAGTATCCATGTAGGATACAAATAAGGAAGAAAACCTCTTAAGAGGTAAGAAAAGGTGGATTTCTTACAAGGTTGATGCTCCAAGTGTCTTGAGTAGGGCCAATTTTGACGCTTGTTGACGGTCCACTAGCTTTGACGGTACATTTTTTCTCCACTCTTGACCTTCCTTGAGAGACAAGGTAATTGAAGCTGAGTAATCAACCACCATGATGATGTCTTTTAAGAGAAGAGGCTGAATTTTGTGGTTTTTTTTATAGATATGGGTAATTTGGAGGAGGAAAAATGAGACTAGGTAGTCAATTTTGGAATGGAATTGTGTGTGGGAGGTATGAGTTCACCATGGTTTCTCTTATTCTTCAAGGTTGAGGAGAAGGTGAGTAGGGTGCAGGGAGGAGTGGTGAGAGAGGTGGGGATGATGAGTGGAGAAGTGTGTGTGAAAGAGGAAAATGATAAAGTGGAAGAGAGATTGTGGCTGCATAGCATGGGAAAATTGGGTTCCACTAATAAAATCATAGCTCACAGCTCGTAGCTCAAAAAAATATGAAAAAATTTGAGGCAAAAGTTCAGCCCACGAGCTACAACTTTTGTTTGTATCACCTTTTCAAATTCGGAGAGCAAGTGAACTTTAAAAATTCAGCAAAACCGACCGTTTTTTTCCACTGCACAAGGTCCTTGTGGGGTCCTTCTTTGGATGATTCTTTTGAATACCTCCAAGAGTGAGTCTTCCATAGTGCATGTATGCATGCCACCTTCCCTTGACCTTATTTGGTAGGTCTATAATTGAAGATATTGTTGAGATCATGATATAAGTGAATAGTACAACTAAGAAAATCAAATATTGAGGGGTCTAAAAAATATGTACATGTCAAATATAAATAATATAAGTGGAAAAAATATAAAGGGGTCAAAAGAAATCTCTCTCATTATGAGGCTACCATAAAAAGATAAATATTTTTGGTATTCTAATTTTTTAGAAAAAAAACAAAATAGATGTAGGAAGGGAAAAATCACAATAGTGAAAAAATATACACATAAATAAAACTAGTTTTTTTGGATTTTTGTTGGGGTGGAGTTACACCAAATATAAGAGAAGCTTACATGAAAATATTTCTATATGGAATAAAGAGTATGAAAAATGGTAAGAAAATTGTGGTAATGGTGAGGCAATGTACAGAGCATAATAACACACCCTAGGTAGAAATATTTAAATAAATACCAAAATAATTATGAAAAAATCTTTTATTTAGGCCCTATATACAAAGAAATATTTACATATGCATGGGCCATAATATACTTATATTTTTTATATTTTTTATATTTTTGGCTCAACTAGCCCAATGCCTAGCTAATTGAGGGTTTTTTATTTCAGTAAGGAGATATTGAAAAGTCCCCTAACTCACACGCACCTATATACAGTGAAAGGGTGAGGGTAACCACAGTGTTTGAGTGATTGGATAGGGGGGGATAACTCACTATGGCAATCACAGAGAGCCGAAAAATGGCTATCAATGTTTGTGAGGTTTAGATGGCTAGAGGTTAGGCCTTCACAGTTCTCAACATGTTTTGATGCTTGTAGGGAGAGCTAAGTGTTAAAATTGAAAGTTATGACCAATTTACAAGAATTGCATAATCCTGTTTTTTGGCCAAAATTAGCACTTTTATGATTTTTTTGGTGGCTTTCTTGATATCCAAACTCAATTTTGATTGTGTAAGTGTAATGTATAACATAAAGCTAATCTTCCTTGAGTTTTGGGGGACCTAATATGCTATATAGCATAGTATATGATGATGGTTGAGTTTTTTGATTGCTAAAGAATACGATACATTTTAGAGTAGCAAGTATAACTTTCTCATATTGCTAGTTTCTTAGGCCAATTGTGTGTGTTTTTTAGGTAGTGACCATATCTAATCATAGACTACAAACTTGGCTAGATATTGAGTAGTTTCTATGGGTTTCTAGAGGTCATAATGCTAAACCCAGTTTTTTCATGTTTGCTGTATTTAGCACTTTATCATTGCCCCCAAGGTTCCAATTGTAAGAGATCCATTATCCTTTTGACATGCTCCATGGCTCCTTTTGAATCCAGAGACCCAAAGGGAACTCAGAAAACATGTATATAGTATCTGTATTGAGCGTGACTATAGAAACTTTTATGATAGGTCCGTAGAATGGCAAAAATGCAAATTTTTTGTACCTATTTTTTTTGCCCAAAAAAAATTAGTGAGGTTTCTTCTTGTAAGAGCAATTAAGCCTCCATAGTGATCTATTAACCATGGATTCTGTCAATTAACTAGAATTAGGCAAACTGTTTGTTTTGAATACTGTTGTCGATAATTGCGTCTGCTACACCTTTCTTCCCGCACCTCTCACAGCCAGGGGCCTGGTGCCTTCCCGGCTCACCTTTCGCACAATTATCCCCCGACAATAGGATGACACTCGGTTTAGATAGCATGGCGGCCTAATCTGGAGGGTTTAGAAATAGGACCTCAAAAATCCCCTACCCTGCATAGAATGTTTTATCTATAGTCTGAGAACCAAACCCCTAGTGTATAGCTTGGGCTATGTCAGTGGGAAGACGACCAATAAAGAACAAAACAACCACCCGTGACTTAAAAACAGAAATCTGTTGCCATATTGTCATGGTGTCGTGAGAAACCTGATAATCCCCCTTAACTTGAGGATCAATGGTGATGTAGTCCTTCAAAATTTCAAACAAAGTAGGGGCATCAAAATCTGTGGTAGTATCTACTCGGTCATGCACAAGACTCCGTGCTTTTTCCTTGGGGTTAACTCTGAAGGTTAATGGGAGAGTAGACGAAGCCATTGTAGTGAGCAGAGCCCGTGCAAACCATTGAACCGTTTGAATTGGCAGTTGGGGAGGGTGACGAGGCTCTGCAAAAGGCCCTCCCCAAGAAGTCGGCCCTCGTTAGAGCATCACCGTGAGTAGGGAGACATGGCAGGGAGGGTCACCATCACTCATGCCATTTCTCAATTCTCTCTCTCTCTCTCTCTCTCTCTCTCTCTCTTTCTCTTTCATCTCCCATTACTAACCTTATTCATTCAATAATACAAAGAGAATAAGGGGTTGTGGATAGTTCAATCCACTTAGTGCTCCACCACACCTGTGTCCTTCTACACTTACACTCACATGCACACACTTGCATCGTTCCTTACAAGTGGTATCAGAGCTTCGGTTTTGCATGGGTGTACTACGATGATTGAGTGGATGGCTCTACACTGACAAGGGCATTGTCAATAGCAGTACAAGAGAAGTCTAGATTGCAAATCTAAGCTTGGGAATGTATATTTAGTTTGTATAGATCTTAAAGTAAGCCATAGTTGAGTTTTGCATAGACACAATAGGAACAAGAATTGTTGCAACTCGTTTTTTTATGTTTGTGGCTCTCAAAATAGTGATTTTTTCATATCTCCACCATATGGTGTCGGATAGATATGATCCAATAGTCTATCCTAGGGTTTTGGTGTTAAGAGAGAGAAAGAGAGAGCACAAAAATAGAACCCCAAAGTGTGTAGAATACACACATGAGATGATGTATATATAGAGGGGATCTGGATGCCATATATTGAGTAGCTTCACATATAAGCTCAACACCCCCACTCAAATAAGGGTCCCTAACTGTGAATGAAAAAACCCTTGGGGATCAAGGGAAAAACCCACAGCTCTATATACACCCACCGTTATATTATAAAAATCATTGAATATACAAATGTTCATGAGGAGCTACATCACTCCTTTTACAATGAATGTTTTATGAGGAGTTACATTACTCCTATCCTATCAAATACAATAATGAATACAGAGGTTCAATAAAGAGGTGTAAAGGCTATCGATTAGCTCGTAATCAGAAGTGTCTCCATGAATCTGCTATGTATCACCAAACATATCTTCATGTTGTCTTCAATATGACATCACCAAACATATCTTCATAAATCTTTTATTGTCACCAAGTTTGTCTTCATAAAATCAATTCTTTGATGAATCCTACATAGATCATAGACTCAAAAAAAACATATTTATGAAAATTATTAGCATTGTTAGTGAAATAATTTACGTTCACAATGCCATAAGAGATGGTTCATGACGCCACTCTTTTGATGACATATATACGCACGAAAACATATGGTACATAGAGTATGAACGTAAAAGTACAAGATCCGTGATTACATGATGCAAATGATATGTGTATATACTACATAAAAGAACTTTTATCAACGTAGTGATCAATGAATATCATCAAAGTATTAACAAAACATCATCATTGTATCAATAAAAATGAATAAATCATCATGGTATCAACGAAAAGCATCATGATATCATAAAAAATAATCATTGTATCAACGAAACAACATCATGGCATCACTGAGAATAACCATGGTATCAACGAAACAACATCATGGTATCACCAAGAATAACCATGGTATCAACGAAACAGCATCATGGTATCAACAAAAATCACCATGAAATTAACGAAATATCATCATGGAATCACCGAGAATAACCATGGTATCAATGAAACATCATCATGGCATCATCGAGAATAACCATGGTATCAATGAAATATCATCATGGTATCAACAAAAATCACCATGACCAAAGTACTAACAAAACATCATCATGGTACCTTTAAAATCACTATGGTATCAACGAGAAATTATCAATAAAACGACGTAAACTATATCTCTAAAAAGAATAATTATACGAGAATCAATGAACGAGTATATCATATAACAAAAGATCATGTACCAACAGTAGCTCGATAGAATTTGGACGATCATCAACTGCTCCACTGAATCGGAATGATATGTAACTGGCTACTGCAACAAAGTTACGTCAGTAACAAATATATGATTGATGAAGAAAAAATATGATTGAGAAGTTTTCAATTATGAGAAAAATCAAAAGCAAAAAGTAAAATTTTGCTTTTCAAACATATTCGCAGTCTAAGACGATAACCCAAAAATTGGTGCAGAATTTAAAGAAAGTTTCTTCTGCAAAGTTATAGACCACATCGATTACGATGGCTTAAGCAAATAGTTTCTAATCGATTCGGATGCCTGCAGCGGCTAGTTTCTTCTACAAAGTTGTAGACCACATCGATTCCGGTCCCTTGCATGGGTAGTTTCTGCAAAATCGTTTTCAATTAGCAGAAAAATCAAAAACATAAAACGAAACTTGCTTTTCGGACATGTACGCAGTTCGCGAACGATAACTCAAACTCGGTGGAGAATTTGAAAAAAAACTTCCTTCTGCAAAGTCGTAGACCACATGGATTCTTGTCCCTCACGCGGGTAGTTTTTGCAAAATCATTTTCAATCAGGAGAAAACTCAAAAACAGAAAGCGGAAGTTGCTTTTCAGGTATGTATGCAGTCCGCAAACGATAACTCAAAATCTTTGCAGAATTTAAAAAAAAACTTCCTTCTGCAAAGTTATAGACCACATCGATTCCGGTCCCTCACACAGGTAGTTTCTGCAAAATCGTTTTCAATTAGTAGAGAAATCAAAAACAAAAAGCGAAAGTTGCTTTTTAGGTATGTACGTAGTCCGCGAATGATAACTCAAAATTGGTGGAGAATTTGAAAAAGCTTCCTTCTGCAAAGTTGTAGACCACATTGTTTCCAGTCCCTCTAGCGGGTAGTTTCTACAAAATCGTTTTGAATTAGCAGAGAAATCAAAAACAAAAAATCAAAAGTTGCTTTTCAGGTATGTACGCAGTCCGCGAACGATAACTCAAAATTGATGCAGAATTTGAAACAACTTACTTCTGCAAAGTTGTATACCACATCGATTCCGGTCTTTCTCGCGAGTAGTTTTTGCAAAATAGTTTTCAATTAGCAGATAAATCAAAAACAAAAACGTACTGCTCTGATACCATGTTAAGAGAGAGAAAGAGAGAGCACAGAAATAGAACCCCAAAGTGTGTAGAATACACACATGAGATGATGTATATATAGAGGGGACCTAGGTGCCATATATAGAGAAGACATATATTGAGTAGATTCACATATAAGCTCAACATTTGGCACGTTGTCAACACACTGTTTATATGAGAATTTTGAAATTTTGTGCATTGAATTTTTGTAGCAGCTTGCAGCAACCTTGACACATTAAAGCTTGGTAGTTTGATTCCTACATTGCAGAGCATGATGCAATTTGCATCTCTAGCCATGTATGGCACACTGTGGTGCTATTTGAGAGAAATTTTTAGTCATGTGTGTGCATAGAGATAGATAGATAGATAGAGAGAGAGAGAGAGAGAGAGAGAGAGAGAGAGAGAGAGAGAGAGAGAGAGATTCAACAACACACATAGAGTGTGTGCATCGTTGGCTTCTTCTTTGACATATTTGGCTTCCCTGATTTCTATGTAAACTTTGACATCGATACCATTCTCTTTGGCATCATCCTCTCTAACTTTGACATCTCGGACATCGCTTTTTAGTATCGACACCACTCTCACAAATAGAGATATGGAATGTATGGGATTGGTGGATTGTTAATGCATACACTTGTGGATTTCACTTGAGTCCACGATTCCCATCGTGACCCAGACTTTGATCGATTAGTGAGACACAGAGAGATTCTACTTTCTATGTTAGCGCTCTCTCTCGAGACACAATTTTTCGAGCACATTGTTCGAAGGCATGGATTGGGCATCAACATTGCAAGTTGCATTAGTTTCCGATCGAGATCCGATCTTTAGATCAATTTTTGATTGAGGCGTAGCATTTTGCATCAACATTATAGGTGGAGTTTTACAGGTTTATTGGCATGCACATGTATAGCGGCTTCTAGACGATTTTGATAGTCAACTTGGCAGTTGTTTCTTTGTGGATGGTTATGTGTTGACAGATGCAGACTACAAAAATGTAGAATGCTATCATTGCAGCAAGAAAGGCCGTTCAAAGAAAGATTGTCCTGTTTTGCATCATGAAAAGGACAAAGCTATCTAACGCTCCACGAGCAGTATAAGGATAGAGGAGCTTAATGTGGTTGAATCTCCACCTCCAAAATTTATTCTTGATGTGTAGCAGTCATTAGATGTGCTTGTTTTCACCTTTGATTTGAGTCCAGATGCTTATTGGCTCATGATGTGTGTTATGCACAGAATTGGATCATTGATTTGGGTGCGAGTTTCCATGTTACTCCCCATAGGGAGTGGTTCTCCACGTATAATGAGGTGCATGGTTCGGTCAGGCTTGGAGATTTCTGTCAGCGTGATATATGCAGTACGGGAGATGTCAAGTTATGCATGACGAATGACATTGAATCTATGCTTTGTGGAGCTAGACATATTCCTAAATTGACTAAGAGTTTGGTGTCAGTTGGTCAGCTTGATGCTCTAGGCTATACTACTGTTTTTGGCAATGGTGCTTGGATGGTGCGTAAGACAAATGTGGTTTTCATAAAGGGTCACAAAAATGGTTCATTGCACTCTTTATATGTATCTTCAATCAAAGAGATTACTATCTATGTAGTTGAGCATCCTTCTACTAAGTTGTGGCATAGCAGGCTAGGTCATATGAGCCAGAAGGAATGAAAATACTTCAATTTTTGGGCTACTTACCTAGTATGTTAAACTATTCTGATTTCAGTTTATGTGAGCATTGCATCTATGGAATGAAAACTAGGCAAATTTCCTCGCCACTACATCAAGAGTTGGGAAACCCCCTAGACTTGGTTCATAGCGATTTATGTAGGTCTATGCCGCAAAAATCTCTACAGGGAGCATTGTATTTCTAGACATTCATAGATGACTACTCAAAAGGTTTGGGTCTACCTCTTCAAGGGGAAAGATGAAGTGTTTGCTACATTTCAAAAATTCTTAGCCATGGTTGAGAAACAATCTGGTAGAAAGTTAAAATCTTTTCAAATGGATAATGGTGGATAGTGTCTCCATAGAGCTCAAGAATTCTGATGAAAGTTTACTACACCATACACACCCACTCACAATGGCATTGTTGAGTGTATGAATCACACAATTCAAGAAAGAGTCACAACCATGTTATCTATGGCAAGTTTACCTTCTGAATTTTGGGGAGAGGTTGTTATGATAGTGGTACATATCATAAATAGATCGCGTAGTACTTTGTTTAATTTCAAGATTCTGCAAGAGATGTGGATTAACAAGGAGACAATTTATGATAGATTACGTGTATTTGGGTGTGATGCATTCTCACATGTGTCCAAATAACTTTGCAAGAAGAAAGATACCAAGTCACATGAGTGCATCTTCATTGGTTATGGCTCAGATAGAGAGATGGGATATTGTCTCTAGAACCCAAAATCTAGAAAGGATACTCATGGCCAACAAGTGATATTCAATGATTCTAAGATGCATAGACAACCTGCTAAAGAGATAGAATATTGAAAAGTCAAATTTGACGATGTAACCTCCACAAATTTGGGAAAACCAACTCAGTCTACCAGTGATTTCCTACCACTAGTAGTGCTCCAGAGAGGAATCCAAAAATCAAGTAGTGAGGAGATCTATGTGTGTATCTTGTGCCCCTGTGTGGTTTGAGCCAATATTGGATTATGTATTAGTCACTGACTGTGATGAGCCCACTTGTTACAAAGAAGCCATTCAGATGGAAGATAGTGTGAAGTGGAAGTAGGCCATCCAATCTGAGTATAACTTGATTATAGCCAATGAAACTTGAGAATTGATAGAGTTACTAGAGGATAAACAGGCACTACCTTGCAAATGGGTGTACAAGAAGAAGTACATGGTAGAAAATCCCAAGCCTAAGTATAAGGCTAGATTGGTTTCTAAAGGATTCAAGCAAAAGAAAGGCATTGATTTTGACAAGGTTTTTTCTCCATTAGTTAAGATGACTACACTATGTTGTGTGCTTGGTTTAATATCTACTGAGGACATGGACTTGATACAAATTGATGTGAAGACGGAAAATTAGGGCAAAAATCATTGGGAAGCATATCTCGAGATACATCAACAGTTTGGCCTGCAAGTGCTTATGCTTTGGGAACAGTGATGCATACATAGTTGGATAAATTGATTTGGATTATGCGGTTGTGTGGACACTGGGAGATCCACATCTATTTATGTTTTCTTGTTTGCTGGAGCGACAATCTCTTGGACATCATGTCTCCAAAATTGCACTTTGTCTTTCACCAATGAGGCTGACTACGTTGCAAAGACTACACTGTGAAAGTCAGAGTGCGATTGCGTTAGAAAATCACCTTGTGTTTCATTCCAAGTCAAAACACATCAAGATCAGGTATCATGTGATACATGATATTTTGGTTAGCAAACGCATTGAGTTAGCCAAATCTCCCACATATGACATCCCTACAGATGCTCTTACGAAGAGGTTTGCCACAGAGCAGTTCTCATATTGCATTGAGATGATGGGTGTAGGGTGAAGCATGATGCTTCAAATTTGTATAGGTCTGTAGTAACCTTGGGGTGGTCACTACATGTAAAACCTGTATATCATGTGCGTTCAAAGACTATTTATAAAATCCCTTAGCTGTGAATTTCTCACCAACAAAAAAGACCCCTTTCCTATTCAATCTGTGAATTTCTCATCAAGATTATTTTTTGAACACCCTTCTGTATGAAGATGTTAGAAAATATGAAGTAAAATAATTTCTAAGTTTGAACCCATGTGATAGGCTTTTTTTCTTGTAGTGACCCCCCTTGAGGTACTAGCATAGACCACTTGGGCCACTATGGCCTTCAAGTGGGAGATTGTAATGGTGAAGGCCATACTGGCTGGGGGACATCTATTACTGACCATATTCATTCTATAATACAAAGAGAATAAGGGGTTGTGGATAGTTGAATCCACTCAGAGCTCCACCACACCTTGTATCCTACTGCATTTCACTTTGCACTTGCACTCTCATGCACACACTCCGCATGGCATCTCACAAGGCGACATGAGAGTAGATGAGGCCAACATTTCTAAAATTGCTGAAACCAAGGGAGTGTTTTTTGTCATTGTGATAAAACCAAGGAAGAGACCACTCCTCATTCGACCTCTACCTTCCTCACCATCTATTGAAAAGCATAGGGCCACCATCGCTGTATGGGATCACATTTTTGTTTTTTTTGTTCTTTTACACTTAGGTTGGTGCCCTAAGTTGGGAACCCTACTTAACTAAGGGCTACAACATGTAGCATGGAGAAATGGAATTTCATAAATTCGGTAAGCATCGCCAGTAAGATCAACGCAGTACCCTTGAAGCTTTGCATCTTCTACATTGACAATTTTTAATGCTTTTCATTATAGAACACCAAAATTTTGACTTGTTGGGTGGTATTGTGTGGCTTATGTTTGATCGTCAATAGCCATGGTTACAAGAAACCATTCAAGTTTAGACAACACTATCTCAAGTATGGATAAATCAAGTCCATGCACGTAGGGTGAAAGCCCTTAGAGACGCATGTGGTGGGCGAGAAAAGGCAAATCATAGCATCAACAAGTTGCCAAAAGCCAAAGACAAGGTGCCACAGTGCAAGCATACCTGACAAAAAATTGTTGATAAGAGGTTGGCAATGGCAACGGTTGCATGTAAACAAGTGTTGATCCAACCACATATGCTTTATTCATAAGTTTAAGCTAGATATTGATTGTTGAAATGATATGCTTCCAATATGGTGTAATACTTTACAAGGTTGGCAATTAGCAAGCTTCTCAATTTTCTTTAAACTTTGTCTTGATGTTGAGCATGGGCACAAAGTAGCATATGGGTTTATTAACAAAACATGGGTCATACGATTGGTGCATGGCTCCATTTGAGCAAGGTACATCAATCATGTTTTTACTATAGAGTACAACCTTGTACAAGCCTACCCACAAGCAAGGATTTTATAGACACTTAAATGTTAATGTACTCACAACTTTGAAGCTTTGGCCTCCACAAATTTCAAAGGAACAGGCACCGCACTTAAATTTTTATGTAAGAATAAGGCTTTCATGAGAAAAAATCCATATCTACATATATGCATTGGGTACATGGTCACTACAAAGAATGTATAGCTTGCCAAAGAAAGGGAAAAATCAAAACATGAGGCACATTGGAAGAACATTGACATCCACAACTATGAGCTATGACTTTTGATGCCAAGGGAGGTGATTCTAGAAAATTGGTAAGTACGTTAAATTTAAGTTTCAAATTTTGAGCTTATTCAGTCTTGCAAAAAAAATTATGATGCCAATTTGCTAAGCAAAGGTTTCCTTGTTCAAGTACAGCTGGCAGTTCGATAAAGTTTGAATATTGGACAATCTTATGACTCTTAATAAGATGCATGATTTGGATAATCTCATGATTCTTAATAAGATGCATGATTTGGCAATGCCGATTCTCTATAAAAAAGATTGACAAGTTCAATTTCTTTTGCTTTGACATAAGTGTGCTAACAGGAGCATCTATTAGCTATAAGCATTTAGAATCCATTTTGTCTCATCTTTCCCATCGACTTCTGAAAAGCAAGGCTTCACTTTAGGAGAAAATTCATAGAAGTTTCAAAAGTTTAGAATAGGCCTATAATGTATGTTCAAAGGGTATTAAAAAAACCTCTTTAGTTACATGCTTAAGGTAATAAAATGACCCCTTTTCCTTCAAAAACTCATGGGTTTTTCTCTAAAATCAATTACCAAATCCCTTTTGTGAAAACTTTAATATTTTAGCAATTAAAAAACCCATTCATTTGAGCTCGCGTGATAACTTATATGTCTAAGAGGTGAGCCTTGATAGACGATGGCATGCACTTCACATCATTGGATTTATGCACAAGGTGCAACCAATACAAATGATGATTTTTATGGATAGCAAGTGGGAATTTCCTCACAATCAAACCACTAGTTTAGGGGATGATATGAATAAATCAAGAGAGCCTCAAAATAGGAAATCTAGCATGACTACCTTCTTTGGGGTGTTGGGAATCTTTAGACTGGGTAAAATTATGTAATGGTTTCTACATAGCTGGCGTCCATGGACACCTACTATAAAAACATGTTGCCATGTTTTCTATACAAGGCTACATTGAATGTCCATCATGTTATATATATATATATATATATATATATATATATATATATATATATATATAGATATAGATATAGATATAGATATATATGTATATCTGTGTGTGTGTGTGTGTGTGTGTGTGTGTGTATGTGGATAGATCTTTAGAGCATAATCTAAAAATGAAATATCTAACAAATTTTAATAAATTTGCTAAAATAAATAACCATGCCTCCATTTTCATGCTATGCTATATGATAACACAAATAACGTTCCACCATTACATGCTTTTACCCTTTTGTTTAGTTCAATGGGGAGATATAAATGTTGAAGATCCAGTTTTGAATAGAATTCCAACTTGAGAGGATCTGTTTTTATGTTGGGAATCTTCCTCTTTTGTTCAATGGGGAGATATGATTACTTCAAGATCCAGTTGTGAATAGAATTCCAACATGAGAGGATATATTCTTTACTTTATCACACTATTTGAGCCTATAGGAGTGGTATTTCGAAGGGTATGATCCAACTAAAACCAATTCACTCCATGAGTGTTGATGACCATTGATTGGCCTCTTCATAATTATACTTTCAAGGAAATAAGACCTCAATCTACCACGAGGTAGTGGATAGGTTCAACTTTACAAGTTGATTACAAACACTTTTGGACTCGCTAGACTTTGTTGGTCACTGTTAACGGTAGTTTAAGTAGTTTCTATGTAGAATCTAGTCAAGGGGTTTGGATTGCAAAATTTCATAAAGGGGTTTTGATCTCTAGGGCAACACCCATGGTTATAAGTTAAATAATCATTGATTTTCACTAATATTTCATGTAGTGTTTAATAGGTTAAAGAAATACTAGTTCTTTCTACACTGGAGTTTTTGGTAATGTTCCTTCCTCCAAGTTGTAGCTGCAGGTTTGAATAGTGTAGTTGATTGTGTGCATTGAACAATATGTTAAACCTCCACGTATGCATATGATTTGGTGTCATTTCATTTTTGCATATGCTTTGATTGAAGGATGTATAAGCTAGAATGCTTTTACCCCCTTTTAAAGACATACAAGCTCTTTCCATACTAGATTTTGTGGTAATGTATCTTCCAGGTTGTACCTTTTAGGTTTGAACAATGCACTTGATTGTGCATCAAGCGATGTTGTGTTAAACCTCCATGTACGCATATGATTTGGTTTCATTTCATTTTTTCTTATGCTTTGATTGACTTTTCCAAGTAGGATGTATAAGCTAGAATGATTTTATCCATTTTTCTCTTCAGACACATGACAAGGTCATGTAGGAGCAAAAAAAAATTCATTTTTGGGACAATAGTGCACTAGATACAATCTGCACCCTACAGTTACATACCTACATGAAGCTGTGACAAGGGATACAACATGGCCTTCTAAGAACTCATGGAGTACGGTTTAGCCAGTGTGGAGAAAAGTTTATGAGGGTCCATCTCACTCATATCGCAGAGTGCTTTTAGTTACCTCCACACACAAGTACAACTCGTACTTTAAGTCTGTCAAATTTTTTGACATCCTTATATGAGACATGTTCCACATGAGGAGAATATGAGTCTCTCGGATTGACACTAGTTCCAGTTATTTCAATTATATGTCGAAACAAAGTCCCTGGGTGATAGTCAGATCTATTTGAGATCAATTTGGAGGTGCTCCGCACTTGAACCTTATCATTTTCTAGTGTGGTAGTCTCCACTGTGTCATCCTCTGTGATGCTTGTGTAGAGCTTATGATCTCTTTTGATGTCTACTCCACTTAATCCAGTTTTTCCCCACTTCCCCAGTAGACATTCGTCCAATCTTAAGCACACAAACATCATTCAGGATTTGACTTTATTGATGTGACCTGATGCATGGTTTTTAGGACCCCTTCTGAAAATGCCATAAAGGCACAGTCAGTTGTTGGGGAGATGAGGATACTCTAGTCCAAGGGATCTCGAAAGAGAAGAAAAATCTGCCTCACAAGCACCAAAGAGTAAAAAGTGCCATGGACAGAAGATACGTGGGAACGAGCTCTTATGCATGCCTACAACCTATATCTTACAGAATAGCCCATTCTAGGTGTGAATTTCTAGTGAAATTTACACGAGGATGTTCGTGTGGACTCACAGCACAGCATACTCCATTTTCACTTTTTTACCGACAGTAAATATTTTTTACCACAGTAAATATTTTTTACCTACAGTAAATATTTTTCACCTACATGGTAAATACAAATCACTTTTTACCTACAGTAACTTTTTTTACCCATGGTAAATATTTTTTACTACACCATAAGTATTTGGTAGGTAACAGTTCACTGTTACTAGAAGCAGTGATTGGGCATCAACAATGCAGTTACAGGAGGAGAAAAGGGGAAAATCTTATGGTAAAGGTGAGTCAACAAGGATAAAGACTTTTGAGTTGAAAAGAGACATGCTGATTTTTTCAAAGAACACATGTCAAAAGAAGCCATGGTTGAGGATTTTTTGAGAATTTGATATTTTGGAGGACCCCCGCAGGTCCCCCCCTGACATGTGCAGAACCTCTAGTTTCAACAGCCACCTTACCTGCTCTTAAATGCTGGTCAAGGCCTTATCCCCATGTGTCACAATCAGAAAAATCAGCATTTACCCTCCCCTCTCACATCACTCTAGAGAATATCTTGATGGTGACATATCAGGTGACCTCAATCTGTTGACCACCCTAAGCAAAAAGTAACCCCAATCAGCGGATTTAAGCATGTTTATCCCTAATCCTAAGCCCTCTCAGAAACCTATATAAGGAGGCCTTCTCTCACTCAAAACCAACACTTCACCCCCTTCACCAAGCAATGAAGCTATGACGACATTGCTCACAACGAGGAGCTATGGATGGAGCTCTACTCTCTCTCCCTCTCTCTCTCTCCCTCTAGTATGCTACATTACTAGCCCTAAAACCTAAATAAAGAGTCTTCTCGCATGCTCCATGGCCACCATCCTCGCCATCATTCTCTAAGGTATTGATGTGTTGCTAGTAGGATCATACCTACTTGCTGGGTTGATTGTTTTTGACAAGGGATTATGCCATCCTTGGCTTGCTTCTCTATATCCTTGTTATGTATGATCAGATGCCGTTGTATTGTTAAGCTGATGTCTTGTGTATATATATGCGACATAAGGTCCCTAAGCTTCGTTTCTATGTGTTTTGCCATATGTTTTGATGCCATCATAATGCCAGAAGTCTCACTTGCCTATGTGCACTATGTGTGAGGTCCCTAAACCTCTTAATTTAGGTGGTGCCCCCTTTGTTTTGTTCTTTGCATGTTTGCATGAGGCGTGGTTTGTGGAGTGTGCACGAGTACAGAGGCCACCCGATTGCACTGCTCTTTTTTCCGCCATCATTTTGGTGCCCCCATGGAGGAGGGCTACATAGACCTTCAATCCACAAGCAATGAAGATGTGCAATCTACAACATGGACGAATGGCGTTAAAAGCTTTCATCGAGGTCTTGTTACCAGGTTGCAGTGTCATTGAAATTCAAGAAGTAAGTTCTTCTACATGCCTTGTTCATGATCGTCGCCAACGAAGGAGAGTAAGAAGAAGAGCTTGATATACCTCTCCTCTCAACCTATGAGTGCTCCAAAAACCTCCAACGCACACGAGCTTGAAATATTCTACATCAACATACACGAAGGTACTTTGACACACATTAAGGGAAGAGAAAGCATCACTAGACCTCTCTTTCCTAAGGAGCCGACTAAGAGGAGGAAGATCACCTCTACACCTAAGTGGCCCAAGGCTACAGCGCGTGCTCAAGCGTAAGGTAACATTTGTTTTAATCTCATTAATAATGGATTACATGACCACTATAGGCAAGAAAAAGGCTAGTGAGCAACCAACTTGCAACCACGACTCTCACCCCTAAATCCTCCTGAAGCAAAGAGGCGAAGGCTTGCCTACAAGATTGCCGCTCGTCTGCGAGTGCTCCCAGTGCACTTTGTGAATCCAGACACCACCAATCCCAAGCCAACCTCCCATCCGCGTGAAGATCACTTTGGTTATTGTCCAAAGTGCTTTGGAGACCGGGTGAAAAGCCTTCCTGCCCCACCTTTGCTGCTAATTTTCAAGAAGTTATCTCAATCTAAGGAAACTATCTTAGTTGATGATGTGCTGCACATTAATGGTGTCACTTTCATTCGTCATGCTGATTATGGTAATAGCATCCAATTGTTGCTTGCTAAAAGGATCAGCATTGTACAAAGTGTTGCCATCACGCCTTACGTCTTCAAAGATGCATCAGGAAGAGTCGAAGTGATCCGAGGTGCTGACCTTCTGTGGCTGATCAGGCTCATTGGTCCCAAGGTGGTGCAACTAAGCTAGGCTCTTGTGTGTAAGTATGGATGCCAATAATGAGAATGATGATCCCCGCATGTTTCCTTTCCATTTTGTGCGTCATATCCGTGTGAATATTTGTATTGATAGAAAAATCTTTTATCAGCAAAGAATAGCCCTGTTGTTTGGAGCCGAGAGACTTGGGGAAATCTTGCGCTCTCCTCATCCTGTCATTCTACCCTTACTAGACTATTACCATTCCTTTGATGTGTCGATCTTCATCCTATTTTGAGCTAAGTTGTGCTAAAGCTCCAAATTGTAATTACCATACTCTATTTTAAAATAAATTGGAGTTGTTTACTCTCTCACTTATGGCCTTCCCTAATTTTTATGGTAAGCCTGGGGAGGTTTCTCCAGACTTTTTGGATAATTTGGAAATGGCCTTTCTGGTATCGGGAAGGGATGACGAAGCTACTAAGTTAAGGGCCTTTCCTTTGGTCTTGAGGGAAGGTGCATAATTATGGTATCAAACTTTGGCACCTGAAGAAAGAAGAGACTGGGAGTCCTTAAAGATGGCCTTCATCGAAGAATTTCGCCGCCATGATCCTCCAAAGGAGATATGGAGACAGGTCTTAGAGCTACGCCAAACATCACCCAATGACTATAGAAGCTATGAAGGAAAGTTTTCCAACCTGTGGGAGAAATGGTGTGCATCACTAGGTGAAGGAGAAAGGGCGCCAGAATGCCTAAAGAAGGACTGTTTCCTGGCAGGGATTTACCCCATCCTTCGAGAAAAGGTAAAAGGTAAATTCCCAAATACCTTTGATAAAGCTATGACTTATGCAAGGGAGAAGGATAGGAAGTTAAAATTCCAAGCTCAACTACAGGGGGAATGGAGCCTCCACCGCTAGCTCAACCTACGACAAGGGTAGTAGCAGGGACAGGAGCAATAGACCAAGAGTCCTCTCAACAAGAATTACTTCAACAAATCACCAATCAACTAGAAAGCCTGTCCATCAATCGGGTTCAAGGTGTAAGGGTACCCCAGCCAGAAATGAACGAAATAAACAAGAAGGACAAAGGCAAGCACGTGAGTACATTTGCTACAACTGTGGAGAGGTAGGTCACGGCATGTATTATTGCCCCCATCCACGACGCTATCAAGGAAATGGTAATCAAAGAAGGCCTCCTCGCCAGCAAGTCACTCCTCCTCGAGCTAGGCCACTAAATGGACAAAATGCACACGTGGCTCCACCAATCCAAATATTGAGACCCCCTCCTCCACCACCACAAGCACCAGCAGAGATCCCTCCACTACCATCGGGAGAGGAGGACAGGGCTGTCTCTGTCATAAGTCTTGACAATGGTAAGGATAAAGGGAAAGAAAAAATGGAGGAAGCTGTTGCCATGCCAATGAAGAGAGTTAGGAGACAAAGAACTGATGAAATGGAAGCATCAGAGCCAGATAAAGGGAATGAGGGTTCCTCCCAAGTGATAGGAGACAAGAAAAGGAAGAGTAGGTCAAGGAGGCACATAGGAGTAGAAGACTTTCCACTTGGGTTAGGATCCATACCTTACGACCTGGTAGCAGATGTGAGTAAGCAAGGACCAAAGATTTCATGGCAGAAACTCCTCCACCTTTCCCCAAAGATGCGTAGAACCTGGTCTAAGATGGTCAGCACCAGGAGGGCTAAGGCAAAGTCAGTTGGGTCTATTAGTGCAAGAGGCATGAAGTATATCATGCCAGTCATTGATGCAGAGATTAAGAGTCAGCGAGTCTCCAATGTGTACGTAGATGGTGGAGCCGAGATTTGTGTTATGACAGAGAAATTAATGCACAGGTTGGGTTTGGAAGTAAACGAGCAAACTTCCTTACAAGCTAAGATGGCAAATAATGTAAGGGTGGCTTGTGTGGGAAAGGTTAATGGAGTGAAGGTTTCAGCTTTTGGTGTGGAAATCTCAATTGATGCTTATGTGATCCCAACTAAGGGGGAGGGCTATCCGCTAATCCTTGGAAGACCTTGGCTTATGTCTATGAAAGCTAGGCAAGATTGGGAGACAGGTTCCCTTGAGTTGCGACCAAATCATAAGGTAGGTGGCAAGCAACAAAAAATTGTGTATGACATGAAGCAGGGTAGACAACAAGACCTAGAGATGGAGACTTCCATGGATGAATGGAGCACAAGCAGCTGCTCTTCATCTGAGGATGAGTCATCTGAGGAGGATGCTAGCTCTTTGGAAGTCATGGGTATAATACTGTGAAACCCAGAAGGAGAAGGTGGTCAAGACTCTCTAAACAAGGAAGAAGCCACAGGCTTAGAGGAGATGCTAGCTAAGGACCTACTAGAAGAAGAGAGAGAACCCTATTTGCAGGTACTAAAGAAGCATGCTGGCCTCTTTATAACTGATTACGAGCACATTAAAGGAGTGACGGTAACCCAACACCATATCCAATTAAAGGAAGGTGCCGTCAACCTTGTTGGTGATGAGGTATTTTCACAGGTTGAAGCTCTAGTAGGTCATATTTCTGAGTATAAAGAGATGGTTGTGGAGACGTTTACAGAGGGTTTGGATACAGGTTTGAAAAGTGATGAGGTTTGCTTGGCTATGCAGAAAGTGGAGGCAAATGGCAGGGTCTTGCTATGTTATATGATGCTATGGATACATGTGTTATTGGAGGTTGCTTTACATATATTTTTGTGTCAATGGCGAGGTTTTTTTGAAGTGGACAATACCATGGAGGGTTCTGTAGTAGATGGTAGGATAGCTGCTTATGATTCAGGTTTCTCAAGTGATGGCAAGTATGCTTATAGTGGACACAAAGGATTATGGATGCAGGGTGACGAAGCTCCATGCTATAAAGAGCTGGAAGGGTGGCCTGCCTATTGGCCTACAAGTGCAAAGGAAGGCTTGGATATACATGTTTTACAGGTTGATGGCAATGAGCAATGCTTTACTTTTGATCCAGGTGGATTCTACACCATGCGTGGGGGAGCTTTGAGCTTTCCATTTGACCATGGAGGGTGATGCAGTAGCAGATGCTTTTTTCTCTATCTCTATCCTATCTATATAGCCACTATACCATCATTTTTCTTATACAGTCTATAGCTCTATGTTATATAATTCTCTCTATACAGTCATCTTTTACCTAAATAATACTATGGTTGAGCATGAATGCTCAACGAGGGGTTGGGCTACAAAAAAAAAAAACAAAAAAAACAAAAGAGAAGACAAAACAAAAAGGAAAAAAAGAGAAGAAAAAAGAAAAAAGAGAATGCTACCAGTGAAAGTGGATATTGACAATGGATGGGGTATGGATTTCAAGGGTCTAGGAGACCAGTTGTTAGTCATGGATGGATACAATTATTCATCAGAAAGGACTAAACAGGGTGCATCAGCCAAGAAAGCAGTAACATGGCAAATTCAATTGGTACCAGGTAGGTAAGTATTCAAGAGAACCCTATTGTAGCACAACCTACAGCTAGAGGCATCAAATACCTCTAGCTTAAGGGGGATGGCTATATGATGCATGGTTTTTAGGACCCCTTCTGAAGATGCAATAAAGGCACAATCAGTTGTTGGGGAGATGAGGATACTCTAGTCCAAGGGATCTCGAAAGAGAAGAAAAATCTACCTCACAAGCACCAAAGAGTAAAAAGTGCCATGGACAGAAGATACGTGGGAACGAGCTCTTATGTATGCCTACAACCTATATCTTACAGAATAGCCCATTCTAGGTGTGAATTTCTAGTGAAATTTACACGAGGATGTTCGTGTGGACTCACAGCACAGCATACTCCATTTTCACTTTTTTACCGACAGTAAATATTTTTTACCACAGTAAATATTTTTTACCTACAGTAAATATTTTTCACCTACATGGTAAATACAAATCACTTTTTACCTACAGTAACGTTTTTTACCCATGGTAGATATTTTGTACTGCACCATAAGTATTTGGTAGGTAACAGTTCACTATTACTAGAAGCAGTGATTGGGCATCAACAATGCAGATACAAGAGGAGAAAAGGGGAAAATCTTATGGTAAAGGTGAGTCAACAGGGATAAAGACTTTTGAGTTGAAAAGAGACATGCTGATTTTTTCAAAGAACACATGTCAAAAGAAGCCATGGTTGAGGATTTTTTGAGAATTTGATATTTTGGAGGACCCCCGCAGGTCCCCCCCTGACATGTGCAGAACCTCAGTTTCAACAGCCACCTTACCTGCTCTTAAATGCTGGTCAAGGCCTTATCCCCATGTGTCACAATCAGAAAAATCAGCATTTACCCTCCCCTCTCACATCACTCTAGAGAATATCTTGATGGTGACATATCAGGTGACCTCAATCTGTTGACCACCCTAAGCAAAAAGTAACCCCAATCAGCGGATTTAAGCATGTTTATCCCTAATCCTAAACCCTCTCAGAAACCTATATAAGGAGGCCTTCTCTCACTCAAAACCAACACTTCACCCCCTTCACTAAGCAATGAAGCTACGACGACATTGCTCACAACGAGGAGCTATGGATGGATCTCTACTCTCTCTCCCTCTCTCTCTCTCCCTCTAGTATGCTACATTACTAGCCCTAAAACCTAAATAAAGAGTCTTCTCTCATGCTCCATGGCCACCATCCTCGCCATCATTCTCTAAGGTATTGATGTGTTGCTAGTAGGATCATACTTACTTGCTGGGTTGATTGTTTTTGACAAGGGATTATGCCATCCTTGGCTTGCTTCTCTATATCCTTGTTATGTATGATCAGATGCCGTTGAATTGTTAAGCTGATGTCTTGTGTATATATATGCTACATAAGGTCCCTAAGCTTCGTTTCTATGTGTTTTGCCATATGTTTTGATGCCATCATAATTCCAGAAGTCTCACTTGCCTATGTGCACTATGTGTGAGGTCCCTAAACCTCTTAATTTAGGTTGGTGCCCCCTTTGTTTTGTTCTTTGCTTGTTTGCATGAGGTGTGGTTTGTGGAGTGTGCACGAGTACAGAGGCCACCCAATTGCACTGCTCTTTTCCCGCCATCATGACCCTTGTACTAATTGTCTGATAAAGTCCAAGAATCACATTTTTTTCCTAGGCTGAAAGCAAGGGATGGTGGCACAACATTGGTTGTCTTGGACACCACCTAGGCTTGGTGGGTTCTTGAATAGAGCAAGAATAAAGCAAAAGAGGAAAAAAAGAAAATAAAGGAGAAAAATAAATTGTAGAATCCTTTGAGGTTTTTTAATTTAGTCCTTTTTCTGAAACGTCCCATAAGAGATTGACGTGGGTGATATTCGAACTTTGCCTCTCTCTCTCTCTATATATATATATATATACAAATATATATTTTTTTAATTTATATTTATATTTATATCCATGGAAGCTTAAGCTAGTACTATATCTATAGAGACAACATTGGAAGCTGAGCGTGATCCCTTTAGTAATCTTGAGTTAGGGGATACTTTCATTTACAAAGGGTATTGTAATGTGGACAATCAGCATTCATGAACCTCTTAGCAACCAAGAACTTTTGTGAGGCTATTGGGTGCAAAAGAAGCATAAGCAATGATCCAAGGAGCACAACCTTGATAAGACAAGTGAACTTTCTACAACCAAGCCAAGGAACAATATATACAAAGCCATGGCTAGATGTTGGTGAGGCGGTCCAGGGCGGGCAACAAGAGAGGCGAGCTCTAAACACCCCTCAAGGCTCCCGTGCTGCTCAATTGGGGCTGGGGCAACCACAAGCACAGCACAACAACAAACCCACAGCCAAACCCAAACAAGATAGGGGCACCACCTAGTTATGGTATGCGAACTAGGACGCAAGAGAGATTTTGTCACAACCAAGAAGATACACCACACAACACACACAAGCAACCTCACACCAAGACACACACAAAATGGACTAGAGAGAGCTAGAGCAAAGGGAAGAGAGAGAGGAAAGGATCTTGCGTAATACCTTATTTGTGACTTGCAAATGGAGATGGTTCGTTATGATGCTATTGTAGAGCTTGTACAAAACTCAGTCAATGCTTAGTGATTGCTAAACATTGCCAAAACACACACACACACTGTCTTAGGGTGTGGGAGACCTCTCACCACAATACCCTCTTACAATGGACAAAAAATTGGCAATGAAAAACACACTAAAACACTTTCTAAAATCAAGATCAACCGATAAAAACCCAAAATACCCAAGTCACCTTGAATTCACCAAACCGTATTGCACAAATGGAAGGACGAAGATTTGAACGTCGAATCACGCCTTTGATGCACCAAACCTCAATTTATTGATGATGAAGGAGCATATACAATAGTGGTTTTGAGATTTGTGGAACTCACGCTCTCTCACTTGCAATGTGTAGCTTGAAGGCTTCTCTCACACCAAGAGTGAAGCTCACAAGTGGTTGCTACACCTAAGTCTCTCCTCACGCATAGAGTGTTGGGGTGCTATGTGAGATGTTGGAGGTTGTTTTACAAGAAGGAGAGGGGTCTATTTATAGGTTGGAGACCCCTCATAAAGATTATTGGAAATCCTAATTTACAAGCTAACAAATCATGATTATGATTTTTTGAATATCAAAACATTGCGGGCCTTCTTTGTCTGCTTGAGTCATGGGTGTGGGCTCAAAAGAGAGCATTATTGATGGTAGATAAGGTGAAAATAAGTAAGGAGAGAGAGAGAGAGAGAGAGAGAGAGAGAGAGAGAGAGAGAGAGAGAGAGAGAGAGAGAGAGAGTGTTACTATACACATGTCTTGAGGTGAGGTGTCTTTTATGGTTAGGTCAATGCTATTTTGTGTTAGTATGTTAGTCGTTAGTAATCACTAGAAAGTTAATGTTACATTTACAATGGGTAGAGTGAGTTGATTTGATGAAGGGAGAGGGGTGAATTAAAAGAGAATCATTGAGATGGTGAAGCTTTGAAGAAGCTTGAACTCACCCTTGTGTAGATTGTGGAAAAAATGACCGCTGGTCTTCTTCTTCTTCTTCGCTTCTTTACGCCACCGCCACGGTTGACCACCACGATGAAAAGAGGATTTGTTGATGAAAAATCCTCAATTTGTAGAAGTTATAATGGTTAACACTAGATTGGTAATGGGACACTTTTATGTCCTGTTAAGTGACCATTTTCCTTGAATTATGTCAAGAGTTTCAAAATGGATTTTGAGGTGCTATCTATCTAGAAAGTTGTCTCATGAGCTGAAAAAAACTTGACATTTTTTTGGAATATGAATTCCATCTTTAACCTTGTCCTTGCACAACATTTCACAACCTAAACTGTGTGAAAAAACGGGTCCTGTTTTTGGCTTTTTTTTAATTTTTGCAACTATACCACTCTAGAATTCATGTTTGTGAGGTCTATAATGCTAGAAAACTATCTTTAGTAGTCCTCAACATGTCTAGATGTTTCTAGGGAGAAATAAATGTTAAAGTTGTAAGTTATGACCAAATTACAAAAATTGTCAAATCCTGTTTTTTAGCCAATTTTAGCTCTTCTATGATTTTTTTGGTGGCTTTCATGATATCCAAATGTAGTTTTGATTTTCTATGTCACATATTGTAGCATAAAGCGAATACTCCTTGAGTTTTGGGGCACCTAATACCCTATTTTGCAAAGTAGACAACGATGGTTGAATTTTTCGATTATAGAAGAAAACGAAACATTCTAGTATATCAAGTATAGCTTTTTCAATCTTGTTACTTTCTTGTGACAACTACATGCATTTTGTAGGTAGTAACCATATCTAGTCATAAGGATCAAATTTGCCGAGATATTGAATAGTTTCTATGGGATTCTACAACTCATAATGTTGAACCAGGTTTTTCATGTTTGCTGTATTTAGCACTTCATCTTTGTCCCCAAGATTCCCCTTGGTAAGAGATGTATTAGTCTTTTGACATGCTCCATGGCTCCTTATGAACCTAAAGGACAATAGGGAACTACAAAAACATGCATATATTATTTGTATTGAGCGTGGCTATAGAAACTTTGATGATAGGTTTGTAGAATGGTAAAAATTCAACTTTTTTGTACCTATTTATTTTGGCAAAAGAAAAAATAGTGAGTGAGAAGCAATCATATGTTCTGATCACCAACCCATTGAAGTTAACTAGGGAATTTATCTCAAGTCCTACAAAAATCCCTAATCTTATTTTTATGCAACAAAACGTGAGAAATGACTGTTTTGATGAAAATGTACTAGTCCATCAACTTTGGAGGCTTGGTGTGACCAAAAGATGAGAAATTTTACAAGTTTCTTATTTTTTCCATGTGTAGTAGGCCTTGAACTATAACCTCATGAAAGGATTTTACAAAATGAGTGGATCTACTATGGTTTTGGAGGTTTTTTTCAAAACCCTGAAAGGACACTTTTATGTCCTGCTAGGTTACCAACCTAGTGTTAAGATGCTGAATTTTAGATATTTTTAGGAGAGGTAAATGAAATTGTAACATAGAAGCAATAGAGAGAGACATGGAGAGGGTGTATGTATGTAGAGGTTCATAAAAGAATTATAAGGATGAGAGAGAAGGGTAATGGTGAAGAGGGTGGAAGAAGCCATGGAAATTGCAGGTTTGAGTGAGGGAAGGAGAGGGAGGGATGTGTAAGAGTGAGTAGGTGTGTGGAAGGGTGAGAGAAGACTAAGGGCTACTTGTGAGAAAAGTGGGCAGACTGGGGTCCACTCAAAAACTCATAGCTCACCGCTGGTAGCTCCAAAAATCATGAAACAATTTGAGGTGATTATTCAGAGCCTGGGCTACATTTTCTCTTTTGACCACCGCTCCAAATTCGGAGTGGAGATAGGTGCCAAAATTCTCACCAAAAAGCCTATTTTTTATGCCTGCAAAAGTCTTTTAGTGGCCCCCTCCTTTGTTGAATTTGTACAATGCATCCAAGAGTGAGCCCCTCCTTTGTCATATTATAATACAAAGCATCCAAGTTGCCCTTGACCCATGCATGGAGGAGGATTATTGGTGAATAAAGAAATATATACATGGTGGGACTAGTGTATGGACTATTCATGGACTTTAGCTGAATGAGCACATGGTGTTAGAATAATGAGTAAAAATAATAATAAAAATATGGAGGAGTTATGGATATGGAAAGATATTGGAATCATATGATATGGTCCCTCCTTGAATTATTATGGGTGAAAGAGGAAAAGGTATGCAAGTAAATAATATAATAAACGTAACCAATGAGTAGAAATCAATTTTTTGTTTTCACGAAAGTGAGGGTGAAAATGTGGGAGTGATTTGTATAAAGGAAAAATATGAGGTTAGAGTATGTACATATTGGCAAAAAATATAATTATGGTGTAAGAGGATGAAAGAAGGTGTACATAGGTTTAATAAAACACACACCTAAGTAGAAATATTTAAATAAAATACCAAAACAATGATAAAAAATCCCTATATTTAGGCCATATATACAATGAAATATTTACACACAAAGAGGCCATAATATACTTTTTTTTTTTTTTTGGCTCAACTAGCCCAGTAACTAGCTAGCTGAGGGTTTTTAAGAAAATATGGGAAAAGCCCCCTAACTCACACACCCCTATGTACAGTGAAATGGTAGGGATAGCCATAGTGTTTGGGTGAATTTGGTAGGGTGGAGTAACTTACTATAGCAATTATGGAGAGCCGAAAAACGGCTATCATTAGCCCTCCCCCAGGATGATGGTATATTCATGTACCATCATAGAGCATCTTTTCCAAAGAGAGTGCTTCAGAGTCCTTGACGAGATCTTCATTGTTTGGCCCCTCAGAATTTTGGCTGGAGTTACACTCATGCTTCATGTAACATTACTTACATGAGAAAGCGATCTTTGGATAGATCTTTGGTAGATCCTTTGGTAGAAGGCGACTCAAATAGGGCTTCAAGCGATACCCGTTTACCTTCCCTGAGTGCTCTTTACCATTCAAGTCCATAAGCTGATAGTAACTAGAATTGAAAGCCTTCTTGACTATGTATGTCCCTTGCCATCTATTTTCAAACTTGGCATCAAAACGATTGTCAAGTCGATTGTCATACCTTAGCACGAGCTCTCCTTCCTTGATGCCTTTGTCCTTCAGTTTCTTGTCGTGCGTTTCTTTCGCTTGTGTGGCTTTCCTCTTGTAGCACTCATATGCTGCTTCTCTTTTCCACTCAAGCTCCACTAACGTAAGAAGTCGATCCATCCATACCTCTTGATCATCTTGTGCTCCTTTGCCATGAAGTCGCATTGTTGGAATGTTGAGCTCGATAGGCTGCAAAGCCTCTTGACCATAGACCAAGTGAAATGGTGTGAACTCCGTGGCTTCCCTATATGTGGTTTGATATGCCCACAAGGCACCATCCAAGAAGTCATCCCATAATTTTGTCTTGTTTTGCACCATCTTTCTAATGATTCCTGCAATGACACCATTAGCCTTCTCCACCAAACCATTTGACTGTGGGTAGTATGGTGTGCTATGACGATGTAGAATGTGAAGCTCTTCACAAACTTCTGTGGGCAAGCCCTTCCTAAACCCTGGACCATTATCAGAAACAATCTCCAAAGGTGTGCCAAATCTGCAACAAATGTGATTGTACAAAAACTTGCTAATTGTCCTCTCATTCACTCTTGCCACACTTTGAGCTTCCACCCACCTAGTCATATAGTCTACAGCCACTAGAATGTAGAGTTTACCATTTTTTGTCCTAGGCAGAGGACCCGTAGCATCAATGCCCCACTTTTCAAAGGGTCCATTTGCAAGCACTATTTGCCTCGGGCCATGCACCAACCTTCTATTTTCATTTATCTGACAATTGTGACAGCTTTTACACCAATGTTGAACATCCACATGCAAGCTTGGCCAAACATACCCCGCAAGCAAAATCTTCTTCACAGTTGATTCTTGGGCAAAATGACCACCACATGCCTCTTCATGCAAACCTTTTAGAATGGCTAGAATTTCCTCGATATTTGGTACTCTTCTGCACACTTGATCTTTCCCTCTTTGATAGAGGGAGCCTTCTAGGAAGAGATAGAAACTTGCCTTCTTCACGAGTCTCCTCTTCTGAGCCTTCGTGAAGTCTTGTGGAAACTCACCCTCCAAAATGTAGCCAATAATGGGAGCCAATGACTCCAATCCCTGGTATCTCGGTTGCTTGACAGCTGCTGCCACCATGATGACCTGCACTTCTCTCTCAACACATGTAACTGCTTGTTGTGCAAGTAAATCGGCATCTTCATTTTGTTTCCTCGGAATATGATATAGTTGCACTTCTTCAAACTGATTAAACATCCTACGAATGGCATGAACTTTTGTCCTTAATCTTTCATTCTTGCATGCCCAAATGCCTAAAATTTGTTTAACAATGAGAAGTGCATCTCCTTTTACCATGAGACGTTTTATCCCTTGGCCAATGCACATCTTCAAACCATGAAGTAGTGTGTCGTATTCTGCTTCATTGTTGCTAGTTGAACCTGGTAGATTGACCTTCTCTTTCATGACCACCTCTCCACTTGGGTTGAGCAACACTAGCCCTCCCCCTGCTTTCCCTGTGGCTCGTCGAAAAGCTCCATCAAAGAACAAGGTAAAAGCATTGGGAATACTTTTTGGTGGTGGCAATGGTAGGGTCTTTACTTGAGACACCTTAATTTCCTTCTCATGTACCCTATAAGTGAGAATCCCTACCAATTGTGCACGCACACTATCTTCTACCTTGAAAGAGTATTGAAACTCTTGCAACTCCATAATCCACTTTGAGATCCTAGTACTAAGATTCATTTGAGATGACACCCAAGAGAACAGATTTTCTGCAGTGAGAATTACAAAAGGTTTTGGTAGTAGGTAGAATCTAAACTTTCTCACCGCAAACATGAGAGAAAGCATCATGAGTTCTGCTTCTGTGTAGTCTCTCTCCAAAGCATTCATGACCCTACTAGCAAAGTAGATGGGTCGCATCCTTGTACTCTGGGGATCTTGTTGTAGCAACACAGCACCAATTGTTTCCCTTCCAACACTAGATCTAACAAAGAATGTGTACTCCCAACAAGGAGGCATGAGTGTTGGTAGCTCTGACAAAATGACTTTAATGTTACAAAAATACTCTTCAAGTTCACCAGACCATGCAAATTCTACTTGTTGTGTCAACTTTTGCAAAGGATGAAGCAACTCCGAGGCTAAGTGAATGAAGCGTGACATATACTTCACCTTCTGAATGAAAGAGATGACCTCCTTAAGACTCTTTGGTGATGGGAGCTCAATAAGAGCGTTTGCTTTTGAAGGATCCACCTCAATGCCTTTATAGGAAACCTTGTGACCGAGCAAGATCACTTCATCCTCATCTATGTGGCACTTATCGGGGTTGAGTTGACCTCCCATGTCGTAGAGCTTCTTTAAAACTTCTTCTACCCTTTGTAGATGCAATGATTTTGAGCTATAAATGCAGAAATCATCAATGAACACCCTAATTGACTTTCCAAAGAATGCTTGAAACACCATGTTCATGAAACGTTGGAATGTTGCAGGAGCATTTGTTAGACCAAATGGCATGACTCTAAAAGCATAACAACCCCAAGGAGTGATAAAGGTTTTCAATTGATCTTCCAATGCGATACCTATTTGAAAGTAGCCTGAGTAGCCATCACACACAGTGTACTTCTCATGACCAACTACCTCATTTAGTCTCTCATCCTGAAATGGGAGGGGAAAGTGATCTCTTTTTGTTGCCTCATTGAGTGGACGGTAATCCACACACTACCCTATCTTTGGGTTTCATATACAAAGGACCAAGGTTAAACTTGGTTTAATAATAGCAAGAATTACTACTTGGTGCCCATAATCTCAATTTATCCATTATTACAAGATGACCATAGGTTAAGGGTCTTGGGAAAAAATATTACAACTAGTTTCCATTACAAAGATAAATATTCTCCTCGGCACCTTATTTGCATAGTTGTTTTTGGTTTTTGTTGGAATATTCCAATAGTTTAGCCACAAAAAACTAATTAACTTTGTCCATACCTTCAACATGTAAGCATCCCTCTTTTTTGCATCCAAATAAAAGAACCTAGAGCTTGGTTTTTGCTTGCACAAGTTGGATAGGCCTTCCAAAAGGTCAATGCAAGATATAGCCTCCCAAATGGTAAGGAGTTCAAGAACTTGATACCCTTGGCATACATACTAACCATTGTTCTACCTACATCTCCTCAACGAATCCACTGCTCTCCCACTATCACGGATTATAATAGTAATACTTCTTTAGCATAGAATTATCGTGGCATAAAAAACAAAAGACTACTTGTCATTTGTTGGGATCAGGTGGATGCAGCTGAGCTCAAGGTGCCTTGAAAGTGATAGAATACATAGCTACACATAGTAGAAAGAATAACTTATGTACATGAAAAGACTTTGTTTATAAGGCCCAAAGGCTATCCAGCTCAGAGCGCTTGACTTTCATAAAAGGCTTACAGATATCTTTCCACACAGAAATTATTTTCAAATAGGATTTTCACAAACAAGAGAAACTTATCACACCAGTTGTCTGCTTTTAGGCCAAAGGCCACAAACCCAACAACCCTCCCCTAGAAATATGGAGAGGAAATCCATACATCAAGCGGGAAAAACCGAGCGTGGCATTTTTCTGAGAAAAAATAAAGAGAATTGTAGCATAAAAACCCTTTTTGTATTAATCCCTACCATAATGTCAAGTGCAAGTAGTTCAAAAAAATGGTCAATCAATATAAGGTGATCATTGCAACAATATAAATTCCTAATTGACTAACATAAGCTATCAAAACAATGCAAGTATAATAGACACCCATCTTGCAATGGCAATTGCAAGGAATCCAAAAAATTGACCAATCCATAGAGGACCATAAACCTTGGCTCAAAAAGTCAATGTTATGTTGAAACTCTAGCATCCTAGACCATCCTAGAACAACTCTACTTCTGTCAGTGCTACGTGAGGCACAAACTCATGAGCTATAGAATCCAACCTAAGGACTCAAAAATACACAAATTAGATGTGTTTACAATGCATGTACATGAGGCACTTGTTGTCTCTTTTTTGGAAATCATCATAAGTACATCGAGAGAAGTTTGCAATGTTCATAGCATAAGTAACCCCCTGTTGAAGCAAGCCAAGAAAGCTACCATGAAAAAGATGCAACACACTAGGTACCAATATAAGCTCTCTCACTAGTAGTGCTTGCATGCTTTGGCCCAATGCTATCCTCTCATTGAAGTATTTGGTTAATTTTGACCTCCATCTAAGATGCTTGACATCTATGAATCTAGCACGGAACGAACTAGGCTGTGTTTTGCATTTCCCACTAGGGTAGAGGTTGTGTTGTGTTGCTGCATTGTTGCCTTGTAGCATAGATCCATTTTTTTGCAGCATCTCAACCTCCCATGAAAGCAAATAGGTTCCTTCTTCCATGACCCACATCCCCACGACTGGCCGAAGAGGTCCAATAATCATCTCATAAATATTCCATGCATGAGTGTTACTCTCATTCCAAAACCATATGAACCCCTCTACAATTCCTCTTGGTTTGGCACCCACATAATGATATCCCCCCCCCCCCCCAAAAGCAAGGGACAAGAATATTCACCATTTTTCAAATTATCTAAATTGTTGTTTATGGACCTACCACAACATACTTTCTCTCCGAGAAGAACACCAAAACACATCATTTTTTTTCTAGGCTCTGTGCTCTTAATTGCCCAAATTGTTTGAGGCACCTTCTTCTCCGATCAAAGACTAGGAGCGGTGGAAGCATTTTGCTTGCTTGTGGTACACTGTAAACTGGTGTAGTGATAGTAACAAACTTTGATCTATGGCAGTCTTCTTCAACACTTTCATTAGGGTCAAGAAATATTGACTGCAATTTTCGCACACGCTTAAATCCCGTATTGTATCTCCATTCATTTCTAGACTTGGTATTTGCATTTCTAGAATGTTGATTGAGCTGCATCAACCAGTATTCTATTTGATGAAAACACTGACTGATTGCTCATAAGCCTAGCTGCCAAGTTTAGCACATTGCTCCTATGGATGATTACATGCCCTTCAAGTAGGTGTTGTAATGCACATTTTGAAGAACTGCTAGTGACATATCTACACAAGTGACTTCATAAAGACCAATGACTTTTTTTATAACTTGCATGTTCAACCTTAGAAAGATTTGTTCTTGGGAAAAGCATCCAACCCATCTTGAGCAAAAACTCTATCTCCTCAGTGTGTCACTCTAACATCCCACCATGACAACCAAGTTTTCGATGCTAGAATCTTATCCAAAATAGCATGTCCTGTTCTCTAGAACTATTTGAGTTTGTCCATGCACACTTGTACTGCATGTTCTGATGGTGCATGTAACCATTTTCAACACAATATTTATGCTTCTCTTGAAAAGAGGAGCGTATACAATTTACAGTGTGCTTAAAAAACACGTGATATCTCTTCGTTCAACATCTTTTTCTTGGCTCCACCAATGTAGGCAATATGAACTGCAATTCAATTTTCATTTGCCTTATCTGCTATAAATCCTTGAAATTGAGGCTTATCATAACCATTATAGTGATATGGAGACCGATAGCACATGTTGAATAGCTATTGTCCTAGAGCAAAACAAAGACCACTTTCTTCAAACCACAATCTCTTGGAAAAGACAGAGCAATGGTGTTTTTTTACCCATGCCACGCGCTTTCAAATACTAAGTCTGAAAATGCCAAAAACTAGGGATTTTTTTTCAAGAGGTGAAGTGTTTTTTTTTTTAACCTCAATCGATTATATCTCTCTCAACTTATTCTCAACGTTTCATTTTCCTCCATAACATTAATGAACTACACCTTTATGCTCCATTTTCCTCCTTATCTATGCTCGCTCAAGTTTTTTATCATTAAAACCACTTCGATGTCTCAAGCTACATCTATCTTATTTTCATATAGTCTCGAAGATCTGTGTTCTTAATGTTTTTCAACCCTAGCCATCGTTGCTTCTCATTGTTCAACTATGCTCAGAGCATATAATTTTCCAAAGCATGTCTCCAAAGCAAGGTCCACTCATCAGGTGGACGTTGCTCTTGCTATTTACAAATGTAACAAAAACCACTTGGACACTACTCTCATTACTCCCATGTCGGTGCGAGTCATTTTAGGATGAAGTCCCATTCTAGGGTAGCAAGGGATTGGAGCACGCTGTTAAGCAAGGTAAGGGGGGGCTTCTTGAGAAACTTTCATGTTTTCGTTTTTAAAACAACAGAGGTTAGTGAGTGAAAGCGTGAAGAAAGGTTTACGATCTAGTTGATAAAGGAGTAAATAAAGATATTCATGTTGTTTTTCTCATTTAGTTACTTATTTACTGTGAAAGAATTAGCTCATGTTAATTGGGATCATGCCTTAACTTGTTCTGCGCCGACATGGTGTGTTGAAGGGCCATGTCCCAATAGATAGGATTAAGAAGATTAACACATGTATGATGATAAGCACATCAAGCTTGGGACCCTATCCTAATATTTTCGACGTCGATGCAGAATGCTCAACAATCAAGGGCTGTCCGGATTGAGATGAAATTGAATTAAATGGATTGAGAGAAACCTTTGGGTGACTATGTTGGGACTCTATCCTAAATGCTTCCGTACCAACACGGAATGGTTAAGGTGTGTGTCCCATTGAACTCATTTGCTTGTCCTAACGAGGAATTCTATATTGGGACTCTATCTTAAATGCTCACGTGCCAATGTAGAATGTTAAGGTCATCACTAGGAAAACTGCTCAAACCTGCTGCTTCTCCTCGCTCACCCCTTCAACCATAGCTTCTCAGCAGGTGCCAGTTGTGAGACTGGCCATCGCAGATGGCACCCAGTGGCAGCATATGTACTCAAAGACTGGGTGGTCCTCCCACCTCCTCGGTGCCCATGCCTCCTCATCCTCAACTACCACATGTCCTCCACCTCCATAGCTTGACGATCCACCTCATAAACTTCAAAAGATTTTTTGACATGGGATTTTTCAGCACTGGCTGAGGGGGAGAGAGAGACAAAGACATCGTTGTAGCACAATAACTTACACTTCTAGCTGCTCTCATCTCTTTGCATTGCTGCTATCAGAAATATGAGAGAGAGAGAGAGAGAGATCGATATGTAGCATCATACCTGGCTCTCACCTCGTTGTGCTGTTGTTGTCAGAAAATTAGAGAGAGAGAGAGACAGAGAGAGAGAGAGAGAGGAAATGTAAAGAGAGGTGCATGAAAGTGTGTGGATGGCATATTGAAAAGCAAGTGTTAGAGAGAGAGAGAGAGATGATGGCATCATGGGCAATGCTAGGCGTGCCGACAGTGGTGTGTGAGGGGACAAGGAGTCATTCTCGGATACTGATCCCATTGCAGAGCATAGAGAACGCCCCAAAAAATCCCTCCACCCCGCGAGCATCAATGTCGTCTCACAAGCCCAAGCAGTCTTCTTCTGGCAGCGGTGGTGGTACCCAACAAACATTCAATTACAACTACAAAGAGAGAGAGAGAGAGAGAGAGAGAGAGAGAGAGAGAGAGAGAGAGAGAGAGAGAGAGAGAGACTATACAACTACAACTACAAAGAACTTAGCTTGCACAAAGACCTGACCACATAGGCTGTAGTGATTCTTTGAGCTATGATTCCACAAAGGCTAGAGACATCTCCCCTGAAACATGAGCCTCCTAGAGCTAGTTGTCCACCACAGCCCAAGCTATCCACCAAGATGAATCCAGGCTAGGGCTCAACCATAGTCTGTCTTCAAGTCACCGTTGTCACTCCCAAGTCACGGGCTACTGACTTCATATCCATCTCTTCTATGGTGTTGTAGTTTGGATGTTATCATTGTTGCTACATGCTTTGAAACTCCAATAATCCTTTGAATGTCCATGCTCCTAGAAGTTCTTGTCACTTTTATTTAATGCAAGACTAAATGCAATGATTAGAAATCTAAATGAATTGTAGGTTGATGGTGCTAATGCTCCTCCCCTTGTCGACAACCTTCTCTTGTCTCTCATAGTGCCTTGGAGCGGTCTTTGCAATTGGGTGTTATCCCCATGCCAATTTCTTGACTCCTTACATTAGCACAAGGTAATATCTTCAATGATGAATGTGTAAACATACATTGCTTTTTTTTATGTTGTTCTCATTTGTAGAAATTTAAACTTTGAATTACAAGGATTGTAGGAGAATGAGAGATAAAATTTTCTCTTTATGTGAAGCTCCTTTTCACCAAGGTGCAACGCCTCATCACAATAAAGAATCAAGGCTTGGTTGCAAAGATTTTAAGCTTTGAGTTACAAAATATTTAGGGAGATTATGCAAGAGAAAGGTTCCTTTTGAAGATTTGATAGCTTTGTAAAGCCTTGCATTTGATTTTGAATAGCCTTAAAGTTTGACGGGGTTGCCTTTGAATGCCTGAAGAATCTCTACTTTGAAGTTCAAGATGAAGCTTTGAAGTCAAAATTTCGCTCTCTGATGCCTTGCCTTGAAGCTTTGGTCGAGGTTTGATTGTTGTGAAGTTTAGTGTGAACCTTCCCTTGATGAGGTGCTGATTCAATGGTGTTATTGTGCAAACAAGAAGGAAAATGAGAACCCCTATAGCCTTGCACACACCACACCATCAGAAAGAAACACCACAAAGCTGCGAGAAATGCCTATGTCGAACACCTATAGAGTCGGGCAGAAAACAGCCCTAACCCAAACCATGATTAAAATTGATGAAAACCAAGATCATAAATATGAGAATCTTGTTCTTTTTAGACCTCCGTAGAGTATCCATATGCTTGATTCCGACACCAGACAAGAGAGTTACAAGCTTTCGAAGTTGGGGTATCTCTCAAAAGCTCTAAAAAAGCTAGTCTCTGTTAGGAAAAAGGGTGTGCAGGGAATTGAAGCTATTAAAAGTGGATTTTTCTTTTCTCTTATCCCAAGGGATTTTTTCTCTCCTCTTAGCCGACATGGTTCTCGCCTTGGGCACCTTTTAATTGGTCCAATTTTGGTCTTTTTTGGGTCAAAAATGAGTTGTCGACCACTTTTTGACCAAGGCAAGTAGGAAAAGGGGATGTCCAATGGACCAAAAAGGTGGCCAATCGCCTGGGCAGCTGGTGTGGACTGAAAATGGCGCCCCCTCTCTCCCCCAACACCCATGAGCCCCCATTAGCAAGGCAAGGAAGCTCCATTTGCTCATTTGATACACCCTTACGGGGTACCCACTCCCCTCCCTTATACCCTCCAATTTTCATTTGCTCCCCCCCATGTGGCATTACGCCATTACCACTTGGCACAATCCTTCCATCTCCCCACTTAGGCCTACAAATTTTCTGTTTTGCTCCCCACACCGAGCAATCTTGGCAGAGGCATGGCGGGTGACTCCGAGCACCGAATGCAATGTTGTAAGCCCGCCGGCTCGAAGCTTATCACTTTTCCTATTTCCAAAAATCCTCAGCCACACTTTTCTAATTAAATCCATCAAATCAGCCCACTTGTCTTTCCTCGCATGCATCCACACCCATTTTCTAAGTAAGGAACCGCCCACTTCCAATGCATGTAACTTATAATGTGTGAGTCCGATTCACCGTCTATCAAGCATGATTAAAAGTACTCATTGAGAAAGTTGATTCTTTTATTTTGCAAAGTGCTTGCAATGTAGATATCCATGTGTCGATCTCAAGAAGAGTAGCACAGTGGTGTCCTCGGAATTCCAATGGGACAACCATGCATTGCAAAGAGATAAGATCATGATATAAAGATAGAAGCACACAATGTACATAAGAAAATATTACCCACTTATTTCATTCACATGAGAATCCCCTCAAAATTTTACGATGTTTCCTTTTATACCCTTTCTTTGGGTTTCACATACAAACGACCAAGCTTAAACTTGGTTTAATAATAGCAAGAATTACTACTTGGTGCTCATAATCTCAATTTCTCCATTATTACAAGATTACAAGATAACCATAAGTTAAGGGTCTTGGGAAAAAATATTACAACCATTTTCCATTACAAAGATAAATATTCTCCTCAGCACCTTCTTTGCATAGTTGTTTTTGGTTTTTGTTGGAATATTCCAATAGTTTAGCCACAAAAAACTAATTAACTTTTCCCATACCTTCAACATGTTAGCATCCCTATTTTTGCATCCAAATAAAAGAACCTAGAGCTTGGTTTTTTCTTGCACAAGTTGGATATGCCTTCCAAAAGGTCAACGCAAGATAAGCCTCCCAAATGGGAAGGAGTTCAAGAACTTGATGCCCTTGGCATACATACTAACCAGTGTTCTACCTACATCTCCTCAAGGAATCCATTGCCCTCCCACTATCACAAATTATAATAGCAATACTTCTTTAGCATAGAATTATCGTGGCATAAAAGACAAAAGACTACTTGTCATTTGTTGGGATCAGGTGGATGCAGCTGAGCTCAAGGTGTCTTGAAAGTGAGAGAATTCATAGCTACACATAGTAGAGAGAGAGAGAGAGAGAGAGAGAGAGAGAGAGAGAGAGAGAGAGAAATAAACACTTGCAACACTCAGTAATATATTCACTTTTGCATAGCATAGAATATCATATGTACATGAAAAGACTTTATTTATAAGGCCCAAAGGCTATCCAGCTAAGAGCGCTTGACTTTCATAAGAGGGTTACAAATATCTTTCCACGCAAAAAATTACCTTCAAATAGGATTTTCACAAGAAAGTGATAGTTATCACACTAGTTGTCGGCGTTTAGGCCAAAGGCCACAAACCCAAGAACCCTCCCCTTAGAATATGGAGAGGAAAGCCATACATCGAGCGGGAAAAACCTAGCGTGGCATTTTTTCGAGCAAAATTAAAGAGACTTGTAGCCTAAAAACCTTTTTTGTATTAATCCTTGCCATAATGTCAAGTGCAAGTAGTCCAAAAAACTGGCCAATCAATAGAAGGTGATCATTGCAACAATATAAATTCCTAATTGACTAAGTAACATAAGTATCAAAACAATGCAAGTATAATAGATACGTATCTTGCAATGGCAATTGCAGGGAATCCAAACAACTTACCAATCCATAGAGAACCATAAAACTTGTAGCATAGATCCATTTTTTTGCAACATCTCAACCTCCCAAAGAGGTCCAATAATCATCTCATCAATATTCCATTCATGAGTGTTACTCTCATTCCAAAACCATATGAACCCCTCTAAAATTCCTCTTGGTTTGGCACCCACATCATGATATTCCCCCCCCCCCCCAGGGATTTCAAAATGACGTGATAACACTATAATTTCAGGTTAATAACAATAGAAATGCAATATAACAAATATTATGTTAATTGACATTCACCTTTTTTGACCTACAAGGAGACTTGAAGACCGGCTCGAGGCCCGCCGGGTTAAGTAATTGGCCCGCCGGGTAAATCAACTTTCCCGCCGGGCCCGCCGTGGCTATATAAAGACGACGCCGGTGCTTTTCTTTTTCACAAGAGAGGTACATTGAAAAGTCTTCTTCACCAAACGTTATGGCAGCTTTCCACATTCTCAAAGCAGTGTAGCAGTAATTTTTTAATCCCTTCCTTATTTTATTGATGTTTTTTTGAGTTTTTTGCGTTAAAACTTAAAGGTATAAAATTTCTTTTATCAAATCATCGTACGTGGATGCACTGGCATATGGTTGCAATTGCGGCTAGGTGTGTCATTGCAAAAGCGTATGATGCTTATGTTTTATATTGCTCCCAGTCATTCATGCTTCGGCACATGGTTGCAATTGCGACTAGGTGTGTTGCTGCTAGAAATACAGGAGCATCTGTTTGAAAGAAGTCACCGTGCGTGGATGCACTGGCACATGGTTGCAATTGCGGCTAGGTGTGTCATTGCAAAAGCGTAGGGTGACTATGTTTTATGTTGCTCCCAGTCATTCATGCTTCGGAACATGGTTGCAATTGCGACTATGTGTGTTGCTGCTAGAATGACAGGAACATCTGTTTGTAAGTTGTTGTATGGTGAGGCATTGGCACATGGTTGCAATTGAAATTAGGTGTGTCACTACAAAAGCGTACGAGATCTATGGTCTATACTGCACTTTTTCTTTCACGTAGAATTTAGAAAAGATCCAAATGGAGTGGCACATAATTATATTTCACAATGTGTTGTTTGCAATAATACCATTGCAGGAAAAATGGATCCTTCTTCTACTTCAATGATGGAGTTCAAAAATAAAATTAGACAATTGTTGATTACAATCGTCAGTGCACTAGATCCCGATGATATAGCGCAGATTGTTGTAGATGAGTCTAGATTGCAATCATTATACAGTGAGATTGCCCGCAAAATTTTGTTGTTATATCCAAACAAAACAACCGAATCAATAATCTCATTACTAAGCAGTTGGGTGGGCAATTTGCCCAAGGTGGCCTCTGATTTGAAAGAGGAATGCCCTCAAGAAGTAGACAAGGGTAAGCTAGAGCATTGGAACGCGAGATGGAGAGCTCAGAAGGAGAGGTCAAGGCGAGCATCCCACATAGACACACAGTTTGGCCTAAGCAAGAAAATGCGAATGGCTATCACCAGAGTTATGGGGAGAAGCCAAGTTGGAGAACCGTTTATTGAGGAGGCTGCCATTGAGGGAACATCGGGTTCTACTGCTTCTGCCAGTCACCTGGAGAGCAGTATATACAATTCAGAATGTAGTATGACTTTGGGCATTCCAAATAAGTCCATTAAGAAGATCAAGAAACTTGGGTCAGGGGCTTATGGCACAGGGTGGAAAGTTCAAATCAAAGGGATCAGTTTCCTTCCTGCAACGAATACTTATTGTGCCAAGGAGTTCAAAAGACAGGCCAAGCATCAATGGAAAAGCTTTGCATCAGAAAGTGGAGTAGATCTCAACCATAGAGGGATTGTGAGGAGTATTGCCCACTCTCTAACGTTGCCATGGTTTTTGATATTCCCCTACTTCAATGGGGAACTTTAGGTGATCTTATGGAGACAGTGCCCCTTCCACATGGCTCTTTCACGACGCTTGTAGAGCATCAAGAGGGGAAAGGAAAGATCCCTAAAGACTTTAAATGGGATCAGCCCTCTGAAGACAAGAAAACACGTATCAAGAGCCTCTGCAATCATGCTCCCTCGTTGATCCATGCCTTGGTGAAGGCATTGCGATTTTCACATTATGAGGGAGTGATCCACAATGATCTCCATCCATGGAACATCATGTTGGACTTTACCAAGGATCTCACTCCCCGTATTGGAATAATTGATTGGGGATTGGCTCTGCATGTTGGCTTAGAGACACAAAAGACCAACAATACCAATGAAAACTAGCAAAAGCTTCATCCTTGGCGAGCTCCTGAGTTATAGATGGCAAGAATTTATGCCCATGGGCCAAGGACGCAGATGTGTACGCCATAGGATGGGTGATATGGCAATTTTGTAAGTTTTGTGGAGAGTTCTCTGACTACTATAGCACAGATTGGTTCAAACATAAGGTTTTAGTGGAGGTACAAGCCATATCTAGGATTGTTGTGGAAGGTTGGGTGAGGAAGAAATCCACAGACAGAAAGACCTTGGAACTTTTGGACAAAGAATTAGAAAGATTTGAAGCCCAGCCAGAACGATGCTTACGCCCTCCCTCTGAAATGAGTGTAGCCTTTTGATGGATATATGATGTACTTTATGAAGCAGGGTTTTCTCAGACTTGTGACTTATAAAAGCACTTTTAAAAATTGGGTTTTATGCCCCATGGATGATGTATGAGTAATAAAAACACTTTGTTATATCTCAATAGACAAAAAATTTTCTATGAGTTTTGTTTTTTCTCTTAAGTTTCAAGCAATAAGCCACGTGGAGTCACTGATTGTCATTCATTGATTTAAAAAATGGTGGTTACTCTTATATCAATTGATTGTCGTAAGATGGTGGTTATTCTAATATCAATTGATTGTCATAAAATGGTGGTTAAAATTATAGCAATTGATTCTCGTAAAATGGTGGTTACTCTTATAGCAATTGATTATCATTAAGTTTGTATGCCGTAACTGAAGTATAGTGTTTAATCAGGATATGGATAATGATAATCAAAGGGCGTCTCAGATCCATGTGTCAAGGCGGTGGAGTGAACGACATTGCTCGAATTGCTGCTCGTTGCTCCCAGTGGGCCAACCCAGTGGGTACACAATGGAAAGAGGTGAACACTAGGATTGACCGAGAACATGACGGTTGAGGACATTCGCAGCACTGCAATCACCGTCACACGGCAAGAGATGTCATTGGCACTAGAAGGTGCATCAATGGAAGTGCACCAAGTTAAGGAGGAGCTTCAAACTCAACTCAGGCAAGCATCACAAGCTACACAAGGCTCTCATGCAGAAGAAACCTAAATAGAGACTTGCAAAGGGAGGTGAAGGTGCTATCTCGCCACGTAAAATAGTTAGAGGCGACTATAAAAAACAAAATGCTGCCACATTGATTGAGCACCCAACATCTATTGAGGCCCCTCCAGCTTCTGGTGAGCACGGTGGTCCTTGCCCCATATGTAGATCATTCTTTCATGGGTGGTATGGTCACTTCAGCTTGCCATGAGGACATATGTATCATATATTATGCTTGATGCAAAGCATGATGAATAACTTTCATTGTGCTATATGTGAGTTTGAGATATCCAAAAGGCTATATGCAATGTTCAAAATGTATGAAGACTATAATAAGCTTAAAGGTCAGCGTGAACAGGAGAATGAAGATATTCTCACAAATATTTCACTATCACCTGGATAGTTTTTGTAACCTTTGAAAACATTTACTCATTGTCTTGCGAGAATTTATTAGTGAATTGTGAATTGTCTTCACTTCAGCTTCAATTATGATATGTGATAATGCAACGATTTGTTAGGGATTTGTATATTATGAAGCTTTAATAGTGATTTGTGGCCTTGTAAAGATTTTTAAGGGCTTCGTTTATTATTAAGCAAATGTCTAAACCTTAAACTAAATATTAAAAAAAACTTATAAGATAAATAGTTTCAGAACTTAACTAGAAGTCACTCAATGGATTCGATAATCTATTAATTAAACCACCGTCACTTGCCACGACGGGTCAAAGTTGGTTCAATTTCCAAATTCTCTTCAATCTCTTCTAAAGTACATGTAGTTTCTACTTCATGAGATTCCCCTTGCTTCTCACTGTCTTCATCCACCTCATCATTGCTTACATCATAAGTCCAGTGCGGCATCTCCTCTTTGTAGTTCTCAGCTTGCACTCTTGCCAATAGCCGATGGTTGCAGTACATATACACCAATTTTTCAGCTCTTGAATTTAGAAGGCGGTTTCTGATGGTGGAATGTACATATTTATATGTACTCCAGTTTCTCTCAGAACTTGAATTGGATGCACATTGGGCTAGGATTCTAATAGCTAGGCGTTTAAGGGTGGGTGCACTACCACCATTCATCATCCACCACTTCCACGTTGGTTGCTCCGTGGCAAGTTTCTGCACAAATTCTGTATCAAACTTACCCTCTTTGAGTTTAAACTTCGTAAGATCAGTAACAAATGATGCATGCTCATCAGGATCATCATAAAACGTGCCTATCACATCATAAAAGTCTTCCAGCACCTCCTCATCAAGTTTGTCTATTTCCATTGCCCAATACTCTGGATCCAATAAGAAAGCTACGCTGTGTAGTGGACTATGTGCTCCAACCCATCGACCATGCACATACTTTCTCAAAATTTCTCTCCTCTACTGAGTGAATGGTGTCTTCCAAGGCTTCACAATTGGCTCCTGGGGCTCCTTTGGATTTGCAAGGCTTTCTTGAACAGTACACCAAGCCATCCACACCTTACCTATGTTAAGCAAGGCAGAATCCAATTGGCATAATGCGAGCATAATTGGCATCATGACATTGTGCACATCCACCACATCATCCCAGAAGTGGCGATCAGCTAGTAGATCTCTGATCACCCCTATTTTGCTTTTTATCTTCTCCCTTTGACGAGCCTCCCATTCTGAAAAAGTGGCACAAACAAATGTCTCCATCACAGTGAGAGGCGGAAGTGAAAAAATAGACCTGGTGGCCTCTACACCAAGACTATGCACAATGGCCTCATCATGGGGAATACGCAATAGGGGCACCACCTAGCAAGATATGCGGCTAGGACGCATACATGTACGCAATGAAACATGCCATGGAAAACAATTTCAAGATCCACACTCAAATGTGGAATGGGGTGGTCAGAGAATAAGGTGAGAGGAGTGGTGACTGAGTGAGAATGGGCTCGCTACGCGTGCATGTAGTAAGGAAGATAACGAGGTCAGGGATACATGCAAGTATGCTCACTTCTCATAAAAAAGGTGGCGAATCTGCACACCTCAAGATCGAAGTAGCAAGATGATAGGAATATGAGAGGGAGAGAGAGTGTGTGTGTATGGTGGCGAATCCGCACACCTTAACATAAGCAGAAAAAAAAATGGCAAGGAACAAGCATATACCATACTCACAATGAGATGTATCCAAAGCGACACAAAGTATGGCACCAAGATGGAGTGTGTTGATTGCTTGCAAAAGATGAATACAATAGGTAGCGTATGGCAGGAAAATGAGAAGGGAACAAGATCGTAGGAGGCATAATGGAGAGATGGAAGTTGATGGCGAGGAATATCAAGAGTGTGTCCACCCTTCTTCTTCTTCAAATTTTGCCTTCAACCCTTAATTACAAGTGGTGTGGAGGTGTGGTGCTCATCTTTTGTGCATGGTGATGGTGATGATGATGGTGTTGTGATTATGTGATTAGGGTTCATGCTACAAGCATGTACACAAGAGTGTGTATGGATAGTGTGTGTGTGTGTGTGTGTGTGTGTGTGTGTGTGTTTAAGTGAGCTCTCATGGCCTCCTTATATAGGGAAGGAGGGAAGGTTTTAGCAATATTTCTAATTGAGGTGAGTGTCCCACTCTGGTGACTAGGAAAATGGGGTGCATGTGACTGTGCCTCCCATCTTGTCTCCTCATTATTTAAAATACCAGAGTCAATAGAGAGAGAAGAAGAGAGAATGTGGGTAGGATGCAGAGGATAGGAGATATTTATAATAGTCTAGCTTTGGCTAGACATAAGCTTATTAGGGAGAGAAGAGAGAGGTAAGAAAATTATGGAGAGGTTGTCGAAGGTGGATAATTGTTGATGAGGATGGATCCTCCAAAAATGGTGATAGAATCACTCTAAACTTGCCAAGACCTCATTAAAAGAGCCTTGTCTCTTGTAATCATGCTTGAAGACTTGTAGAACCATAGCCATTCTAGAGGGAAGAAAACTAGGGATGGCCTGTGTCACCATTACATGAGAAAACTAGGGTCCACTACAAAAATCATAGCTCCGTGTTCATAACTCCAAAAATTCTAAAAAAATTTGAGCTAAAAGTTGAGATCATGAGCTACATCTTTCTTGTTGAACTCTCCTTCAGATTCGGGGTTCTTCTTTGCTTAAAAAATTCAGCCAAATAATGTATTATTTGTGGCTGCAAAAGTCTTTTGGTGGTCCCCTTTGAGTGGACTTCTCTCTTGCCTTCAAGTGTAAGCTCCTTCATGTGTATGAAAACACGACCTAGAGTTTTGAAAAGATTGGCAATCATCTAGATGGAGGTATTATTGAAATTTGAAAGTGGGGTTGAGGTTTGAAAATGAAAACTAGTGAATAAAATATTTGGTAGGGTGGAATAATATACATACATGAAAAATATATTAGAAAATACTAAAATATATAATGTAATTTAGAATATATATATTTAATATTTAAGGTCAAAAGAGAGATCAACAAAGAAATCTTACTTATTTATGCTACATCGTGATTGATTAGCATAAGTCTTATTTATTTAATAAAGGCTAAAATGTTTGTGAAAAAGGAAGAAAAAATCAAAAGTAACTTATATAATAGGAAATATTTTGGTAAAAGGGCAAAAATATATGGGGCGGTTCCCATGCATGGAAAAGCTTGCCTCAACAACATTCTTATTTTTTATTAGTGATTCTACCGTATAGTAGTTGGTGCAAAATATAGTTTCGCACGGCAGTTTTAACATAGTAGACATCCTCTGACGGTACATGTCAAGAAACCTCTAACACTTCAAAACAAACTTGACTATTAAGCGAGCATTGTCTACTATCCATTTGAACCACTCTGTGTCCTCCCTCTTGTACCAATCTTGCAATACCAAGTTCAAGCTGTGTGTAGTGCAACCAGCACTATATAGGTGAGAGAAGCAACTTTCAAGTATTCTACTTGCAGCCCTGCAGTTTTTGGCATTGTCCATGATTACTTGGACAACATTTTCTTTTCCAAGTTCCTCAACTGCGTCGCCAATGATGTCAGTTATAAAACTGCCAGAATTTATTTGACCAGAGCTATCCACAGCTTTGATAAAACATTCACCACGAGGACATACAAGCATGATGTTGATGGCCGCCTTTGAACGTTGGACCAACCATCACTAACTATGGTATATCTAGATTGTTATGTTGCATTTAATATTACCCTTTGAATAGCCTGTTGTGTGCTTGTGTAACATTTATTCAAAAGTTGGTTTCTCATATGGTGATATGTTGGAGGGGTAAATCCAGCACTATACTCCCCAATGCGTTTCCAAGCTGACTTCCATGCATCACGGGTGACAATGGCCAATGATGCCCCAGTGAAATAGACAGCTTTAGCTAGTGCAAGTTGTGCTTCTTCTAAGGCAAGTGTTGTGAAGCTCGTCTGTAAGCTAACCTATTTACTTTTTGACGATCCTACCTGAAAGTCGGGAGATCCATGGTTTGGAGGTGTACTTCCATCGATATGAGAAGTTGGTTCCCTACTTTGAGTGCTTCCATTGGTGGGCGTTACACCCAATGATCCCTCATACTGGTTTGATCTTATCGATACGGGGGTGTGAAGGTCGAAAGTAGAGAGTTTTGATCTTTTGCTCGTGAAAATTAGCTTACCAATTAAAGCTTTTAAGCTCATAGCTGCTTCTTCTGCACCTAAGCCCTTGCACTTTTCTCCTTAGATTCTGGTATTGCCACCTAGCAAATGATCCCTTATTCTTGGTGCTCCTCCAGATTTCTCTTCGCCACAAAAGTTACATTTCCAATCTTGATAGTTATTTAAATTTGTGGAAAAATTCCACTCGGGTCCTGGACTTTTTCCACCTGCCTTTCGCTTGCCTGCAAAGTGGTGCCCTGCGAAGCAGGACCTGGAATTGAGGTAGGAGGTCTCCTCAAGGAAGCCAGGCTTGAGACACCAACATCACCACTCACATTCCCGGTGGAAGACATACTTATTGGATTCCTGCAATACCAATAAACATAGCTCAGTATGCTATCTCTTCTTTCAAGTATTATTCAAACCAAACATTAGTGTTATAATCAATATCACTCACAAGCGTAGTAGTGAAGCCTGAAGGGAATAAACCTCAATGTACTCAGACATGAGCAAGAAAATACAACGGTGAATCAAATATGTGATCAATCCATCCCAAAAGTAGAGATATCGACCCAAAGATTCACCTTCCTACCCCTTTCATGAGTCAGTCCAGTCCAAAAAAGAACTAATGACCCATGATTGGAGCTCTAATCGAAATAGCAAGCAAATACAACGGTGAATCAAACATGTGATCAGTCCATCCCCAAAGTAGAGATATTGACCCAAAGATTCACCTTCCTACCTCCTTTCATGAATTAGTCCAGTCCAAAAAAGAACTTATGACCCATGATTGGAGCTCTAATCGGAATAGCAAGCAAATACAACGGTGAATCAAACATGTGATCAGTCCATCCCAAAAGTAGAGTTATCAACCCAAAGATTCACCTTTCTATCTCTTTTCAAGAATCAGTTCAGTCCAAAAAGAACTAATGACCCATGATAGAAGTTCTAATCAATTTAGCAAATATAACGGTGAACCAAACATGAGATTAGTCCATCCAAAATGTAGAGATACCGACCCAAAGATTCACCTTTCTACCTCCTTTCAAGAATCAGTTCACTCCAAAAAAGAACTAATGATCCATAGAGTTTCATTAAGTTTTAATTTTTTTTTAAAGACTATTCATTTTTTTCTCTTTAGTTTTTCTTCTAAATTTTAAAGGATGACCAAATTTAAAGGAAGCGGTGATGTGATGTGATGTCTACTACAGGGTTATTGTCACACGACATGGGAGAGCGAAATACATTGATAATAAAAAAAGAATATACAGAGTACGCAGAGTAAACAAATGGAAATAAAGAGTCTGTATGGATACAAAGTAATCATTACAAGAAGAGCATAGCTCGTTTCATAACCTCCCGACCACCCCCGAGCTATCTCAATCACACTCTCACTCTCAATCTCAATCTCAATCTTGTACACAATCTCAATCTCAATCACACTCTCACTCTCACTCTCAATCTCAATCACAATCACACTCTCAATCTCAATCTTGATCTCTTGATGGCAACAACGATCATAATCGAAATCACAACACGATCACAATCCCAATATCATGACACCCTGCATCGTTTACAAAATAGCCAAAAGAACATACTCGTGCAACCAAATCAACATGGTCATCAAATTCAAAACATCATTTTGTACCATCATAAAAGATTATAATCACTTCTTGATTGGATCAAACAAAAGAGATATTACATGTGTATATCTGTTTGTAAGCTAACCTATTGCTGCTTGCAGGTTACCCTGTTGCTGCTAGCAATTTGTTTCTGCCATAACTAGGTCAAACAAACTCAGAACATAGACTTCTAGGTACTCAAAACGACGGGAATAGGCATGGTCTAGAAGGCACCATTGACAGAATTGCGAAAAACTTCTTTCTTTGGCTGAATACGCAACTTTTAGGTCGCGACTCCTAAAAACACTATTTTTGGGTCTCCACAACTTTTTCAACATATTTTAAGCCTAACCATGCATTTTAAGCTAAAACACAGAAATATAACACATTGATACTAATAAAAATCTTCGTTTTAAGTACGTTTTTATTATACTGTTCATAGACAAACTATCTGTTGTTCATTAATCTTTATAAAATATGTCTTTGGTGTAGTATTTGAAAAGAAGAGAATATATTTTCTCTCTTAATATCTTAAACTCATTCATATAAGCTCTATCTAATAGACTATTCAACAATCTTTCAAATCGTGCTAAACGAAAGATATGGCTTACTACATTCTTTTCGACTTTAAGAACTTTAAAATTTAGTCCTATTACATTCTCCCCTTATCAAAATTAACTCTGTCCTCAGAGTTGGAAAGAGAGATTTTTAACATACAAAACATCAAATTCAATCTAAGAGGAATCTTTTACATGATAAGAAGAATCCTACTTCCTAGTTGTCTAACTCTATAATCAAATTGGTTTCTAGTACTGCGTTCACATCTTTTCCTTAGGTTAAGATTTCAAAGAGGAATTTACAAACACACATAAGCAATCATCATAATACAAATAATCCTTATGTAAACAAAATTTCTTCTCAACCATCTCTCGGTTTAATTTCAGGTTTAATTTCTCAGCGAGATTAGAGGACAAGAATCATTGTGTACTACTCGAATCAATTAAGAAATTCAATTTTAAATCTTAAATTTTATGCATGACTTTGATCATAGAAGCTTTCAAATGATGCATCAAAGACATAAAGCATCATAAAAAAGAGTTAGATGACTTACCTTTATCATCCGCATCGTCAATAGTCTCCAATTCAACCATCTTCGTCCATATTTCCTTATCAATGGCTTTGGTTGGGCATTTGAAAGTCTGATGGCCTTACTCTTCTTGAAACTAATTGATTCATCTCGCAGTTTCTCTCGCATCGTCATCGTCTTGATCATCGCTCCTCTTTTTTTTCTTCTTCTTTGATCCTTCATCGCTTGGAGACGGCGATGGACCGTTTCCATGGTTACCTTCCATCTTCTCCTTCACTTTGTCTTCTTGCACCAGCTATTCTCTTTTCTTTATCCGCTTTCTCATATCTGTTAAGATCTTCATTGAGCCATCGAATAATCTCCTCTTGTTTCTTCAATCACTGCTGATATGCTTCCATCGCTACCGTAGGATCGAAACCGCTCTGATATCAGTACTTGTCACGCGACACGGGAGAGCGAAATACATTGATAATAAACAAAGAATATACACAGTACGCAGAGTAAACAAATGGAAATAAAGAGTCTGTATGGATACAAAGTAATCATTACAAGAAGAGCATAGCTCGTTTCATAACCTCCCGACCACCCCCGAGCTATCTCAATCACACTCTCACTCTCAATCTCAATCTCAATCTTGTGCACAATCTCAATCTCAATCACACTCTCACTCTCACTCTCAATCTCAATCACAATCACACTCTCAATCTCAATCTTGATCTCTTGATGGCAAAAAACGATCATAATCAAAATCGTAACACGATCACAATCCCAATATCATGACACCCTGCATCGTCTACAAAATAGCCAAAAGAACATACTCGTGCAACCAAATCAACACGGTAATCAAATTCAAAACATCATTTTGTACCATCATAAAAGATTATAATCACTTCTTGATTGGATCAAACAAAAGAGATATTACCTGTGTATATCTGTTTGTAAGCTAACCTGTTGCTGCTTGTAGGTTACCCTGGTTCTGCTGGCAATTTGTTTCTATCATAAACTTGGTCAAACGAACTCAGAACATAGACTTCCAGGTACTCAAAACAACGGAAACAGGTCTGGTCTAGAAGGCAACGTGGACAGAATTGCGAAAAACTTCTTTCTTTGGCTGAAAACGCAACTTTTAGGGCGCTACTCCTAAAAACACTATTTTTGGGTCTCCACAACTTTTTCAACTTATTTTAAGACTAACCATGCATTTTAAGCTAAAACAAATTGATACTAATAAAAATCTCCGTTTTAATTACGTTTTTATTTTACTGTTCATAGACAGACTATCTTTTGTTCATTAATCTTTATGAAATATGTCTTTGGGGTAGTATTTGAAAAGAAGAGAGTATATTTTCTCTCTTAATATCTTAAACTCATTCATATAAGCTCTATCTAATAGACTATTCAACAATCTTTCAAATCGTGCTAAACGAAAGATATGGCTTACTACATTCTTTTCGACTTTAAGAACTTTAAAATTTAGTCCTATTACAGTTATATAGAGCCGCCAAATATGGAGGGGAACAGGACGGGCCAGCGGGATTCTTGCTTTGCCTGCCGGGCCTGTTGGGGTTTATTGGTTGCCCCGCCGGTTCTACGTTTTCTACCGGTTTTCGTAAGTCATGACATTAGATATGTTATTAACATGAAAAAAATAGTGATAATAACAATGTGCGCTCCTTGCCGCACTGTCGAAGCAAGGGACTTGCCAATACACCGTGTGCGAGCCTCAAATGGCTCCAAGCACACAACAAGCCTAAACTAGCAAGCTCAAGAGAGCAAAGGGTGTGTCACTCACCGCTCTACGCTCGCCTTCGTGGTGGATTCCTCGCCGCGATGAAGAAGAAGCTGCAGTCGTGCCGCGCTCAATCGCTTCACCGCCGTCGTGCCTTTGTAATGCTCGATCGCACACACACTCTCCCTCTCTCTCTCTCTCTCACACACACACACACACAAGGAGGTGAAGAAGAAGAAGATGGAGATGGAGATGGAGATGGAGCAAGAGCACTCTTCTATTGCACAAATGAGAGAATGAGTAAAAATTAGGTTTAGTTGGTTTTTATAGGAGCTCACCCCATTCACACTTGGGCGCCCATACTTAGCCAACTAATCCCTTGAATGTCCCAGTTAGAGTGCACCTCTCATCGGCGATCACTCTTAACCTTTTCCTATTGGTCCGACAAGCCCGGTACCTGACTCTAAATAATACGACGTTTATAGATTATAGGGCGTCCGTGTGCCGTGAGGGTTAACATGCCCCCTTTCCTGATGTAGATTCCGTCCTCGGAAGCTATTGAGTTGAAGCTGGTTCGTCGAGGTGGAAGAGGATTTGAGATGAATGTCCTTAGCCTTCTTCAGTCACTGCAAAATCAAACAACATTGGCACAGTAATTGCATTCTCTTAAAAAGCATATGCAGTTTTAGGTAAACAAATTGATTGGTCAAAGAATTTCAAACAATTTGTTAGCAATGAACATTAAATTGCAATGTAATCAAATGCATAAACAGATGTAAAGGTAAAAAATTAAACAAGTCTGGGGTCGCTAATTTGACGGTCGAAAGGCACTAGAGATCGAATATTAATACCATGGGTAAGCTTCTTAATTTTCTGTGGTCAATTAAGTTGTTTAATCGCGAGAGCCAAGTATTCATGTTCGAGGGCTGACTAGAGACTATATCTAGAAAACCTTGTAGTTAAGCTGCCATAAAAGGAATTTCTCATGAAATCATCGCCTCACTGATTACTTTTTCTTTGACCCCCCAAGGTCTTTTCACATTGATTCAATTATGATGTGTGTGCTTATTTTGTATGCCTTGGGTTTTTTGCTTTTCAAGGAAAAGCGCCCACACTGGGAACCTCTAGGGCTCTAGTACCATAGGCAATACATGTGAGTGAAGTACCAAATCAAGCAGGGATTTCTCTTCCAGCTTAAGATTTTACATTGTGGCACTTTGATTTTTTGCTTGTTCATTTTCATCATTTTAATTTTGTAACTTTGGGGGGTCATATAACATTGTTACCCTCCCCAGGCTCATCACATTAGTAAACTCCCTTTATAATACTTAAGCTAAAGGTCAATAGGGTTAAGCCCACTAGAAAGCCCTAGTACATTTCATACAATGCTGCCTAAATCGGATTAAGAACCTAAGTAACCATTGCTTATTAGGAAGGCATTCCCCATGGTATTAAGAGAAGATTTCTAATACCTAGCTTGGTCAAACTAGCTTAGTCGGACTGCTTGATTTTTAAACCTAGACAAGTGATTATGACAAAACATTACATTGAATCAAATGTTTGATACTAAGCAAATGCGCTGAATATTATGCTACCAATCACAATCAAAGCAGACAAACATGGATGCAAAAAGATAAGGGCAATGCTAATGGACATAAAACACCTGTTTGTGTTGATGGTCGCGCTTGATTTGAAGGTTCCATGAAGGTCCAAATCCTATCAATAGCAACACGCTCCTGTACACACTAGGAAACAAAAGGAATACCTCCAGGAGGCACATTAGTGGGAAAAGAGAACTTCGCTAATCTCTCAACTCTACAACAGAAACACTCCTATCGTACTAATCTTACCTACCCTCCATCACTCAAGTGATGAGGATCAAAGGTGTTTTATGACATAGGTTTCTATTTCACTGTACCAGATGTGACATGTGTAGGTCTGAGTCAATGTTTTGACTTTTAATGTGCATACTCGTTTGCTAATTGCTCTTGCTCTTTATTTTTTTGTTTTTTGTGAGTATAAAGCTTTATATGTACATTCCCTAAGATTGGTGATTGAGAGGTCAGGGAGAAAGGTTGAGAGGGAAGCAAGTGAATAATGGATGTCCACAAACACTCCCCCCTTCCTTGGGTAGATCATACCATTTGAAATGAGCTTGTCACCCTTTGAAACCAATTGTTCCAGTTGGTAATAGGTGAGGATTTTTGCCAGTAGTTTTCTATTACCCTAGGTGCCTTGTCAAGCTGCAAGGGTGGTAAGGTACTCTCCCAGGATCGAACTTGAAGTGGTTCATCAGGTGATTCTTGAAAACTGGGAGGTGTGGATTCTTTTGTAGCTTCATGGAGGTCCACTACTATGGATGGTTGTGTAGAAGCTTTTACCTCTATGGATGTATTACATGAGGAGCTAGAAGCTTCATGGGACTCCCCCCTTCCTGAGCTAGGTGGAACAAATCGTTCTTTCTTTGGTACCCAAACTAGCTCGGGAGCGGGTGTGTAGCATTCTGTGTTTTTTTTCTTTCCACGATCATTGATTCGTTTTGGAGCTACGGGATTGGGCTCACTTGGGTCAGGTGATAGGTAAGAGCACAATCTACGTTTTGGGACCCAGATTTGATCATTTCCTTGATAGTAGCCTTGGGCTTCCAATAGTCGTTTAGGGATCCATCGCAACATTTTCTTACTTTTCTTGGAGCGAGTGGTACGTTTCTTACAAGGATTCTGTCTTTTAGCACTATCTATGGTCACTAAAGAAGCTTTAGGGACCCACTTATATGTTTTCTCTGTTATATTAGGATGAGTCTTATCGGAAGCGATATGAATTGCTTGTAGCATATTTAAGGGTATAGGCATTTCATCCCCCTCAGGTGTTACCCAGGTCGTCCCTCTATTTCCCCAAGTGTCTATGGTTGATGCTAGGTGGACCCAGTCTACATTGTCCGACTCAGTCATCCCAGGTAGGATATCCATATAAGGAGAATCTTGGCCAATGTCTGTATCCTTCTTACAAGTGTAACAATATTGTAGTGGGGCTGAGTGAACTGTGGTGTCAGAGTGATGATCAATAATGGTTTTACTCCCTAAGGGGTGTACCTTACCAGTCACCAAATCCACTCTAAGGACAGAGTCTTGGAATTGCAAATAGACATGATTTTTAGACCAATCATGAACCATTTGTGCTTCCCTCATGAATGGTCGTCCTAAAATCATTTCATATGACATAAGGTGTTTAGAGAAATCCATTACAATGAACGTATGTCGTACCTTGTGTCCTAGAACTTTGATCTTAAGATCCTTGAGCATCCCCATAGGTTTGGCTATGGTACCATTTGCCATCTTTACCACAATGTTATTAACACTAAGGCGGGGTTTTCCCATGGATTCCCAACAATCTTTTGTAACGATGCTAACTCCCGCACCACCATCAAGAATTCCCTTTATAGTTAATCCCTTGGTAGTGATGGGTAGGGTCGCATTAGACTCGTCGCCTTCAAAATACTGCCCTAATTCGTTAATGGGTACCTCGATCACAGACTCGTGTCCATCTAAGTCAAGTGATTGCACATGATTTTCCTCATCAATCATAATCGAGTCAGGCCTATTTAGTTGCGCAAACTGCGGTAATCCCGTTCGTAGCTCTCCGTTAAGGAATGCTCGAAGTGCAAGGAATAACTCAGGATCTCCATACAGCTTTGCTATGATCGTGGTTCGGACCTCAGAAGACATGAAGTCCACTAGTTTGGCAACATTCATTGGCGTTTTGCAGGGTGTAGGTCCTTGACTAGGAACTGGTGAGGATGGAATCTCATATTCCTCAATGGGATCAGGTATTCCTTCGTTAAACATCCTTTCCAACAAGAAGGGTGTATGCTCACTTTCTGATGTCCCGTCCTCACTCCCTTCTTGGATGATACTAGATATGGCTAACGGTCTATGGTTCATGTGGGGTGGATGAACTTGCGTGGGAAACACTTAGTCATGAATTTTGACATGCATGGGTTCTGGTTCTAGTTTCCTTTGAGTCTCCTCCACTAAACCTTTTAGATGTTTCACCTGCTCAATCTCGTCTACTGGGTTTGGGTACGTCCCAATCTTCTTTTTACGATTCTTCCCTTTTTGCCCCTGCGGTTTATCTTGGGGGTCTTGGATTGGATTTGGAAACACTTGTGGTGTTTTCAGAGGCTCTTTATGATTTTCTCTTATTCGGTTTTCATTTGGTTCCATGTTACGGTTTTCTTTGTTGGTCTTTCCCTTTGTGGTATTGGTTCTAGTCTCCATTGTCTCGACTGAATCTGAATCATCCTCGAGGTCATTCATATACACGGGGTCATCTCCTGTTCCTATGTTTGTTTTGGAACTTGGCTTTGAATTTTCCGTATTCTGCGACTTCTTCCTTCGTGTCTTCTTTTTCTTTGCTTGGATAACTGACGCTGTATGTCTCTCTTCGAGGATATGGCCTGGCCCTTTAAGCATGGATCGTGTAATCGCATAAGCGGGTGCGACGGGTGGTATTGGCGATGTCACACTAGCAATTTCGACCAAATTCAGGGGTGTGATTTTAGGCGCATTTGGGTTATAGGGGCATTGGGCAATCAAGTGATCTATGCCACAACGATTACATGTGAGTATTGGCATTGCAGACATGCTCCCTTGATTCATTTGCATCTGTGCAGCATTCTTTTGCAGCCTAATAGGGCACTCCGCTGCTCGATGTGGTCCACCACACTCGTAGCATTGAAGAGGTGGCCTCCTAGCCTGGGTGTTGATATTTTGACCTCTGGATGCGAGAGCAGCAGCTTGATAAACCGGCTTGACTTGCCCCCAACAATCTTCCATGTAGTATATAGGACACTCTTCCAATGTATCAAGTCCGTAGGCAATACTAGTGTCTATTTCCTCCTCAGAGCCATCTAGATAAGCATTTGATGGCTCGCAACCCACTTGGTTCATAGGGCGACTCTTGGATGCGGGGGCTGCGGTCCTAGCACAGGAGGTGGTAGCGGTGTAGCTTGTACAACATTTTGAGATCTAGGGACCATGTGTTGCGGTAGTTGCTCAACAGGTGGAGTAGGCATCAATACAGGAGCTCGAGGCGCATCCGTCCAGGCTACAGGTGGTCTATTTGCCATCATACGTTTGATCATTAAACAATCCTTAGCTTGGTGACCATACCTACCACACGCGTTGCAAGTTCCATTAAATTTTACTCTAAACGTAGGGCACTCACTAGTGCTATGTGGACCTAAGCAAATGGAACACCATTGTTGCTCCCTTCTTGGATACATGTGACTATTTTGAGGGGGTCGATTATCCTTAAGAGACTCTTGGATTGCCTTGGTGAGGTCTGTCAAGAATGTCTCAAATACCTTTGGCTCATTGGCAATGGGCTTTGCAGTCATGGGTTCATACTCAATGGCTTGTGAGCTAGTGGATCTCGTGTCGGTAGACACCCTCATGCCTGCTATCATCAAGTTGTCCTCTAATTGGATTGCATTGGCAGTGACATCTTCCCAGGTTGTAATACCTCTAATCACTAGTCCATTATAGATTCCTTCATTCCTCAACCCTCGAATGAATCGATCAAGCAGTTGGTTATTGTTGAAGCACTCATTTACAGGGCAGCGAGAGTTTAAGTGCTTTAGACGACTAATGAAGTCCCTTACTGACTCTCCTTCCTTACGTTCGGCCTTCTGTAGCTGAGATGCTACACCCCAAAGCACACCTTCTCGTATGTACTCCTTTAGAAACAACCTTCGAAGGGTAGGGTAGATTGTTTTCTCGTCCACCCTTAGGGTCCTATACCAATCTCCAGCCTTCCCACTTAATGTCAAGCTTAAGGCATTGCACTTATGTAGTTCGTTGCTTTCCCCTAAGGAATCACATACTTGTTCAAACACTTCAATGTGTTTCCTAGCATCTTCGTCCCCATTGAATTTTGCGTGAGTTTGACAATTTGTACTGCCTTACTTCTAGGCTCTCTATCAGATGCATGACGCATATTTTCCGCGATAGATCGACCTATGGTTTGAGCAAACGCTTCCAAGTCACCTATGTGAGGAGGCAGGGCCGGTGGAGGTACTCTTGGAATCATATGTGGGAGAGGGACGGGTACCGGTCTTGGCATATGATGCAGGATATGGAACATAACCGGGCATAGGTCCACTCGGATAAGGGCTAGGGAGCGGCACTCGAGGAGCGTAAACAAGTGGTACTATTGGAGGTGTGGGGGCCATGTGTGCATAAGGGGCTAGAGGCACATATGGTCGAGGCCCCATATTAGGTACTACGACACTAGGTAGTGGCACTGCGCTAACCATAGATGTCATCGATACATTCTCTGTCAGGCTTATCCCTGGAGTGAGCACTGTGTTTTCCTTGAGAGAGGGTTGAGCCAAGTTAGGGAAGCTAAAGTTGTCGCTCGGAGGCTCAGATTGCATAGAGACCCTAGGTGAAATGACGTAAGATGGGTCCATGGGGCTCATTAGAGGAGTCTCCATTTGTGATAGAGTAGGCTGTTGAGCCTTGCTCGTATCCAGAAATCTCATGGAGCCAGTTGAGAGTATATTTTCCCCTCGGTTTTGCCTTTCTGATTGAATAATGCCATGGATAACATTACAGATCATTTTCTGTTGATCTTCGATGCTCGTGGCACTAGAGGTGGATTGTACAATCTCTATCCATCCTATATGGTAGGCGTGGCTAGAGTGTAGATCCTTCAACACCTCAGTGTGGAGGTCGTATGTCCAATGATCATTAATGAACAATCCTTCTAGAGTCGACGTATTAACGGTTTCTTGTGAGGTAGAAGCAATGTTGCTCCCCGTGGTTTTACTTGTCACCAACGGTACTCTAGAGGGAACTTCTGAAGGAGGCAGCTCAACAGGGCCTTCTTGGTAAGAAGTTGGCATGATATCCACATGGACACTCTTTGGGGGTGTGGGGTCCACGTGCGATGTGAAAGGAGAGTCCACTTCCCCACCCCCTTCGTGTGCTTCATTTGCATCAGGTTCCGAGCGAGTAGCTCTACCTAATGTTTCCATGAAACGGCTAAACATACTAGTACTAGGCTGTGGAGCTTCGGGAGGTGCATGGCCTTCTCTCTCAGTGTTTTGGGTAGGGTATGCTTCCATGATTTCTGAGTCGGAGGAGGAATCACTAGCGGCTATTTTAGGGTCTTGGGTGGTGCTACCTTGTGTCTCCGGTGAGGGTCTAGAGCTTATCGTGGATGGGTAATGTGTGTCCGTATGAACACAGGCATCCTCAATATGCTCGTGTTCTAGCACCCGCCCAGAGCGTAAGTGCATGTGCTTTTGATACCTTAAGGTGTCAAAAAGATGCTCTAGGAGGCCTTATGACTAGTTTTTATCGTGTTTTTTGTTTGTTTATTTGCTAGATTTTTTAGAGCGTGTCGTGGAATGGGCCGTGTGATAGCTCGAAACGAGCGTATCGGACAGAGGGTCGTGCCGTGCTTTACAGCCCTCCGTTTGGTCACTCTATGCCCTCGGAATCCCTAAAACTGTCAATTTCCAGTAGGGAACTAGGCCCAAACTAGAAAGTCTAAGGGTGCAAGTGGGAAGAGAAAGGAGGAGAGTGGAGGACTTGTCCCACATGCTCTCATTCTTTCTTGAGGGAGTAGGGTATATATATAAGAGTGAGTCTAGTATATATCATAAGACTGAGGATTGAGGCCTGGGCTTGGGCTTGGGCTTGGGCTTGGGGAAATGAACCCGATCTATCTTTTATACAAACCAACCCGTCCGTTTTAAGAGTCACATTTTTTATTTTCGAAAAATTTCGCCGCCCGCTCACTCGCATTTTTAATTTTTGATTTTTTTAATTTTTTTTTCCAGAAAAATTAATTTTTTATTTTTTATTTTTTATAATGCAGAAATGCAGAAAACGCAAAAATTGCAGAAAATTGAAAACGCACAGAAATTGCAGAAATTGAAATGCAAGAAATGCAGAAAATTGAAAACGCACAGAAAATGCAGAAATTGTAGAAAATTGGAACTTGACAGAAAATTTAACACAGAAAACGCAGAAAATTGCAGAAATTGAAACTTGACAGAAAACGTAGAAAACGCAAATAACAGAAATCTCCACAAAACTACACACCCTCATTCCCTGCCTTTCCTATGAATGAAATTGCACCACAAGAAAGCGTAAAGTGCTAACCGAGCTTGGTGTAGGGCATATCCCCGGCAACGGTGCCAAAAATGTGCGCTCCTTGCCGCACTGTCGAAGCAAGGGACTTGCCAATACACCGTGTGCGAGCCGCAAATGGCTCCAAGCACACAACAAGCCTAAACTAGCAAGCTCAAGAGAGCAAAGGGTGTGTCACTCACCGCTCTACGCTCGCCTTCGTGGTGGATTCCTCGCCGCGATGAAGAAGAAGCTGCAGTCGTGCCACGCTCAACCGCTTCGCCGCCGTCGTGCCTTCGTAATGCTCGATCACACACACACTCTCCCTCTCTCTCTCTCTCACACACACACACAAACACACAAGGAGGTGAAGAAGAAGAAGATGGAGATGGAGATGGAGATGGAGATGGAGCAAGAGCACTCTTCTATTGCACAAATGAGAGAATGAGTAAAAATTAGGTTTAGTTGGCTTTTATAGGAGCTCACCCCATTCACACTTGGGCGCCCATGCTTAGCCAACTAATCCCTTGAATGTCCCAGTTAGAGTGCGCCTCTCATCGGCGATCACTCTTACCCTTTTCCTATTGGTCCGACAAGCCCGGTACCTGACTCTAAATAATACGACGTTTATAGATTATAGGGTGTCCATGTGCCGTGAGGGTTAACAAACAACAATAATTAACATTTAACAAAATGCGTCATCGCGTAATTAAAATCCCTGTGCCCCCCCCCCCGAAAGCAACGGACAAGAATATTCACCATTTTTCAAATTATCTACATTGTTGTTTATGGACCTACCACAACATACTTTCTCTCCGAGAAGAACACCAAAACACATCATTTTTTTTCCAGGCTATGTGCGCTTAATTGCCCAAATTGTCTGAGGCACCTTCTTCTCTGATCAAAGACTAGGAGCGGTGGAAGCATTTTGCTTGCTTGTGGTACACTGTAAATTGGTGTAGAGGTCATAACAAACTTTGATCTATGGCATTCTTCTTCAAGAGTTTCATCAGAGTTTCGGAACCTCAATCTAATACACCTCTCTCAACTTATTCTCGACGTTTCATTTTCCTCTATAAAGTTAATGAACTACACCTTTATGCTCCATTTTCCTCCTTATCTGTGTTTTCTCAAGCTTTTTATCATTAAAACCTCTTCGATGTCTCAAGCTACATAAATCTTATTTTCATATAGTCTCGAAAGAGCTGCGTTTTTAATGTTCTTCAACCCTAGTTGTCGTTGCTTCTCATTGTTCAAGTATGCACAAAGAATATAATTTTCCAAAGCATGTCTTCAAAGCAAGGTCCACCCATCAGGTGGATGTCGCTGTTGCTATATACAAATGTAACAAAAACCACTTGGACACTATTGTGATAGCTCCCGCGTCAGCACGAGACAATTTACAATAAAGTCCCATTTTAGGGTAGCAAAGGATTGGAGCGCATTGTTAAGCAAGGTAAGGGGGGCCTGCTTGAGAAACTTGCATCCTTTTGTTTTCAAAACTGCAGAGAGGTGAACGAGTCAAAGTGTGAAAAAAGGTTTATGATCTAGTAGATAAAGGAGTAAATAAAGATATTCATGTCGTTTTGTTCATTTAATTAATGATTTACTGTGAAAGCATTAGCCCATGTTAATTGGGATAATGCCTTAACTTGTTCCGCGTCGACGGCGTATGTTGAAGGGCCGTGTCCTAGTAGATAGGATTAAAATGATTAACATATGTATGATGATAAGCACATCGAGCTTGGGACCCTATCCTAATAGCCTCGGCATTGATGCAGAATGCTCAACAGTCAAGGGCCTTCCGGATTGAGGTTAAATTGAATTAAATGGATTGAGAGAAACCTTTGGGCGACTATATTCGGACTCTATCCGAAATTCTTCCACGTCCACGTAGAATGGTTAAGGTGTGTGTCCCGATTGAACTCGTTTGCTCGTCCTAACCAGGCAGGCTATATTGGGAGTCTATACTAAATTCTCTCGTGTCAATGTTGAATCGTTAAGGTCCTAACCAGGCAAGATGCTCAAACTTGCTGCTTCTCCTCGCACGCCCCTTCAACAACAGCTTCTTAGCAACTACCGGTTGGGAGACAGGCCATCGTAAACAACACTCAGTGGTAGCCTATGTACTCAATGGCTAGCTGGTCCTCCCACCTCCTTGATGCCCATGCCCTTCTCCTCCTCAACTACTGTGTGTCCTCCACCTCCATAGCTTGACGACCCACCTCATAAACTTCAGAAGATCTTTTGACATGGGATTTTTTGGCACTGCTCTAGAGAGAGAGAGAGAGAGAGAGAGAGAGAACATTGTAGCAAAATACCTTACACTTCTAGTTCCTCTCGTATCTTTGCATTGTTGCTGTCGAAAAATATGTGTGTGTGTGTGAGAGAGAGAGAGAGAGAGAGAGAGAGAGAGAGAGAGAGAGAGAGAGAGAGAGAGAGAGAGAGAGAGAGAGAGAGAGAGAGAGAGAGAGAGAGAGAGAGAGAGAGAGAGAGAGAGGAAATGTAAAGAGAGGTGCATGGAAGCGTGCGGATGGCATATTGAAAAGAAAGTGATAGAGAGAGATACGATGGCATCATGGGCAATGCTAGGCGTACTGACAACGGCATGAGAGGGGACAAGGAGTCATTCTCGGAGACTGATCCCATTGCAGAGCATGGAGAACGCCCCAAAAAAGATTGCCACCCCGCGAGCATCAACGCCCTCTCACAAGTCCAAGAAGTCTTCTTCTAGCAGTGGTGGTGGTACCCAACAAAAATCAATTACAACTACCAAGAGAGAAAGAGAGAGAGAGAGAGAGAGAGAGAGAGAGAGAGAGAGAGAGAGAGAGAGAGAGAGAGAGAGAGAGAGAGTATAAAACTACAACTACAAAGAACTTAGCTAGCACAAAAACCAGACCACAAAGGTTGTAGTGATTCTTTGAGCTATGATTCCACAAAGGCAAGAGACACCTCCCCGAAAACGTGAGACTCCTAGAACGAGTTGTCCACCACAACCCCGGTTATCCACCAAGATGACTCCAAGCTAGGGCTCAACCATAGTTTGTCTTCAAGTCACCATTGTCACTCCCAAGTCACGAGCCATTGACTTCATATCCATCTCTTATATGGTGTTGTTGTTTGGATGTTATCATTGTTGCTACATGCTTTGAAACGCTAGTAATCCTTTGAATGTCCGTGCTCTTAGAAGTTCTTGTCACTTTTATTTACTGCAAGACTAAATGCAATGATTAGAAATCTAAAATGCAGTGTAGGTTGATGGTACTAATGCTCCTCCCCTTGAAAAAGACCTTTTCTTCTCTCTCATAGTGCCTTGGAGCGGTCTTTGCGATTGGGTGCTATCCCCATGCCAATGTCTTAACACTAGAATGGTAACCTAACAGGACATAAAAGTGTCCTTTCAAGGTTTTGGGAAAAAATTCCAAAACCATAGTAGATCCACTCATTTTGAAAAATCCTTTCATGAGCTTATAGTTCAATAACTACTACATATGGAAAAAATGAGAAACTTGTAATTTTTCTCATCCCTTGGTCACTACAAGCCTCCAAAGTTGATGGACTAGTGCATTTTTCCCAAAACAACAATTTCTTACGGTTGATTGCATATAAATAAGAGTGGAGATTTTTGCAGGACATGAGATAAAATGCCCCGTTAACTTCAATGGGTTGGTGACCAAAACATATGGTTGCTTTTACCTCACTAATTTTTTTCTGGGCAAAATAAATAGGTACAAAAAAGTTGCATTTTTGCCATTTTGCGGACCTATCTTCAAAGTTTCTATAGTCGCGCTCAATACAGATACTATATACATGTTTTCTTAGTTCCCTTTGGGCCTCTGGATTCAAAAGGAGCCATGGAGCATGTCAAAAGGATAATGCCAAGGTATTAATGTTCTCCATCAAACTTTTCTTCATGCCCTCTTTACCTTCATATACCTGTAGTTGGTCCTTGTTCGCTTGAATAGAGGCCTTCAGGTTTGTAAGGTTTGATGATCCTAGATGTGACAGTGATTTTAGCAGTCTCAATCGTAATGAGAATTGAAACAAAAACTCTACAGTTTGCATTCTTTTCCTTCCATTTTTCTTGCCTACTACAAACTTCACTGCTCTGATAGCCAATAAAGCCTTGCATCAAGCTCTAAGCCTATCAAAAACACTTACCTTAATTTTCTAACACTTTTGTAGTGAAACACTCACCACCACAACATCAAGACCAAGGAAACCCTCATCTCTTTTTCTTCTATCTATCTACCAATCTACCTAAGGAAACTTCATCACATACATCCATGTTCACACTAGTTTCGGTATTTGTTGCGCGACAACAATGCCAATGTCTTGGGACCTCAATACCTATCACATCTCAAGAAGAGATTAAACCAAGACTAAAATGTCAATTCTGAGAAGAAAATGACTCCACTAGGGCATGGAGGCATTTGAAGAGGTTGTCAATCTCTTGTTTAAACAGAGTACACTCCACTGTAACGGCCAGTGTGCATTTTATCTCCAAAAAACCTTGATTCTTCTCTCTTATCCCCTTACACATCCACATCAAAATCCACTAACAAAACAACTCCAAACTTATTAGGCAGCATCCTTACATTATCAAGGACACATCTAGGTCATCACACTTATAATTTGAGAATGGGAAAAAAAATGTAATTTTTTTCAACGATCTAATTGTGCAGGTCACCAAATCAAGTATTCAAGATGCCTACTATGTTCTCTAAGTGTTGGGTGTTGAGCTATATATACTATCTCTATATATAGCACCCTGGTCCCCTCTATATAAACGCATCTCGTGTAATCACTACACACACTTTGGGGATTTCATACGATGGTGTTGTCCCTCTCTCTTCTCATCTACCTGCGCTCTCTTCCTCCGGTTCAACATGGTATCAGAGAGGTGATTGCATGGGCGCGCTCGAGAATATTGAAGTCTTATCACAAGGAAGATAATCTTTTTTTATTCTGCTCATATCATTTTCTGCTCGTGCTGATTCTCTTTAAGTCCAACTTTTTTGAAAAGGCGTCGCTGAACACTCCAAGTCTTGTAGAGATGAGCACGTTTTTAGAGTGGCAAGCATGTATGAACCATGTCCATGGCTCCTGCAAGGCAGATAAAGCAAAGAGGCTAGTGGCTTTTGGTTTTGGATAGCACAACCATATCACAGGTATGTTTGCGATCTGGAGAGCACAACAATATTGTAGGAATATAGATTGGCCTTGGCCGCATGTGGGTGGAGGAAGTTAAGTCGACTGCTGATTACAGCACCTCGCGCGTGCTACTGAAAGCGTGTACTACAAAAATAGGCAGGCGATGTACAACAAATTGCCATGTCTTCATGAGAAACCTGCAGACCTAAAGAAGGATTCGTGTGTGTGGCTACGTGCTATATGCACACAGAAGCTTCTCTTCTTGATATTATTAGCACCCCAGGTCATGCATGCTTCTTTTACGCGTTGTATGCACACAAAAGCTTCTCTTATTGATATTATTAAAGCAGGCCTGGAGTGACATAAAGAAATGAGTGCTATCTATGGCGGCCACAAACCTATGCTATTTTTAGTGCGGCATCTAACTGGCTTCACGTACTCCTGTTGGCGACTGAACCTACTGCGAAGCTTTTATGCACAGATCCTGCTGCGAACCTTTTATGCACAAATTTTTTTTTTGTACGTCTTATTTCTTATTGAGAAAGCAAAAGAGAGATTTGTTGCTCAGTGTTAAAGGATGGTGTCTGAAGATAGAGGTTGCATCAGGCTGACGACGGAGGTAAAATCGGAGCCAGTTGAAGGTCCCCTTAAACGACAGTTGCATGCCTCGTCACCGGTTACTTCAAAGATCCCATGTTCGATCGTCTAGGGAAGTGTTCCCTTTCCTGACGACGTTAATTGGCGGGGTAAAGAAATATTGAAGTCGCCACTGAACATGGTTCATGGCAGTGATATTGCATCTAGAATATGGTCGCATCCCCCAGCCGGATTCATGTAAAGGAGTAGTGAATATATAGACATTATGATTGACAACAAATCGGACAGGCAGAAGGTGATGGATTTCAAATATGTACAAATGGGTTTTTCAAAGATATACAATTTTGAATTATGAGAAGGCCTCTAAGCGAGATAAGGATCCGTCTATACTCTTGATGTTGGAGATAGTACCCAACACTGGTTTTGGCTATACTCAAGATGTGAAAGGTCATATCTAGATATACTCTTGATATCAGAGGTGATATCCAACCATAATTTACTCTTGATGTCGGAGGTTTACATCGTGTTCAATCCGGCTATACATGACAAAGTTAAAGGTACATCTCTTGGAGGTTTATTATTATCGTATCCTATTTCTATCTGTTGATGTTGGACATTTTTTTCTCGACTACAAGGATTTATTTTCTTCTCGTCAAAGCCTTGTGTTATGTCTAACATGAAGCCTTTCAACATGGCAAGATGACTTATGCTATGGCTACATTGAAGTTTTGTCGTCTTGTAAAAGATTGATGCTGACGGATTGGCATAGATAAAAATCTATTGTCTCGTTTGGCAAATGAACATCTATCGTCTCGTCTGGCTACTCAAGCTCTATCTTCTTGTCAGCCACTGAAAATATATCGTCTCGTCAGTCTTATCGTCTCATCAACCTTATGTTATGAAATACATTTTCTCTGCTTGCAAGCATACAAATAATCTAAGGGGCCCCATTGTGCTATACATGCCGGATTTGTATATCTGTGTGCACATGTGATTACATTGATATTATGTTTGTTTCTATGTTGTCTGCATATGTGATTGCATCGTCGTTATGGTTGTCTCTATGTCGTCTCTAGAACAGCCTCGCGAACCGTCTCTAAGGACAATGTGTTGTGGTTATTTCTAACCTTCACGTTTCGATATGTTTCTTGAGTTGATATTGTTTAGAGGATGAAATTCACATCAAGCAGTGTGTATAAAGGCTCAAAGATATTCAAGCTGCACAAAGATATTGAAGGTTTTTCAAAAATATTGAAGAATTTGCATCAATTCAATTGTATATAGGGTTGTTAAAGACCCTTGAAGGGGCACATTGTAAAACAGGAGTGATGTAGCTCCTTTGAACATTGTAAATGTATATTTAAAATATTTTAATATAACGGTGGGTATATATAGAGCTGTGGTTTTTCCCTTGAGCCCCCAAGGATTTTTTCAGCCACAGTTAGGGACCTTCATTTTAGTGGGGGTGTTGAGCAATATATACTATCTCTATATATAGCACCCTGGTCCCCTCTATATAAACGCATCTCGTGTAATCACTACACACACTTTGGGGATTTCATACAATGGTGTTGTCTCTCTCTCTTCTCATCTACCTGTGCTCTCTCCCTCCGGTTCAACATGGTATCAGAGCGGTGATTGCATGGGCGTGCTCGAGAATATTGAAGCTACATATACTATCTCTATATATAGCTCAACATTGGGAACCTTGTATAATCAACAGAATCTCAATACAACACTTGGGTGGTGAGATAAGTCACTTAGAAAGTTGAGAAAGTTGACGCTCTCATCTTGCAAAGTGCTTGCAATGTAGATATCCATGTATTGATCTCGAGAAGAGTAGCACAGTGGTGTCATCGAAATTCCAATGGGACAACCATGCATTGCAAAGAGATAAGATGATGATATAAAGATAGAATCACACAATGTACATAAGAAAATATTACCCTCTTATTTCATTCACAATGAGAATCCCCTCAAAATTTTATGATGTTTCCTTTTATACCCTATCTTTGGGTTTCACGTACAAAGGACCAATGTTAAACTTGGTTTAATAATAGCAAGAATTACTACTTGGTGCCCATAATCTCAAATTCTCCATTATTACAAGATGACCATAGGTTAAGGGTCTTGGGAAAAAATATTACAACCAGTTTCCATTACAAAGATAAATATTCTCCTCGGCACCTTCTTTGCATAGTTGTTTTCAGTTTTTGCTGGAATATTCCAATACTTTAGCCACAAGAAACTAATTAAATTTTCCCATACCTTTAACATGTAAGAATCCCTCTTTTTGCATCCAAATAAAAGAACCTAGAGCTTGGTTTTTGCTTGCACAAGTTGGATAAGCCTTCCAAAAGGTCAATGCAAGATATAGCCTCCCAAATGGGAAGGAGTTCAAGAACTTGATGCCCTTGGCATACATACTAACCAGTGTTCTACCTACATCTCCTCAAGGAATCCATTGCCCTCCCACTATCACAAATTATAATAGTAATACTCGTTTAGCATAGAATTATGGCATAACAAACAAAAGACTACTTGTCATTTGTTGGGATCAGGTGGAAGGAGTTGAGCTCAAGGTGTCTTGAAAGTGAGAGAATCCATAGCTACACATAGTAGAGAGAGAGAGAGAGAGAGAGAGAGAGAGAGAGAGAGAGAGAGAGAGAGAGAGAGAAATAAACACTTGAAACACTCAGTAATATATTCACTTTTGCATAGCATAGAATATCTTATGTACATGAAAAGACTTTATTTATAAGGCCCAAAGGCTATCTAGCTAAGAGCGCTTGACTTTCATAAGGGGGTTACAAATATCTTTCCACACAAAACATTATCTTCAAATAGGATTTTCACAAGCAAGTGATAGTTATCACACCAGTTGTTGGCGTTTAGGCCAAAGGCCACAAACCCAACAACCCTCCCCTTGGAATACGGAGAGGAAAGCCGTACATCGAGCGGGAAAAACCGAGCGTGGCATTTTTTCGAACAAAAATAAAGAGAATTGTAGCATAAAAACCTTTTTTGTATTAATCCCTACCATAATGTCAAGTGCAAGTCATCCAAAAAAATGGCCAATCAATAGGTGATCATTGCAAAAATATAAATTCCTAATTGACTAAGTAACATAAGCTATCAAAACAATGCAAGTATAATAGACACGTATCTTGCAATGGCAATTGCAGGAAATCCAAAAAATTGACCAATCCATAGAGGACCATAAACCTTAGCTCAAAAAGTCAATGTTATGTTGAAACTCTAGCATCCCAGACAATCCTGGAATAACTCTACTTTTGTCAGTGCTGCCTGTAGCACAAACTCGTGAGCTATAGAATCCAACCTAAGGACTCAAAAATACACAAATTAGATGTGTTTACAATGCATGTACGTGAGGCACTTGCTGTCTCTTTTTTGGAAATCCTCATAAGTACATCGAGAGAAGTTTGCAATGTTCATAGCATAAGTAACCCCCTGTTGAACCAAGCCAAGAAAGTTACCATGAAAAACATGCAACACATGAGGTACTGATATAAGCTCTCTCACTAGTAGTTCTTGCATGCTTTGGCCCAATGCTATCCTCTCATTGAATTCTTTGGTTAATTTTGACCTCCATATGAGATGATTTCCATCTATGAATCTAGCACGAAAGAACTAGGCTGTGTTTCGCATTTCCCACTAGGGTAGACGTTGTGTTGTGTTGCTGCATTGCTGCCTTGTAGCATAGATCCATTTTTTTGCAGCATCTCAACCTCCCATGAAATCACATAGTTTCCTTCGTCCATGACCCACATCCCCACGAATGGCTGAATAGGTCCAATAGTCATCTCATCAATATTCCATGCATGAGTGTTACTCTCATTCCAAATCCATATGAACCCCTCTACAATTCCTCTTGGTTTGGCACCCACATCATGATATTTTTTTCCCCCCAAAAGCAAGGGACAAGAATATTCACCATTGATCAAATTTTCTACATTGTTGTTTATGGACCTACCACAACATACTTTCTCTCCGAGAAGAACACCAAAACACATCATTTTTTTCCCAGGCTTTGTGCGCTTAATTGCCCAAATTGTCTGAGGCACCTTCTTCTCCGATCAAAGACTAGGAGTGGCGGAAGCATTTTGCTTGCTTGTGGTACATTGTAAACTGGTGTAGAGGTCGTAAAAAACTTTGATCTATGGTAGTCTTCTTCAAGAGTTTCATCAGAATTTTGGAACCTCAATCTACTACACCTCTGTCAACTTATTCTCGATGTTTCATTTTCCTCCATAACGTTAATGAACTTCCCCTTATTGCTCCATTTTCCTCCTTATCTGTGTTCGCTCAAGCTTTTTATCATTAAAACCCCTTTGATGTCTCAAGCTACATCAATCTTATTTGGAAAGAGCTACGTTTTTAATGTTTTTCAACCCTAGCCGTCGTTGCTTCTCATTGTTCAACTATGCACAATCCAAAGATGTCTTCAAAGCAAGGTCCATCCATCAGGTGGACGTCGCTCTTGCTATTTACAAATGTAACAAAAACCACTTGGACACTACTCTGATGGCTCCCATGTTAGCACGAGACAGTTTAGGATAAAGTCCCATTTTAGGGTAGCAAAGGATTGGAGCGCGCTGTTAAGCAAGGTAAGGGGGGCTTGCTTGAGAAACTTGCATCTTCTCGTTTTCAAAATAGCAGAGAGGTCAGCGAGTCAAAGTGTGAAAAAAGTGTTATGATCTAGTAGATAAAGGAGTAAATAAAGATATTCATGTCATTTTGTTCATTCAATTTACTGTGAAAGCATTAGCTCATGTTAATTGGGATCATGCCTTAACTTGTTCCACGTTGATGGGGTATGTTGAAGGTCTATGTCCTAGTAGATAGGATTGAAAATATTAACACATGTATGATGATAATCACATCGAGCTTGGGACCCTATCCTAATAGCCTCGGCGTAGATGCGGAATGCTCAACAGTCAAGGGTTTCTCGGATTGAGATTAAGTTGAATTAAATGGATTGAGAGAAACCTTTGGTGGACTATATTCGGACTCTATCCTAAATGCTTCCACGTCGACGTGGAATGGTTAAGGTGTGTGTCTCGATTGAACTCGTTTGCTCGTCCTAACCAGACAGGCTATATTGGGACTCTATACTAAATGCTCTCGTGCCGACGCGGAATGGTTAAGGTCCTAACCAGGCAAGCTCCTCAAACCTGCTGCTTCTCCTCGCCCGCCCCTTCAACAACAGCTTCTGAACAACTATCGGTTGGGAGAAAGTCCATTGCAAATGACACCCAATGGTGGAAGACTATGTACTCAATGATTACCTGGTCCTCCCATCTCCTTGATGCCCATGCCTCCTCCTCCTCAACTATGTCTGTGTGTCCTCTACCTCCATAGCTTGACGACCCACCTCATAAACTTTATAAGATTTTTTGACATGGGATTTTTCGGCACTGCTTGAGAGAGAGAGAGAGAGAGAGAGAGAGAGAGAGAGAGAGAGCGTTGTAGCACAATACCTTACACTTCTAATTGCTCTCGTATCTTTCCATTTTTGGTGTCGGTGTGTGTGTGTGTGTGTGTGTGTGTGTGTGTGTGTGTGTGTGTGTGTGTGTGTGTGTGTGTGTGTGTGTGTGTGTGTGTGTGTGAGAGAGAGAGAGAGAGAGAGAGAGAGAGAGAGAGAGAGAGAGAGAGAGAGAGATAGATAGATAGATAGATAGAAACCATAGCATATTGTATCATGATATTGTAATATAAATACAAAGGTTCCCAAAAAAAAAAGAGATAGATAGAGAGAGAGAGAGAGAGAGAGAGAGAGAGAGAGAGAGAGAGAGAGAGAGAAAGAGAGAGAGAGGAAATGTAAAGAGAGGTGCATGGAAGCGTGGCATATTGAAAACCAAGTGATAGAGAGAGATACAATGGCGAGGGGATAAGGAGTCATTATCGGAGACTGATCCCATTGCACAGCATGGAGAACGCCCCAAAAAAGCTTGCCACCCCGCGCGCATCAACGCCCTCTCACAAGTCCAAGCAGTCTTCTTCTGGCAGTGGTGGTGGTACCCAACAAACATCAATAACAACTACAAGAGAGAGAGAGAGAGAGAGAGAGAGAGAGAGAGAGAGAGAGAGAGAGAGAGAGAGAGAGAGAGAGAGAGACTGACTATACAACTACAACTACAAAGAACTTAGCTAGCACAAAAACTTGACCACAAAGGTTGTAGTAATTCTTTGAGCTATTATTCCACAAAGGCAAGAGACCCCTCCCGTGAAACGTGAGACTCCTAGAACGAGCTGTCCACCACAACCCCAGCTATCCACCAAGATGACTACAAGATAGGGCTCATTGTCTTCAAGTCACCATTGTCACTCCCAAGTCATCACGGCCCACTGACTTCATATCCATCTCTTATATGGTGTTGTTGTTTGGATGTTATCACTGCTGCTACATGCTTTGAAACTCTAGTAATCCTTTAATTGTCCCTGCTCTTAGAATCTCTTGTCACTTTTATTCAATGTAAGACTAAATGCAATGATTAGAAACCTAAATGCAGTGTAGGTTGATGGTACTAATGCTTCTCTCCTTGAAGATGACCTTTTCTTCTCTATCATAGTGCCTTGGAGTGGTCTTTGCGATTGGGTGTTATCCCCATGCCAATGTCTTGACTCCTTACATAAGCACAAGGTAATATCTTCAATGATGAATGTGTAAACACACATTGCATTTTTTTGTTGTGCTCATTTCTAAAAATTTAAACTTTGAATTACAAGGCATGTAGGGAGAATGAGAGAGAAAGTTTTCTCTTTATGTGAAGCTCCTCTTCACCAAGGTGCAACACCTCATCACAATAAAGAATCAAGGCTTGGTTGCAAAGATTTAAGATTTTAATTACAAAATATTTAGGGAGATTATGCAAGAGAAAGGTTACTTTTGAAGCTTTGATAGCTTTGTAAGGCCTTCAAAACTCCACTTGTTGAAGCCTTGAATTTGATTTTGGATAGCCTTAAAGTTTGACGGGGTTGCCTTTGAATGCCTGAAGAAGCTCTCCTTTGAAGTTCAAGACGAAGCTTTGAAGTCAAAATTTCCCTCCCTGATGCCTTGCCTTAAAGCTTTGGTCAAGGTTTGATTGTCCTGAAGTTCAATGTGAACCTTCCCTTGACGAGGTGCTGGCTCAACGGGCCACCTTCTATGTCCTGGTGGGAATAGGCCCTGAGAAGCCTTTTAAATTTAAAGAAGCCGAAAGCCTTTCTAAAAAAAAGAGAAAGAGGTTAGCCAATTTGAAAGACGGTGGGAATGTCCACATACATGGGGTGTGTGATCAGTTAAGGGATGGAAAAAAAAAACCAAAAAATGTGAATGTCTAATGATTGTCAAAGGCGAGTAAACGGCGTCCAAGAAAGGGTGATTAAAATTTGAAGCTTTTGCATGATTTGGGAGCGTTAGGAGGATTTCCTTTTCCTTGTGATTGTATCAGTGAATGTGGATTGGAGGTTTGCTTGGTAAAAATGATGATTGCTTTGATGTGTCAAACATGTGTGTGTGTGTGTGTGAGGTGTTACTGGCTGATATGCCTACTAATTTCAACATATGTCAATCTTCTTGCTCCGCTACACTTGCCCCACAAGATGAGCTACCACCAGAATAAATCAATGACAAAAATTAGCTGCAATCAGTGGGGTAAAGGTGGTTGGAGGTCATTGAGCTTCCAAGATTGTCTATGCAGATTGTGCATGATTGTAATGGTGAGAGCGGATTTTTTGAGATGGGGCTCAACTCAAAGCTCCCACCGGACAACCACTCCGTGAGACCCTACACATGCATATTTCTTAGGGGCACCACCCTCTTTTATGGAGAAAGAAGGAAACCAAAACAAACCATATACAACACACACACACACACACACTCACACCTTCCTTATGTGCTTCAACACAAAATGCCCTTCAACCATTCAACACACACTCCTTAAGCAATCCCTTTGAACACTGCAAAAACTCACATGCAAAGATTGACCTTCACCATATTAGTGCTCATATACTTCTAAGAAAAGCAAGCACAAAACCTCAAAACTCAAAACACCATAATTCACAAATACTTGACAACTCCTTTCCCTTCCCAAAAGAAGAGACTACTTACACACATAAGGTGGCATGCATAGAGAGATCTTCTCCATCTATGCAGCCCCAAGACTTACTTACACACCGTCACCAAAGAGTACACTATACATTGTGTGTGCATAGTGCACACACACACACCCACACCATCACCATCACCGCAATCACCATGCTCGTCTTGAGCATGATCTCTACACCCTTGGGCTATGGAAGATGAATGGCAACTAAATGAAGGATTATGGCCATAACCCTCGTGCGAGTCTTCGCCATCAACTCCCACCTATCCTCCATGTGCTCTACCACTCTCTCCCTTCTCATTCCCCTACCCTATGCTCCCCATTTCATCGCCTTATTCTCTAAATAAATCTTGAGGTTTTGTGAGTATGTTTTCTTGCAATGTTTTGCCCATGTGAGGTGTGCGGAATCGCCACCTAGTCTTGTGTTTGGAGTGAGCTTGTGTATGTGTGAAGGGTGTGCAGATTCGCCATCCTTTTGTGGTGCCTAAGTACTAAGCCGCTATACCCCCTCCCTCACACACTCTCTCTCTCTCTCTCTCTCTCTCTGTCTCTCTCTCTATCTCTCTCACTTGATCTCATTCCCTTATCTCTTCATCATTACTCCCAAGCATCCATCTCTCTTGGATGAAAACTTTGTTATGGTGGTGTGTTATTTGCGTCCTAGCCGCTGAAGCTAGGTGGTGCCCCCTGTTTGCTTTACCATGACAGGCTCGAGGTGCTCCATTCGGTCCCCAGTGTTTTAGAGGCCGTCGAGGTTCGGGGTTCGCTTTGCTCCCGTCATTGTGTCCGTCCTCATCCGCGTGCAAATATTGACCTCGTTCGCCCTCCTGACGCCACTAGATGCCATCTGACGCACCTGCTGACCTCATGTCGTCGGCCCGCGGATAGCTTCCTCGAGATGTTTTACGCGCTACCAACTCCTCCTTATTGTAGAAAAAACACACTAGTACTGATAATAGTGAAAATCGTTGCACTATGTACACCGTGTCCTACCTGTACACACGTGGGCCCCACGTAACCACCTGGCTATGGAAATTGGGTAATCCTTTATTCGATGCACCATGCATGTGTATGTACATATACACAATCCATTGCTCAAAAAAACTCCTGACACCGTGATCACACACATTTGTGCTCCACCATCAACATACACATTGGATACCTTCCTACCCCTTACATAAGCATCTACAATAGGTTCCACATCTTGTTGTGGCTTTGAAGTCAATGCCTTTACTGTCACCTTTTCTTTCTTTCTTGGGAGTCTTGTGCTTACAAGTTTGGACCAGTGCTTTCTCACCTTGGGTGATAGATGTAGGAGTTGAGGCAAAGAAATATTGGGTCTTTGAGTTTGCAAATCTTCTAAGATGTTGTAGGGTTCCATATTCTTTCCTAATGGAAAATCGTTGATGCCGATCTCCCTTCGCCTTGACCTTTGCTTCTTGCCTCCTTCCTCCTTCTTTGACTTTTTCTTCCTCTCCTTCCTTGCAGGTTCTGACTCTTTATTCCTTGTGTCTTCATCCTTGTTGTGTGCTCTTGTGCGCTTTTCTGCTGGCATAACATCAAAATGAATAGGGCTCACCTCTATCTCCTCTTCTAGCTTTATGACATTTACTCCCCTCTCTTCCTCCACTGGTGGGACAAGAGGAATGTTTGCCACTGGAGGTGGTGGTGGTCGACGAAGAATTTGCGGGGCTTGAGCATGCTCTTGCTGCACCATGAGCGGAGGGGGTCTAGGAGGGTATATGTCCCCTGGAAGCCTTTGAGGGTGAGGGCAATTATACATGCCATGACCAACTTCGTTGAAATTCCAGCATATCAACTCTTGTGCTTGACGTCGTTGATTGCGATTCCCTTCTCGTGGTTGTAGTTGTTGGGGTAGGCCCTGCACTAGATTCAAGGTGAGACTCTCTAGTTGTTGAGTTAATCTTTGCAAGATCTCTTGTTGTGATCCTTCCCCTATTTGTGAAGTTTGGGCAAGAGAGCCCCTAACTTGTGCTCCCATGCTTTGTGAAGAATCCCTCTCAATGACTTCATTTAGGTCCCTTGTTCTATGTGCTTGAAAATTTAACTTCTTGAATTTGGCCATGGCCACCTCACGTGCTTCCTCAAATGTTGATGGCAATTTTAACTCTACCTTGGTCTTCAAAATTGGATACAAGCTATCCATGAACCTATCTTTCTTTAGAAAGTTTGGTGCACCACCTTGGTTTTGTAAGGTAGCCTCCCATCTATCCCATAGGTTAAGGAAAACGGCCTCATAAGATGGGTAGTCTTCAAGGAATACCTGTTTATGTTGAAGTAGACAATTCCAAAGACCCTCTGGAGTATCTCCTTGCCCAAATTTGGCAAGAAAACTTGCACGTAGCATCTCCCAATTGGTTTTGTTTTGAGGTTGCAAGGCCTTGTACCATGCCTTAGCCTCCCCTTTGAGAACGAGTGGAAAAGCACGTAGCTTTACCTCTTCTTGATCTCTCCCAGAGATGAGGTGTGCCATCTCCAAATTATCCAGAAATTCTTGTGCATCCTCACCATTTTTAGAATGAAAGGTAGGAAAAATGCTTGACATTTTTACAATACAAGGAGGTTTGTGTACCACAAAGTTTTGACTACGATGAGTGATCACATCAAAATGAAAATATATACATCAAGTGTTAGTTCATAATTTATCATAGGCAAAATAAAAGGGTTGATTGAGGCATTAATTTCATTAAGGCGAGTGGGTCCAAAAATTCTCCTAATGGTTGCTTGAAATCTGAATTTTGTAGCAATTATGATGTGCACAGATTGACGAGCTATGGGTGTAAAAGGAGAAGGAGCTCTAGGTTGGTTCATGTGACAATGTGTTCTCCTTTTTCTTTCTCTTGAAGAAAGTCTCCTTTGACTGGATCGCTATCTAAGCGCCTCTTGTCCCTGCCTCAAAACAAAATAAAAACATGGACATCAAATGAATCATCATAATTGTTGAAGATGATGAAACAGGAAACAGAAGGAAGACAACAACTCAGAGTAGGAAGAAGATGGAGAAGGAGAAGACACAGAGCTTGTGTACAAGATCTCTGTAGTCTCTCTCTCTGTATTGGAATAATAATGTATACAAACTCAGAGCTACAAAGCTTATATAAAACCCTAAGAGATAAGGTGTCCTTTCACACCAAGTGTCCAGGGGGAAAAACCCAGTGGGAGAAAAGTGCCCCTAGTGAAGCGCGTATACACACTAACACTACTACATGTCTACAAATCCCCCCTGTAGTGATAGTGTGAATCCGTACAAGGTAGCAGATCATCATGTGTATGAGAGTAAGCCCAAAGCTTTTCGGAAAGTTTCAAACTTTTCTCGTGATAACGCCTTCGTAAATAGATCTGCAATGTTATCCTGTGTAGGACAGTAAGTTAGTGTGATCTCCCCTGCATGTAGCCTTTCCCTGACATAGTGGTAGTGAACCTCTATGTGCTTTGTTCTTGCATGAAATACTGGATTCCTTGCAACTGCCATAGCACTCTAACTGTCAGTGAAAATGGTAGTGGGTGCCTGTTGAGACTCACAAAGATCTGCCAATAACCTGCGTATCCATACACAATCAACTGTTGCCGTGAAAGCTGCCCTGTACTCAGCTTCACAAGTTGATGTAGCCACTGTGGGTTGCTTCTTGCTTTTCCCAAGAAAAAACAATTGCCTTTAGATCCTCGGCTAGATCTTTAGGTCTTTTAATTTTAATTAGTTTCCTAAGACGTTAAATTAGTTTCTCTCTCTTTCTCTCTCAATGTGTGTGCCTTTTTTTGGATCGTATGCATGTTTTCTCTCTCTTTTCCTCTCTCAATGTGTGCGTTTTTTGTTTATGCATGTTCTCTCTCTCTTTTCCTCTCTCAATGCGTGCGTTTTTTGTTTATGCATGCTCTCTCTCTCTTTTTCTCTCTCAATGTGTGTGTGCATTCTTTGTTTATGTATGTGTGTGTGCGTTTTTGTTTTTGTTTGTACTCTCTCTCTCTCTCTCTCTCTCTCTCTCTCTCTCTCTCTCTCAAAAACACTATGTGTGTGTGTGTATGTGTGTGTGTGTGTGAGAGAGAGAGAGAGGGAGAGAGAAAGAGGGGAAGGGAACATGAGAATGAGGAGAGGGAAGGAGCATACCTGGCTCTCCTTCCTCTCCTCGCGTGTGTGTGTGTGTGTGTGTGTGTGTGTGTGTGTGTGTGTGTGTGTGGAGAAGAAAAAGAGAGAGAGAGAGAGAGTGAGGGAGAGCGTTACCTGCTCCTTGATTGAGGGTGCCAAAAAACTCAGATCTGAGATCTGAGTTTTTGGGCGCGCTCGGTTATTTTTTTACCCCAGCCGGCGTCGCTATGAGCGTCGCAAATTTACAAAGAAATTTGCGACGCTCATAGCGACGCCGGGAATTATTTTTTTGAGCGTCGCTGTGTGAGCGTCGCTAATATGAAGAGCCTCTTGTAGTGAACCCATTTATAGTGCATGGCTAATGGATATATAGGGTGCAATCCATCACGATGTCGAACATTTGAATACATTTGACAAGTTACACATGACTCTACAAACTGAGATACATCTTTATACATACCCTTCCACCAGTATTTTTCTTTCAACTTGGAGAAGGTTGCCCACACACCCCTGTGTCCAGCCCATAGACTCTCATGAAACTCTTACATGAGCTTTACTTGAGTCTCTTTTTTACATATAACCCGTTGTGGTGTAGCACCCTTTTGTTTAGGATGCTTCCACAAGTAACCATCCCTTAAAAAGTACCCATATGCTTTCCTGCGTATCCTCTTGAATTCTTGTTCAGACCAATCATCCTATTTTGTTAGAGTACTCAAGTACCTTCCAATAGAAAGCCAATCACCTTCATAAAGATCTTTCAAGAACAATTCAAGTGAATTAGTCATGCAGACATTGTTACCTTTGACATGAGAGATATAATAGAATTTTGTGCCTACATCATCTCCCTCACCAATCATTTGTGACTCATCTTCATACCTTGCCCTTGATAGCATATCTGCCACTGTATTGTCTTTACCTGCAATGTGCTTAAACTCGAGATTTAAGGACTTAATGTAGGCAATCCACCGCAACATAGCAATGTCTGGTGTTGAGCAGCTTGTAATCATCCCAAGAAGTGGTAGACAATCTGTTTCTACAACCACACATGCACCAATTAGGTACTCTTTCCCACTTTTCAAGGCTGTAACCATACCCCATAACTCTCTCTTTATCTGTGGATAGTTTCTTTGGCGAGCACTTAGTACCTTTGCTCCAAATCTTACCACATACCTGTGTCCTTCTTTGTCATCTTGCCCTATTGCCCATCCAATCCCTGTAGGACTGGTATCTACTATCACAATCACTGGCCTTTGACACTCATAGTCTACCTTTCTCAAAGTCGTTGCTGACTGGAGTAACTCCTTTAGCTTTTTCATGGATGTTACATGTGCTTCTGTCCATTTAAACTTTTGATTCTTTCTAAGCAGCTGATAAAGAGGATCAGCTACATGTGCATAATGTGGAATCCAAATAACATAGAAGACACATGCTCCCAGAAACCTTCTAACCTCAGTGATGCTAGTGCATGTTTCTTTCATTCTTTGGATGGCATCTACCTTTGATGGACAAAGTTTCCTACCATATGGCCCGCACATGTGCCCCACAATGAGCACTTCTTTGACACCAAACATAGACTTTTTCCCTACCAATGTAAGATTCACTTCTTCCAACCTAGACAAAATTTTATCACAATCATTTATGTGATTTACCACAAACCTGCGACATCCCTTGAGATCCAAAGCTTCATCTTTGTCACTTTCTTCACATCCTTTGATAGGCAAATCATCAATGAAAGGCATTGTGATTTGAGGAATAAAGTCACGTAAGACCTTATTCATCCCATTCATCATATGTGCAACCGAGTTGGTTGCTCCCTGTGGCAAGGTACACATCCTTACCAAACCCAAAGGTGTCCTCATGGTTGTCAAGTCTCTGCTTTCGATTGCAAGCTGAAATTGATCATACCCTGAGTAGAGATCCCCCATTGAGTAGATTGCCCTCCCTGCAAACGCCTCTGCAAATTCATCCACAATTGGACCTGTTCCTACATTTCTAATTGTCACCTTGTTCACTGGTTGCATATCTTGGATGAAGCGTAGAGAACCATTCTTCTTTGGAACTGTGAACCACCTGTTTGAGTATGGAGCACAAGAAGGCTCCAAGATTCCCATTTTGATTTTCTCATTCAGTAGCTCTACTAACTTTGGCAAATGAGCCTTTGGAACCGGAATAGGCCACAGATTCCAAGGCACATGAGGTATTGTGAAAATTACCATAGGAGCTACAAAATAAGGATCAACACATCCTATCTCATGTGGCTCAAATGCAAAAGTCTTACCATGCTTTGAAAGAATTTCTTTGAAGCACTTTGTCTCCTCCTGTGTTAGAAACTCCTCGCAACCAATCTGCAACTCTTGAAAGGACTTCTTTGTGAAGGTATGCCCGATCTTTTTAGGATTCCGCAAACTTGGTTGTAAAGAAGCCTGTTCAATCTTTTCCCTGCTGTTGGGTGGTAAGGGTGAAGCTACTGGTTTCACCTTCTTTGCTACACTCTTGTATTTAGTTTCAACATGGACTTCTGGGCCAACTGTTTGGCTTTCTTTAAAGGCTTCTATTACTTGATACATTTCCATAGAGCAAACTTCCACAACTTCATTTTCAAGATGCAAATTAGACCCCATTATAGCATCAAGCTCACCCATAGTATCACAAAAGAAACTTGTTCACACAAACCCAAAACATTTTCAGTAGGCTCTAGCAACCCATTCTTTTTCATGCCTATTTGTACATTATGCACATATTGCCTCTCATATCTCTTCAAATCTTCAAGTTTTGTAAAACATACTGATCCATTCCTTGTTACCAAGGAGCTCATCAAGAAAGTTTCACCTATTTTTGGATCAAGCGAGACCCTTTTTCTTTCTGTACCAGTGCAATCCCGCTTTACAATGGTACTTGGCCAAAACCCATCATTTCTCTATGATCATGAAACTCTTTGCTTACCTTTGGTAGAGGATGTTCTCTGAGGTTGTCACGATTTCTTTCATGGTTTACACAGACTGTGAGAAATTGGACAGCTCGTTTACCATCTTTGCTACGTATTCTAGCATATGCTGAATTATAGTCCATTACCTTTGTTTCCATTCGAACTCCCACAATGTAGGGTTGTCCAAGGATGAGATGATATGAAGATGTATCCTGTACAAAGAAGTTTTGGTCAATCTTTACATCACCTATTGTCACCTTCACACCTGGACATGCTGCATACAATTCACCGGATGAATTGTTTGCCACTTTTACCATCCAACCGTGATCTGTGTCCATTGGCCATTTGAACTTGTTGTAGAGACTCTTTGACATTATGTTTATTTCTGAACCATGGTCAATCAAGGCAACAAATGGCTCTTCAAGATCACCTACCTTGACCAAAGTTTCTGTAGTAGCCCTTGCCCAATGACTTCGTGAATAGTAACTCCTAGGAATATCTTCAACTTCTTCATCATCATTTGAGAAATGCACTTGCTTCACTCTCCCACTAGATTGGTAGCATCCTACCATAGCTCCATCATTCTCCTTATTTTGCAGTTGCATCCCTTGTGTCTTCGAGGTTTCCCCTTCAACCTATGGACGAGAAACTTCAGCAAGGGTTTGCCTCTTCCTCTTGATGATGTCAATGATCTCCTCGTGGAATTCACGCTTTGCAATGCCAAGAACTTCTCCGAGAGTGAACTCAATCTTGCTATTCAAGATCCTTTCCTCCAAGACTTTCTTTAAATCTGTAGCAACCTCAATATCAGATTGTAGTTTATAAGTTGGGCCTTTTGTCTTACCTTTCGTTGGCTCTTTCTTATTTCCTGTTGTAGACTCCTCCATGAGTACTTCAGGTGGAGAATCTCCTTGTGTTGAGGGTGTTTGAGAAGGAATTGAGTCGCTTCTTCCCCCACTTCTAGAAGCTCTTTTTGATGGTCCTTCATCAACATTCTCACGTCTGCGCTTCTCTTCTACAATTGCCTCATTTTGTTGGCATTTTGTAATGTAGGCATGCACTGACAATGAGTCCACTGAATCATTCCATCCTGTTTCTAGACGTATGCAATCACCTGCTTCATGTAGAATCTCTTTTGTAAGCTTTCCCTTTTTAGCTAATTGCATGACATTTGGCCAAATTTGACCATGATGGTCACTCACCTCTTCATCACAAAAATGTTCAATTTTTACTCCATAAGTAGCTGCCTCAACTGAAAAGGCGGATGCCATATCTTCAACTAAGGTTTGCATTTCCCCCTTCCCAAAGTTAGTTCTCAAGGGTAGACCTGTCTCTCTTAAGTGGATTTTACCATCCTTAAAAAAGACAACATCTTTTGACAAAGCATCACTAAAATCATCACAATCCCTTCTTACATGGTCTGTACTATCACACCAACTACATCTATTAACAAACCCTTCTTTGGGCTGCTGTCTTTGCCTAGGAAGTGGCCCTGATGGTTGGCCTTTTTCTTCAAGCTTTGCAAACTTCACCTTCAAGTCACGCATTCCCTTCACAAGCTCATCTAGCATGGACTTATCAAACTTAGGAGCGATAAAGGTAGGCTTTACCATTTTGTCAGAAGTTGAGGTGGAAGGACTTGTAGTGTTTACTACCATCTTGTCCCTTCTTCTTTGTCGTTTGGCAAGCAGTGAGATAGCACCTTCAACCTCATTCCAGTCGGTCTTTAGTCCTTGCTCAACATCTTTATCTTCAAGAAGAACCTCCAAATTTTCTTGAAACTCTTTACCTGCAGCTTGTAAGAAAAGATATGTCTTCTGCGCATCTAGTGTGGCCCTTTCTGTCCTAGTGAGTTGTGCATAGCGCCGCTCAAATTCCCTAAGTAGCTCTGCTATTGATAGTCCTTGCTTTGGCTTGACTACCCATTCTAAGAATGTCCTTTTGGTCACTCTCTCCGAGTCCTCCATGAAATATTCCTCCTTTAAAGCTACTTTGAGTTCTTCCCAATTTCTCCCATGCCCATCTTTAATTGCCCTAACATGCTCCCTAATTTCTGGAGCAACAACTAGCTCAAAGCTTTGAATCATCTCACCTTCTGACACGCGATGCAGCTCCATCTCCTTCACATACTCGCGTAAGTACTTTGTTACATCTTTGCCATTGAACTGATCCATTCTGTTGACGACCGCTTGTATGGCCTTCGTTGCTGAAATCTCCCTTCTTTCAGTGGCATGTTGTTGTTGCATGAACATTGCAAATGCTTGAAACATTTGCATTGTTGCTGGGTCAAAATGCATACCCTGTTGCTCAACATGATCACCCATGGTTACCCACAAACTCTCACCCTAGCAGATTCACGTCGGGCTCACCAAAAATATGTCGAGAAATTTGCGATCTTGCCAGGAAAGCACCGGGCATATGGCTATGAGAGTTTGTGAGAGAACTCAACAAAAACTATATGAAGGAGTTAAACCATAGATGCCATGAAGACTAGGGTTTGTAAAGAAGTGCAATCAAAGAAGACTCACTCTTTCTCTCTTGCATTCACACACACAAAGAAAGAACGCAAAAGAGAATGTCAAAACAATACGAAGATGAAAACATCAAGGCTATGGTCATATCGTATCATGGGTAATATGAAAGGGTTAATGGATGAGTTAATGGCATTCAATCTTGGCTGACCAAATAGGCTACGAATTGTTCTTTGGAATTGTATTTTTGTGCTTACCATAATATATATATTTTGTCTAGTGATTGGGATTAATTGTGTGTACAAATCCTCTTGGTTCATAGCAAGATAACTACGCTTACATCAAAAGAAAAATTATAGTCTATGAGAGGTAGTATGATGGGATCCGGTGATAGAAGTATTTCATTGAGCCTTTCAGGGCCAAAGAGAAACACTATACGTTGTTGAAAGTGTATTTTACGGCTAATCCATACGCTAATTCTAATAGATTGTACAGAGTGAAAGCGATAGAAATGATCATCATGTGGATTATTCATCTAGGATAGTATGTGAGAAATGTAGATACGAGAGAAGTGAAGAGATGCGAATTTTCCCTCCCAAGCCCTATTCTTGCCCGTAGACAATAAGGATACTACGGGGAGAGATGTACCTGTAGCAAAGAGAACCTAAAATTTGTAGAGAGGATGAATTACTAAGAGTGAGAGAGATAGATTTGGTTAAGGAGATAATATTAGATATATATATATCTATATATGTTGGATTAGAGATGAAAAAGAAAACAACAAGAAATCAAGAAAACATCAATGTAGAACACATCTTACTTGACAAACCCTTTGGCACCATTATTGATGGAGAGAGAAGAAGAGTGGATAATTCCAATTTGATTGATACACCAAGTGCAAGACCTTCTTTGATTAGAGTTGATCTTCCAAGGTTAGCTTGTTGCAAAAATGGCTAGTCTTCCTCTAGAAGAAAGTGTAGGCTTGGGCTTATGTTAATGGCTAAGTACAATTAGGCATTACTACTCACTCCCTCAAGAATTCCTCTCATCAATGTCTTGAATGCTTGATTTCTTTCCAAGGAAGAAGAGGTCCCCTTTTATAGGTGAAGGGAACCCACAAGGGTTTACACAAGAAGAGAGGAGCCAGTGTGAACAGGAATTGGAAAAGTTGGAAATGAGCTATCCCTGCATGATGTGGGCAGAGTGGGGTCCAGTATTTTGATCATATCTCCTCAACCATGGCTCCAAATAAAAAAGTAAAAATATGGGCAAAAACTTCAGCTCATTAGCTACGATTTTCATTTTAAAATCGTTTTCCAATTCAGATTGGAACCTTGTGTAAAAAATTCATCAAAATAGGGTCCATTTATGGCAGCAAAAGTCTTCATGTGGTCTCCTTAGCCTAGACTTTCATTTAATTCCAAAGGACACCTCATGACATATGAAAGCATGACATTGCTCCTTGACAAAGTTTTGTAATCATGCTTGCAATAATGCATTAAAATAAGTGTATCTTTGAAATCATGCCACCTAGTGTCCCACTAGGATTTGATTCTCTCCAAGTAGCTATTTAAAAAGAAATATAAGAAAAGTATAAAAAAATACATAGAATATATATATATATTGGAGTTTACCCTAGATATAGGATCTAGCTAGGGTGTGAGATGATAATGAAATAGTAGAGGCTCTTGGTTGGATTTGCACTCCATAGCCAAGAGTGTTGGTGTAGGCTCTCAACCTCTACTTGCTTGGAGAAGGAGACGGAGCTCTTGCACTTTGCATAGTACACAATGAGAGTTCTTGTGAGTGTGTGTGGGTGAGTATACCCCCTAAGCACCCCCCTAGCTTGCTTGGGTCGACCCCCCCTTGTAGCTCATGCTTGAAGCTCATTGGACCCCTCCAGGCCTAGCCAATCACAAGCAGAAGCCATTACAAGCAACAGGGATAGCCTTGGGACAAGTGTCCCCCTTTCCCCTTTGAGAGAGAGGACTTGATAAATACAAAAACAATTAGATAATTCAAGTAATTTATCATTGGACCCCTTTGAAGCCTAGCCAATAGGCTTCAAGCAACACATGAAGGTAACGTGGGTAGGGACCTGACATGTGTCCTTGCTGCCTCTTCAAGCTGGGGCTTCCCTTGTGAGTGTGAGTGTGTGTTCTCTCTCTAATCCCTAGGAAAAGGGCTCGCCCCCCCTCTTGCAGGGATGCTTTTGACTTTAGGAGCTCAAGCACCTTAGTCATCAAGCATGACAAAGCACTTGGACTAGGGGGTATTCCCACAAGCATCTCAGGCAAGCATGTCAAGGCACCTCAAGCACCTTAATCAAGCGGCAAGTCAAGCACCTCAAGCATGGAGTAATTCAAGCACCTCAAGCACCTTAATCAAGCACCTCAAGCAGGACAAACACCTCGAGCATGGGCCGGGTTCCCACCTCAAGCTCAGCCCTAGCTTACCTAAGGTCAAAGGACTTTTACACACATTATTGGAGGTCTTCAATGAAGCTAACCCTAAGGTCTTATGCTCCATTGGTTATCCTTGCTCTTGATAGACCATCTCCCATTTGGGCCCCTTTACTATTGGCCCCGTGTTGAGATAGATCTATAAGCACATATCTATATCTTAACACTTGTTCCCGTTTTTTCTCCCACATTAAGTGATCAATTTAATATGAGAAAATCATTTGGGTTGGTTAGATATTAGATTTTATGACATTACCTCTCTCTTGAAATCATAGTCGTCCTTGACTATGAGGTAGAAGAGATAAAGGCTTAGTCATTAGTCAATTGTACTTAGCGGGTAGAGGATCCCTTTTTTACCCTACGACATCTTTCCAAGATGGATGACTAATCCATTTGGTGCTTGGGAGACATAGTTGCCGCAAGCATGTCTGCTCTTTAGTCCATTTCATTCTCCCAAAGTAGAGTGACAAATTCTACTTGGTGTTTGAGAGACGTCGTCATCACAAACATGATTCTAAGCATGCATACTAGTTAAATTTGTGCACAATTAAAAATAGGAATAGTCATATAAGACAAAAACATGAGTCATTTAAAAGAAATTTGTACATTTGCTTACTCTAATGTAGCATTGTAAGCATTGACAAGGTTCATACTATCCTTAAGTTGTACTCCTTGCATCCATCTAGCATCTTCAAAAGGATAATTTTTGAGCTTAATAAGATATCGTCGGATTATCTTACCATGTCGTAGTACCTTGTCTTCATGCCGAAGGACAGCTTTGGGTAATTGTAGCACCTCTTCTTGGTCTTCAATTTCGGGAGGGTCTTCAATAATTGGTTCAATTGGTGGCTCACCTTTGTAGGGCTTAAGTAGGCTTACATGAAAGGCATTGTGTATAAGCCAATGGTTGGGAAACTTGAGTTGATAAGTCTTTTCATTGATAGGCTTCAAGATTTGGAAAGGACCATAGTATCTTTTTGCTAGTTTAGCATAATACTTTTGATGGCCCGTAGGATTTTTGCCCGTCGTTTGCCTTAATCGCGCCTTAGGAAACTTGAGTAAGACCCAATCATTTTCGATGAACATTAAGGCTCTTCTGTGCTTATCAGCAACAGCTTTTTGCCTTTGTTGAGAGATGGCTATAGCCTCCCTAATCTTTTGAAAAGATTCTTGTAGGTCACGGATATTTTCATCGGCGGCGAAGATCTTCCCATGTACTTTGAGTAGCAAGGGACTTTTAGGTCTTCCCTCTATGATCTCGAAAGGTGCTTTCCCGGTAGAAGTATGGACAGCATTATTATAGGCATACTCTACTAGAGGTAAATACTTTTCCCATTGTGAGCGTTGATCTACTTAGGTAACATAAGTCTTGAGTAGATCGAGTATCATAAGATTGGCAATCTCCCTTTGGCCATCCGTTTGTGGGTGATAGGCCGAAGAGAAATTCAATCTTGTTCCTAGATTTTCAAAGAGACCTTTCCAGAAATTTTTGGTCATTCTAGGATCTCTATCTGACACGATGGATGTGGGTAATCCATGGTGCTTGAAAATCTAAGATATGAAGAGAGGTGCCATTTGATGTGCCTTAATAGTCTTTTTGACAGGAAAAAAATGTGCTTGCTTGCTAAACCTGTCGACTATTGTCCATATTCCTGTATTCCCATGGATAGACTTGGGTAATCCAAAGATGAAATCCATGGATATACTCTCCCATGGTGAATTTGGAATAGGCAATGGCTGGAGTAATCCAGGTTGCTTCCCTCTATCATACTTGGTCTTTTGGCATACTACACATTTTGAAACATACTCTTGTATGTCCACTTTCAGGGTAGGCCAATAGAAATACGTCTCTACTCCTCGGAGAGTAGGTTGAATACCTCTATGCCCTGCATATGGAGGAGCATGGGATTCATACATAACCTTCTCACGAAGGGAATGGGTAACACATAGCCTATTGCCATGGAGAAGATAACCATCCTGCAAGGTGAATGGTTCCTCTTTCTTCCCCAAAGCAAGGGCTGACATTATGTCTCTAAAGTCAAGGTCAGTAGCATACTCATCTATCATAGAGGATAGATCATTGTGAGTAGCTATAGACACCGCATTAACTTTTGGTCGTCGTGAAAGTGCATCAGCAACTTGATTGTGCTTACCAGCTATGTGAGCAATATGGAAATTAAATTGCGAAAGAAAATTTGCCCACCTTATTTGTTTGTCGGAAAGCTTGGTTTGCGTCATGAAATACTTGAGACTTTGGTGGTTGGTTCGTAGGATAAATGGAGTCCCCAATAGGTAGTGTTTCCATGTGTCTAGGGCATGTAGAACAGCTAAAAGATCTTTCTCATAAATTCCCAAGACTCGTTCATCACTATTGAGCCTTCGGCTCTCATATGCTATGGCATGCCCTTCTTGAAGCAAAACCGCTCCAAGGCAATCACCACACGCATCACATTGGACCTCAAATGTCTTTGAGAGATCCGGAAGCACGAGGACTGGTTGGGAAGTAAGCTTCTCTTTGAGTTTTTCAAAAGAATTTTGCTCCTTAGCAGTCTATACAAACTTAACGTTCTTTTTTGTTAAGTCGTGTAGAGATCCTGCTACTTGAGAGAATTTTGCTATGAAGCGTCTATAGTATGCACACATACCAATAAAGCTTCTTAGCTCATGTAGATTCCTTGGGTTAGGCCATGATTTTATTACCTCTAACTTTGATGGATCCATACGAATACCATCGTGAGAGATAATATGACCTAGATATTGAATCTCTTGAAGGAAGAATTCACTTTTCTTTTGGTTGAGAAAAAGTTTGTTCTCCCTCAAGGCTTGAAAAATCACTTGGAGATGTTGCTTATGTTCCTCCAAAGACTTGGAGTAGATGATGATATCATCAAAGTGAATTTACGATATGGTCTAAAAAATTTCTCCATGAGACGATTGAAAGTAGCTTGTGCATTAATCAAGCCAAAAGGCATGACTAGAAATTCATAAAGACCAAATGTTGTGCGAAACGCGGTCTTTAGGATATCTTCATCCACTATCCTTATTTGATGATAGCCACTCTTAAGGTCAAACCTACTGAAGTAGGTAGAGCCTTGTAGCTTATCAAACAGATCTTCTACCCGAGGCACGGGAAATCTGTTTTTGATAGTGATATGGTTTAGTGCTCGATAGTCCACACACATACCGTATGTACCATCTTTCTTTTGCACTAAAAGGACTGGAGAACAAAAGGGAGAGGAACTAGGCCTCACCGTCCCTTTGTCTACCAATTCCTATACTTGCCTCATAATCTCCTCTTGTTGAGCTTGTGAGACTCGATAAGGAGGTTTGTTAGGTGGTGAGCTTCCTGGAAGGAGCTCAATACGATGTTCATCATCCCCTCGTTTTGGAGGTAGGTCCATAGGGATATCATCGATGAACACATCTTGGAATCCTTTTAGAAAAGTAGACAAGTCTAACTCTTCTTGATTCCTATCATTTTCATTTGATGAAACATTATTAGCTTTTAGAGACTCTTTGACATAAATCATGTACGCAAAAATTGAGCTCTTCATTGATTTATCAAAAGAAAGAGGATTTACAAGTGGAATAGTGCAACCACACTCACTAGCATCTATATACATGTTCTTTCCCCTGTAGGTGAAGTAAATTCTCCTTTTAGGGAACTTCATGTTGGCAGCCATGCGATCAAACCATGGTGCCCCTAAGATAACATCCTGATGTTGGAGAGGAGAGATGAAGAAGTCTTCTTTGTCGACATAGCTTTGGACATGAAGCCTCAACTTCCCAATCAAAGGAGTAACGGAAGCTTGTTGTCCCTTGAAAGCTGCATCGGCTGTTACTATATCTCCCATCTCAAAAGCTTGAATGCCCAACTTGGTGGCCAACTCTATTGATATGAAGTTGAGAGTAGATCCTGGGTCAAACAAGATGAAGGCATCATGCTCTCTTACCTTTCCCCACGCATAGGAGAGTGATGATCCTTTGCAATGAGAATCCTCTTTTGGAGCTTCGATGGTGGAAGCCCTAGGAGTCTCATTGCGAGTATTCTTCTTGGGGCAAGAACGATAGCCATGTCCTTGCTCTCTACACTTGAAACACTTATGGTCCTTGCGAAAAGCTTCAAGCTCTTCAGGAGAGAGTTTGTTTTTACCTTTGTAAACTCCCTTCTCCTTGGAACGATTGTTGTTGTTGTTGGAAGTGCCTTGGGAATTATTTTGAGCATTGGATTTTCCCTTTGCATCATTTTTATCTTTGTTTTCCATGGGCTTGACATTACGTCTAGCCCCTTGATGGAAATTGATGCGTGAAGCAACCATGGTGTGATGGATTACTTCGGTAATAGTATAGGGCTGTTGAGAGTTGATGTATTCGGCCATCTCTTCTGGTAATCCCGCACAGAATTGCTGTCTTTGTTCGGCAAAGTCTATCTTTTGAAAGACAGTAGCTTTGAGATGTAAATCCCAAAACTTGTCTACATACTTGTTGATAGACTCATGAGAGAGAAGCTTCAAGCCGCGCCATTCGGTAAGAACTTTATCTTTAGTATCACTCGGAAGAAATTGCTTCATGATGGAAACTCGTAGAGTTTTCCATGTCTTTGGGATTTCTCCATTGCCACGAAGGCTAGCCCACCATTGACGAGCTGATTTTTGGAAGTGCATAGCTACATGGCATAGCTTGGAGGACTCTGTGAATCCCTCGTCCCCAAAGGCCGCATCAAATTGTTGGATGAAGGCCAACACTTTGTCGGTAGCACCAAAGGTGCCATCATAGGTGAGAAAAGAGATACTCTTTCCTTCCTCCTTGAACTTCTTTAGCTTTTGTGACCTTCGCCATGCAGGAAATGATTTGCGATGTCCTCCCCTCTTCTATTCTCTAGGAGAATAGCCATAACTTTCATCGGAAGAGGAGGAAGGTGAAGAAGAAGGAGAAGAGGGTGACCTCTTCCTAGCCCTTTTCTTCCTTTGTTTCCTCTCTTGCCTTTCAGAGTGATGAGGAGAAGGACTATAGGTTTCTCTTTTCCTCTTGGGAGGAGTAGGCGATCGTCTAGACCGCCATCTTCGTGGAGCCACATCTTTAGAAGAACTTAGACTGTCATTGATTTCTTTCTCTTTGGATTCCTCCTCTCGAATGGGAGAGAGTCTTCTCTTGGGGGACTCTTCAAGAGGCTTCCTAAGCTCTCTCTCCTCTGGGAGAGGAAGGGAAATTCCATAAGCACGAAGTTGTTGAGTAACTTCGGTTTGCAAAACAGGGTTGCCCATAGCTTGTTGCAACCTAGTGACGAGATAATTCACAAACATGGGAGCATCATCATTAGCACCTTCATGTGCAAAATCCAAGCAATCAATGTTCATTCTACTCTCTTGATTATTGTCAGCCATGTTAACAAAATTTATGTTTATACTTAGTGTATGCTTTGGCAATACAAAACCTTAGTTGCCACTCCTCTTAGCCTTTGAAAATCGGCTCTTAAGTATCTACACCCACGGCTCAAAGTGGTTAATTATAGAGAGTAGAGGAGTAGGTCTAACATAGCAGAGTTGCCAAGGGTTAGCTCCTTTCGGACTTCTTATGGCTCAATAATGGTAAAGCCGTAGGCAAGTCTAGAAAGACTCCATTATTAAGTCCAAAGCTCCCGAGGTGTGCACCATCCCCCACATAGTGGGCTCAACAAAACCGATAATAGATCCCAATTCCACTTACCCTATTATAATTAACAACATCAACCATTTATAGGCTACTTAAGCACCTCTCTTCTTAAGAAAGAAAAGAGAAACCAAATGCTCTGATACCAATGTAATGGAATTTGCCTATTCAATTTGAGAGTAGCGGAATTTAATGAGAGTACTTTCAAGAAATGATTTTGTGATCATAGCGGGTTGACATAATTGAAGATAGCAACATAATCATAGCAATTAGTTAACTTGGCATAGACAATACTTTTGCAAGAGAGAGAGTTTAGAGAACATGACAACAGTTGAGGACCGGATTTATGTGGAGCCGGTCCCCCCTCCAATAGGCATTTGTAATATGATTTCTCCCATAAAGAGAGACTTGTTACAATACAGTCTTTGTGTTCCTTGTGACCTAGGTGATGCCATGAAGATGGAAGGATTCATGCATCACAAACATAACATAAACTTGAAGAAAGCTTTAACTATCCCAAGCCTCAGTCCCAATACCTCAAACACCTTCGAAGGTGGAGAGAGCTAGCAGGGAATGAGGGTAGGGAAGAGGAAGAAGAAACATTTCATAGGAGAAAGAATTAGTTCCTCACTTATCATACTCTTGTTGCTAGCATACATAATAGCATAGTAATGAAGAAGAAGGAGATGGCAAGCTTAAGCATTGAAGCATGGCTCTTGGTTGGATTTGCACTCCGTAGCCAAGAGTGTAGGTGTAGGCTCTCAACCTCTACTTGCTTGGAGAAGGAGAGGGAGCTCTTGCACTTTGCATAGTACACAATGAGAGTGCTTGTGAGTGTGTGTGGGTGAGTATACCCCCTAAGCACCCCCCTAGCTTTCTTGGGTCGACCCCCCCTTGTAGCTCATGCTTGAAGCTCATTGGACCCCTCCAGGCCTAGCCAATCACAAGCAGAATCCATTACAAGCAACAGGGATAGCCTTGGGACAAGTGTCCCCCTTTCCCCTTTGAGAGAGAGGACTTGATAAATGCAAAAACGATTAGATAATTCAAGTAATTTATCATTGGACCCCTTTGAAGCCTAGCCAATAGGCTTCAAGCAATACATGAAGGTAACATGGGTAGGGATCTGACATGTGTCCTTGCTGCCTCTTCAAGCTGGGGCTTCCCTTGTGAGTGTGAGTGTGTGTTCTCTCTCTAATCCCTAGGAAAAGGGGTCGCCCCCCCTCTTGTAGGGATGCTTTTGACTTTAGGAGCTCAAGCACCTTAGTCATCAAGCATGACAAAGCACTTGGACTAGGGGGTATTCCCACAAGCATCTCAGGCAAGCATGTCAAGGCACCTCAAGCACCTCAAGCATGGAGTAAGTCAAGCACCTCAAGCACCTTAATCAAGCACCTCAAGCAGGACAAACACCTCAAGCACGACAAGCACCTCAAGCAGGACAAACACCTCGAGCTTGGGCCGGGTTCCCACCTCAAGCTCAGCCCTAGCTTACCTAAGGTCAAAGGACTTTTACACACATTATTGGAGGTCTTCAATGAAGCTAACCCTAAGGTCTTATGCTCCATTGGTTAGCCTTGCTCTTGATAGACCATCTCCCATTTGGGCCCCTTTACTATTGGCCCCGTGTTGAGATAGATCTATAAGCACATATCTATATCTTAACACTTGTTCCCGTTTTTTCTCCCACATTAAGTGATCAATTTAATATGAGAAAATCATTTGGGTTGGTTAGATATTAGATTTTATGACATAATCATAACCTTGGGGCCAGTTATCCAATTTGTATATAATCATATTATAAATGATATTACAAATTCTAGTATTGTTTTTTCAATTATATATTCCTAGCGAACCCTAACTCGATAACTACATAGGTCTTACAATGGAATATTAACTGCAAGTTAGCTCGTTATAGTTGATCAATTTAGAAATGTCTAGGAACATATAGTTGGAAATATAATACTAGAATCTATATTATCATATCCCATATCTTATCTAAGTTGGAGGAATTAATTGGTCAATAATGTTGTAAACATCAAAATTTTGGAGTTTATGATGAAGGCTAAAATAGAGGGTCCATCATGATCGTTTCAAAATGTCAACTTACGTAATAATTATATCATCATAGCTCTCACGTATATAGCCACCATAATGGACTCTTTGTTGTCTTTTAATGTCAGATGTGTTGGCTTTCGTTGAACAACTTTCGAATGTTGCCTTATGATGCTTCAGACTGCCTTGATGCCTTCTGCTTGAATGCTGCCAATTGTTGTTCGTCCTACTTAATTGTTCCATAATCATGTTGTAAGGGAGTTTTGCATGTTTGTGATATTGATTTTTGGAAAAATTACCAAAATACCCCTCTAATTTGTGAAAATTCCCGAAATACCCCTCAAATTTCCAAAATTTCCAGAATACCCCCAATATTTTGTCCTAAATTCCCAAAATGCCCTTCAAATTTTTGAAAATTCCCAAAATACCCCTGTTGTGAAATTAGATTTCTCCAAAGATTAAAATATTTGTAGCTTTTCATAAGAAGACTCATTGTTTATCAATACAAGATGCTAAATCTAGAATTTGTGTTGATTATGTAGGCTTTGGAGATGAATTGATTCATTATCTTTAGACATAATTGCCTTTTTAAAGAGGTATTAGTGACAAATTACATGCTAAGCATGCAAAAACGGATCTCAATTGTCAAAAAAGAATAAAGAATAGAAAATTTTGAACAATCGAATCAAACACGAGGGTATTTTGGGAATTTCCACAAATTAGAAGAGTGTTTTGGTAATTTTCTATTGATTTTTCCCAAATACTGCCTTAGTGGAGAGTGGTGGACCTTTGGAATGAAATACCCCCATAGAGTGGTGGACCTTTGAAATGAAATTCCCACTGCCGATTCCTGAAAAGTGAATATCAAGTATAATAATATAAAAAAATTGTTGCACCTTTAGCTAGCTGCAACGTGCACATGCATAATTGGAGGCCCGGTTTCTGTCTCGAGCTCACGCCGTTCAGCTAGCCCGCCATGCACACCATGCCTGCCAGGGCATTTGCTCAGCTAGTTACTCCGTCTCAGGCCCTCTCTCTCTCTCTCTCTCTCTCTCTCTCTTTACACTATTTTAATTCTATCGCTTTGGCGGGAGGTTTTCAGCCTAAAAAAACGTACGCCAGACTGTATCCTCATTATTGAGCACTGCCGACTATGACTGCTTTTACGTTTTGACCAGCTGGCAGTTGCAAGGCTGCAAATCCGTTTCCATTGCAGACCAGATCCCCCGGCCTCGGCCAGCGACTTGGAAATCCATCTCTCTTAGCACGAGCACAACCAGAGCAGCCGGCCAGCCAAAGAGAATCTTGTAGGGGCGAGTGCATACGTGTCGAGTGCTCTTTTTGGCTGGCAAGTGGCTGGCTGACTGCTGTAGCCCACGCCTCACCTCCCCAGGCAACGTCTCCAGCCTCCTGCCATCCAATCAAAAGTCTGCAACCCTCTTCCATTCGCTGGCCGAGCTGCTGCCGAAGAGGTTGTGCTCAATATCGCCAGCCAACAAGGGAAGATTCCCTAGCATCAACTGTTGGCTGCCCAGCTGCCGTCCGGCTTGTTGTGCTAGAGCTCTCTCTCTCTCTCTCTCTCTCTCTCTCTCTCTCTCTCTCGGGAGCAGCTAGTAGCAAGGCGCTTCTGCAGGTGACACGGATCTATACCCTCTCTCGCTCTCTCTCTCTCTCTCTCTCTCTCTCTCTCTCATTTTCTTGTGAGGAGTCCAGGGAAATATGGCAGCTTCAGTTCTTCCCCTTCATAGACGTTGAAGTCGCTCAGGCTGGTGGTTCTTGCCCGTCCTGTGGCTACTGCAGGTTCTTAACGGGTTGTTGATCTACGTCGAATTGGTTGGGGTCCCAATTTGCTTCTACACGCAAGAGTTGACAGCTAATTATCAGGTGCACTTTAGTGTATCTATTTTGTTTTAATGTATTTCTGGATTACATTGTAAGTTGAAGTCAGTCTACAATGCTATCAACATCCAGTCTCGCCCATGAAGCAGCGGATAATGAAGATCAGGCGTAGGGGCCGTCACCACTTGCCCTCTCACTGTTCTTTGCCGTTTATCTTACCACATACCTCCGTTTCTACATTCTGTGGATCCTTCCCCATTTGGAGGGCATATAACCAGTAGCTAGAAGAACATAAACATTTGAACAGCTCTCTCTCTCTCTCTCTCTCTCTCTCTCTCTCTCTCTCTCTCGCGTTGCATGCTCTCCAATGGTGGCTTCTAGTGGAGTCAAATATGCCTACACGGCGTGGGCTACCAGCTAGAGGGCCCAGCGCATATGTAGCCGGTCTTGCAACCCAGCAGCCCTTCGTATGGAACTGATGGCCATCTTTGATATGGCGTTCCCATACAGGACAGATCTCGCTCAACTATCGGCACCCTTTGCATAGCGGCCAACTACTCTCTCTTCAGTCCCATTCTCTGGCGGCTTCTTCTTCTCCTACAAATCCATTTACTGCTGATTAGCGTCAACCTCTTCATAAAATACTTTAGTGCAGCAGAAATTTACAAAATGCTTCAGCAAAATTGTAAATCCGTTATGAAAGCGAATTTTTTAATAATATTCTGCTTGACTTTTTAGAATTAGCTAGTTTGTTTTTCTTGACCCAATCCACCAAACCCACTCGCTGTAGTATAATGTTTAGGGTTTTCAATCAGAGGACTTTTACTTTAGCCTTATAATTTGCAAATACCCTAATTTGCAAATCCCCCACTCGCTGCAGTCTAATTTGCAGAATTTTCAATCAACGGACTTTTTACTTCAGCCTTATAATTTGCGAATCCTTTAGGACTCCCGATTTTTAGAATAAATGGTAGTCATCGTTCATTAAAAAAGATCTCTAGATAGACTTTAAAATGCATTCTAATATATTTAAATGCACTCTCATTTCAAGTTATCATGGTCTTCTAGGTACTATGGGAGAAGCAAACCCTATGTTGGGAGGGACTTCAAGTCAAGATATGCATGAATGGGAATTGAATGATGATTGGTGGTTTCAAAGAAGTCCTTGGCTGCACTTTTAGTTCAAAAGTCAAGGGATTGGAATGGGCAGCTCCATGGTCGACGAATCCCATCTAAATGGTCGCAATTGATGGAGTTCTATAAGGAGCTAGGAATGGTACCTTTGCAAGAGTGGAAACTTTGTCTCGGGAGTGACGACCACCCTCATGCACCTCATATCATGGAGCCAAGTTTGGAGGACTCACAAGAGGACATGGACGCATTGAAGTGTTGTTGTACAAATATGCGTCTTCCAAGGATTTTTCGCCGCGACTGTGAAAGATGTTGTGCAAGGTGTCCTACATGTAACAAGCAAAGAAAAAAAGTGATGTCCTTTCACTTTATCTCATTGATTGGTCAGTTACAGCTCTTATGTAAGAGTGAGACAATGTGCTGGGACTTTCTTAGAATGTGGAGAGCTAGGGATAGGTGGCTGAACAAATCTCCTTCCACACAACCCGAGTTCATAAATGAGTTTTGGGATGGAGAGAAGACATGAATTTTTCAAGATTTTTGGAACCCATCTCACGAGTGGGAAGCACCTATTATATGTGAAAATTCAAAGTGCTTGCATGCCCACAGAGCTTTCCCAAAGAACTTCTGTGCAAGTCTTTGCAGAAGGGTTGGAACTCCGAGACAAGAGAGTACATTTTTAGATGCTCCAAGTGTGGAACAGAGCAACGTGCAGAAAAAAAAAAGACCAAGGTAAGGCTGGTTATTTTACCAATATTGCTCTTAATATCTAAAGAGTACTTGTGATTTAATTCTAATCTTAATGTTAGGGCGATCCGAGGAATTTAGGTTTAATGATGCATTGGGATGGATTTCAAGCGGCTTCTACAACTCAAAAAGATAGTACCGTTGTAGAGATTGTCATCTTGAATGGCGGAAAAAGATATATTCTTGGATCCATTCCAGTACTATTCTTACCTTTGACACATAAAGATTTGCAAAAGAAACATAGTGATGTACTGTCTTCGTTTCTTCATCCCTTGATAAGTGAGCTTGAAAGATCTTTCTTGAGTGGATTTGAGGTCAACTATGCTGTTGGCAATGATATTATTTGTGAGAATCTTCAAAGTGAATCAACAAGGATACGGTGCTTACTTATGGCCTGCACGGGAGACCATCCAGCCCAGTGCAAGCTAGGACAAGTCAAGGATGGAGGCATGTCATTTTGCAGAAGCGACAGGGCAAAGGCAGAGTTAGTACGTGACACCAATGGTTTTCAGCAGTATGTCTACAATGATAATAGGTTACAAGGCAGATATCCACCTTTGAAAAGAGATGTAGATGATATGTGGGAAGCTATCAGGATGGCTAAAAGATGTCCAACCAAAGAGAAGGCTGAAGAGACACTCAGAGATGGAGGTTTGGTAGGTGAATCTATACTTTGTAGGCTCTATCATCTCTATGCATTTGATATATCCAAAGACCTTGTATATGATGTAATGCATATACTATCACTCAACTTGTTCAGAAGTATATCAAGCGATTAATGTCATCAGCATCAAGACAAGTGAAGAGACGTATAGAAATTGCAATCAATGAAGTGGCTAGGACAATTCCAAAGCCCATTATCCATGGAGGACGATGGCTAGAAAATGCTTCTCTTCATTTTAAGATGTTCAAAGCCGAGGAGTGTCAAAAGTTTGTACAGTGGTGTCTTCCACATATCTTAAATGTTGTGGAAGGGATTTGCGAGGAGGACATTCAAATAGGAATTCTCTTGGTAGACATATCACACATGTTCTTTGACTATAGTAGGCAAAAAGGATGGACAAAGGAATATATTGAAATTTGTCGCTCCTTATTACTATCATGGAATATTTTATCTGAGGAGTATTATGGAGAAAACTCCTCCCCCTTGGAGCATGTAGCAGGTATGGCTTCTTAAGGTTGTGGTTTGTATCTAATTTGTTGTCACAAAGTATGTGAAGTGCTATGTTTTTCATGTAGGAAATGGTGAGATCTTGGATGACATTATTCGCCATGGATCTCATGATGTTACATGGTGCTTTTCTCATGAACGTAATGTTTCAGGATACCTAAGTATTCATACAAATAACAAGTCAAATGAACTTTCTTATAGAAAATTTCACAATCGCATCTTATGCACCCAAGTCTAAGCAACTACACATTGAAAAGGATGGCCTCACAAGTGCCTCAAGGGATATGCAATCTGTGCATTCATGTTTGGTTTTGCCAGAAGGTTTACGAAATGGATCGAGAGACTTATGCTCATAAGAAATGCGTATTTCACACATCGTCCGAGAAGAAGGCTAATGATGTACGGGATGCTTGTCTACGCTTGAGTCCTTGCCCATGCCAAATCATGATTGAGAGAAAAGGAGTACTTGTGGGGCCAAAGAGACCAAAGTTACTTGATCTCAGTATCATGGAGAAAAAGGGGATGATAGACTTTTGGGCAAGAAAAGATGCGCATACTTTTCTTCTTGATGAAATTCAACTAAGTGGGCAATTTTACTCTAAGGTCTTTCTTAATAATGTAAAATTTACCACTGGTGAGTTTGTTGTCTTTCAAAGGTCTTCCATAAGCGAAGAGGAGGAACTAATCTCTAGAGGCCGGTTGAAGAAAATATTCATCCATGAGCAACGAGGAGATATCAACATCTTTGCAGTTATAGAGTGTCTACTTGACATCAACTATAGTATTGATGAGATATCGGGGATGCATGCTATTCAGAAAAGTCAAAGGAGTAATTGTGGTCTCATCATTGAGCCTATCAATTGCATAAAACATAAGTTTTTTTGGCTATCTACATCTAGTGATGACAAAGATGTTCTGTATGAGACAAGTGGTTTGGAAGTTCGCAAAAGACTTCTACTTCCTGGAAAGATTGGTTGCATTCCCCCATGGTTGGAGAAAGGTGACCTTGTTCTTGCCAAGCTATCAGAAACATCAAATTGTAATGCCTTTGTAAGGGATGTGGACACAAATCACAAAAGGGCTCTTCTAGCTTGGGTGGATGAGCACCATGGAGAAGCTTGGGTGGATTGGAAACATGTATATCTAGTTGTGCAAGAAGGTGTGTCATTGTTTTTCCTTTTGCGAGGTTTACAACAATATATAGCATATTGTTGTTATAAGTATATCAATCTTAGTGTCCTAACTAGTACTTTATTGTTTTTCTCTTGCAGGTTGCTTGGACATATAGCATATCTAAGAAGATATCTTACACATTTCTAGTATGTACTATGTGGATGCAATTTTGTATTGAAAGCAAGATTCAACAGTTTAGAAGTCTTGTTGTGCCGAAGGGTTTTTTGAACACTTGGGTGGGTAAGGTATTTCAAATTTGTAACTAGTTTGAGATATTCTTGTTTGTCAAATTTAAGGCTAGTTTGCATAATCTTTTTGTCTGCAAATGTGAATAAATTTTAGGCCGGGATCATTTTCTCTAGTTGTTTTGATGTTGTGTAATAAGTTTGGTTACCATCTTTTATAGAATTAGAGAGAATTTGCATGAGGTGTTAAGTGGCTTGCTTTCTTACAAGGACAATCTTTAATGATATGCAACTTTGTTTTTGTTTTCCCATTATAACTACGATGATATGTACTATTAATTGTTATCATCATTTCCTATGTAAGGTAACGGTTTTTGTTTTGGCAGGAGTCGGAGGTGTTGAGAGTTGAATCATTGGTGCAAGTCGCATTGGGACCTTCGAAGTGATAGTGAGGATTATCTAATGAACTATTGTCTATGTAGAGAGTGTTGATGTAATTGCTCTTTGTTGACATATGTCTCTTTGGGCTATGTACTGATGTTTTTTTAATTGATGATGGCTTTAATGTTATCATTGATGTGAGCTTGTATGTTTGATAATCATCATTTTATTCAAACCAATAAAATCTTTAATGTTTAGTGCTTCTTTTTCTTTCAACATTGAGAGTACTATGGGACAAGAATTCTCCTTCATGTTATTGTAAGTTCAAGTTTTTGAGTTTGTGAAGCTTTGTCATTATTCTAGAATACTCATGTTCTAAGAACATTGTGCTTGTTTTGGGTTGCCATGATTTATTGTCTTCATAAGTTAAAGATGTGAAGGGGAGTTTACTCTTACAGTTGGGTGCAAGAAGTGGTTTAATCGTATGAGGCGCATAAATCATGCTAAGACCTGGATTTGGAAGTTGGTGGTTTTGTAAATGTGAATGCAATTGAATATGGGTTGACTGCGGGTATGCTTATCTTGAGAAGTGAAAGATCCAAAATTTGGGCATGAATGTAAATGTTGTGAACATAGATTTCGCTAAATGTATGTTTTGTGAGCATGCTTGAGAGTTAAAATTTCAATATGGCAAGCAATATTTGATTTATGGTATGCTAGATTGAATACTATAATGGAACCAATTTTATTTTGTACAAGACAACTATTGCGTTCAGAGGTAGCAAAGTAGGGAATCAATCTTATTAATATGGCTTTTAGAGCTCTCTAATATGTATGAGTATATTAAGTTATAGATAAATGAAGATGTAAGTAACGCAATTCAGTGCATTCTCCCTTTATGTCTTGAGTGTGATCACCTTTTCCCTTCCCGCTACAGTTGTTGGTAATCTTTGGCGTGACCTAACTCTCGAGAGATAATGAGAAAAGTCTCACATGTGAAAATTTTCCCACATTGGCAAAATTCATGTGAGTTTTCTCATGTTGGAATCTGGTGTAGTTGTGAATCCAAATGTGAGAATAATTCATGTGTTGATGACTACGTGAAAATCATTCTCATATGAGCTTTGTTTTTCTAATGATTGGAAAAAAGAATCTCGCCACTTTTCTCATAAAGGATACTTTCTTTCATGTGTGAAAAAATCTTGGATGAAAGTCTAAGCTAGGATTTTCAACTAAGAAAGTTGCTAAAACTTGATGTATAAGATAAACATTAAGGAATATTTGTTGCTATAGGATATATAAAATCTAAGAGATGACTACTGCCTTGGTATTCTGGCAAAGTAAACAGAGCATGGAAAATATTTTGTGGACTGCAACACACTATGCCCATTATCATTGCTTGATATAGAATGTGAAAAGCTTATTGATTAGCCCCATGTTGGATAGCATGTACTACATGTTGTTCAAATCTCTGAAGAGCAAAGGATGCACACAGAAGAGGAGCTCAAACAAATTTAGAAAATATTAAAGATTGAACACGTAGGAAAAGAAATTCCAAGAGAGCGAAGAGAAATTAAACCAAGATTTTTCATTGACCTCTGGAAAGAGGACTTGTTAGAAGATGATAAAAATTATAAGGTAAAATAGTAAAATAGTATTTTTGCAAGCACATTATTTAGGCCGATTTTATGATTTTTTTTGTATAGATTGATATTGTGCACCCTGACATGTCATAAAATCTAATATCTAACCAAACCAAATGATTTTCTCATATTAAACTAATCATTTAATGTGGAACAATAAACGGGAACAATGGCTAGAATATAGACATGTGCTTATGGATCTATCTCAACATGGGGCCAAGGTTAAAGGGGTCCAAATGAGAGAGGGTTTGTCAAAGAGCAAGGCTGCCTAATTGAGCTTAAAGACCTTAGGGTTTGCTTCATTAAAGACCTCCAAAGGTTAGTGTTAAAAGTCCTTTGACCTTAGGCATGCTAGGGCTATGCTTGAGGTGGGAACCCGGCCCAAGCTTGAGGTGCTTTTCGTGCTTGCTGACTAAGGTGCGTAAGGTGCTTAATGACTAAGGTGCTAAGGTGCTCCATGACTAAGGTTCTCAAGGGGTTCAAGGTGTTCCCAACAGTCAACATGATCCCTACTCAAGGGGGGGCGAGCCCTCATTGTAGGAGCATGAGAGAGAACACACATAACCTCACACAAGGCAAGCTTGGTCTAAAGAAGTAACAAAGACACTTGTCAACTTACTTTTCATGTTGCCCTCATGGTGTGCCTAAAGCCTATTTGTTGACCTTTCAAGGGGTCCAATGATAATTTAGCTAATTTATTTAATTCATTATGCATTTATCAAGTCCTCTCTCTCAAAGGGAAAAGGGGGACACTTGTCCCAAGGCTAGCATGGTTGCTTGATATGCACCTTCATGCGATTGGATAGGCTTGGAGGGGTCCAATTGCCACAAACGGAGAATGCAGTGGCCCTACAAAATACCAGCAGAAACACGCTACAAGCCATAAAACTGATAAAGTTGCATACCTGACAACCATCCTTGCACATATTCCACGCCATACACAACATAGAGAGACATAGAGCAAGAGAGAGTAGAAGATCAAATGCAAATGTGCCTCCTAGAGCGGAGTGCCACACCAGCACGGCAAGTGAGAAGAGGGGATGGGAGAGAAGAAACACACAAACACTAGGTACAATTTCCCCCCGTGCAAGAGTGACCATTTCCCTCTTGCACGTATTTCATTTATAGATTTCTTGAATGGTCAAATTGAATACAAATTGGCCGGCCGGTCATAAATGGCCAAAGCTCATAAAAGAGCACTTGAATAATAAAATGTACATAAAATATGATATTTTTTTGCAATAGCCTAGCTCGGTCAAGCCTTTTCCACCTGTCAGCTGCAAAGAAATAATAAAATATCAATTCCATAATATACATCTCCATTGGAAAGCAACTGTTGTCAGTTGCCAAGATTAAAGAATCAGCAAATCATATTGTCAAAAATAGTGATTAGTATTCTGTGTCAAAAATAGCACGTTGAAAAATGAAAAATTTATGAAACGAGATAACATTGCTTATGCGTGCCGTCATCCACATACTACCTATTCTAGTGTCCCATACCACTATAATAAGTAGTATATGTCATACCCTGATGAATCACGCTATCATTAGTCACACTCATCATTCAATAAGTCAATTTTTATCAATCTCAAGTTCACTTTCATAAATATTGTCACCAACAGGAAATCATCATATACCAATTCTAAATCCAATTCCAATTCCAATTCCACAAGATAAGTCCAAATCCAAATCACTTTCAGTATATACCCGAGTAGCAAAATCATACCAGTTACAGTGGTCGCCAATCACTGCAGCATGATTTTGTGATTGGTGTTGCGTAAATCGGCGACGGATCTACACCCGACATGCTGCCTAAATCGACGAATCTACACTAATGCTACCTAAATCGGAGAATCTACATTTGATATAAGTTCAAAAAGTGTGAATCTATAGTTTGTTGTTCTGCTGCCTAAATCGGAGAATCTGCACTAGATGAGCATTGACACACTGCTTAAATCGGTGAATCTGTGTACATGTGACCAATGAACCAAGCAAGACATAAAAAGAAAACATTTGCCACCTATTTCACACCAAATTAGAGTATGTTCCACTAACAAGGCACTTACAAATGGTGGCTCGATATCCGAGAGCACCCTAGCTTAAATGAGCTGCATAGCTACTGAATAATCATGTCAATAAAACTTCATATCGTGCAAGTAGTAAGCGGAGAATATAACAATGAGCCTGTTAAAGAGGGAAACTTGAATAAAAAATCCCCAGAAATTTATACTTTATGTAGTTTTCAACTATGTATATGTGTGTATAATAGTTAATAACAACAATTGATCAACGAACATTAATTTATGAAGGAGTCGTACGTAGACTTTAGAGGTTAAATGACAATAGGTTGCTAGAAATTAATACAGACCATGACCCTTATGTACCTTGTTGATTAGTTAAAATTTCAACAATGATGAATATGAACATGGAAATAAAATGCAAATACATGTGGAACAATAATGCCAAGGTCATTTAAAGTATTCTCTCAAAGGTAGTTACGTCAAATAGGTTCAACATAAATGGAAGCTGAGTATGTTAGTTGAAAAACTACTTAGAAATTGATACTAATTAATGTGAGTAGACTTGTACATATTGTAATTATACTTGACTTAGAGTAGGGTTTGAGCAAACGAAAAATAACTTTTGTCTATGGCAGCACATCCTTATGGAATCTCTTATGAATGGGATTAAGATATGAAATGAGTTCGCAAAGACAAAGTGTACATGAGAAGTTTAAAATTAGAAACTTTACTCTTGCGAAATTCAAGTAGAAGAAGAAGACCAAGTAGCTGTGCTATTAAAGTCTCTTCCTAAGAAGTATAACCAAACTATAACTATTCTTAAGGAAAAGGAATCAATACCCTCACTCAAAAATGTTATCAATTCTCTACAGGAAGAATAAATGAAAATCAAAGGCCATAAGGAGCCAACTTCAAATGGGGCATAAGTAGTAACCTCTTCAAAGAAGAAATGCACACATTGCAGTAGTACCAACCACCAGTCCAAGGATTTGTTCAAAGTCAAAGCATGACAACATTGTGGAAGGATAGAACATCCACCATTCTGCTGCTTCTATAGGAACAACAACCAAACACAAAACGATGAAAATAAAAGACCATGGAGAATAAATAGGTAGATCAACGCAAAGTAAAGGTAAACATAATTGAAGAACATGAAGAATAAGATACGTACTTTAGGGCACCCTCTCATCACCTACATAGATTTTCTCCAGTATGTAATCAAACCTGATCTCTATTTGTGAGACTACATGATGTATCCTAGTGAGCCTTGGTGATGAATCACATTGAGAACCACCATGATGAATTCTGTGAACCTTGTAGATGTATCAAAGATATTCCTAGAGGCAAATCATTTGAATAATCTAGGCTTAGGAGGGCGTATGTTGGGGTGATCCTAGCTTATCCTAGCTTATGGAGCCTTTCCCTAGCTCTCCATAACCATGTATACATCCCAAATGATGCCCATGCATGTGTATATGACCCATGGACCTTTGTAGCATCTTTCTTAATGCATATGAAGCCAAAAAGGAGGTCAAAACAACCCCTTAAAACATGCATACGGGCTCTCCACTTGTTTATCCTCTTTTGGGCTGATTCTTGAACCCTCTTACACATCATATACGATGCAAGAAAGAACCTCTAGCCTATGCCTATATAAGAGGCTCTCATATACTCTTTTATATAATGATTGGAAGCATAACTATGTCCTATTTCACTCACAGATGTCTCAATATGTTATCCTCCTTAACCTTTCAAGTCAGTGATGGTGCAACCAATGGTTCCTAGGGCGACGGATGATAGAGTGGAGTGAGTGGTTCAAGGTCCACATCTCGTTACAGCCAGGGATTTTAATGATCTTGATAGTCAAATGAAAGAGTTGAGGATAAACATAATGAATAGAAATCAAAGAGAAACATGGCCCAACTAGAAGAGGCACGGGACAAAGGCTACATGGAAGATTCTACAATTGTGGTGAAGAGGGTCAATATAACCCTGGTTGTCCTAAACCACCAAAAGAGCAAGGAGGTATTTATTCCTTATATGGATCCGATCAAGGAAGAGGGGAAGAAAATCATCAAGAGTGGGCACTAGAAGCACCACCATAGTAGCAACCCCCTCAATTGTTGCCTACAAATGGAGAAGGTAGGTATATCAACATCATTACCCTTGAGCAATAGGATGTGTATGTCTTGGCCAATAAGAGATCCATGCATGATAGGAGAGACAAAAGAAGAATAGGAAATGGAAAGATAAAGTTGAAGATCAACTAGATAGTAGCAAGAGGTAGCGACAAAGTAAAATAGGTTTAGAAGGACTATCCTCTTGGCCAAGATGTTGAAGACTATAATATTTTTGATGATATAAAAAATCAAAATGCTAATACATCTTTTTAGTCAATTTGGTGTCATCATTGAGGGTAAATCACTCTACGAATATGGTGCCAATAGTTGAGGCTGTGCTAAGAAATAAGATGGAAATGCAAGCATATGTGGATGGTGGTATATGCTGGTTCCCAAGTGTGTGCCATGATCGAGGCTATCATGTTGGAGGTAGGCATCAAAATGTCAGTGAATGGTTTGATCCGTATGAGGATGGCCAACCACAAAAAATGAAGGTGCCTTCGATAGTTGAAGCTGTGAAGATAAAAGTCTTGGGGATTGAGCACTTGGTCGATTGCTACATGATGCAAGCGGGTGAGAATGCTTACCGGATCATTCTAGGGAGATTGTGACCTATAAGCCTTGGTCACCATCCTTGACAAAGATAAACGAAGGACCCTAGTCTACAACATGAAGGTGCATGAGATCCATATATAGCCTTTAGTGGAGGCGCAAGATGCGGATTCAAAAAAAACTACCTCATATGATGGTTATGTTTAGTGTACGCCCTCAGAAGAGAGTGTAGAAGAAGGTTTGATGCAATTGTGTCCCGACCTATTTGGGATAAGTGTCAAAAAGAAAGTATACATGCATGATGTGGAGGTCAACGAGGAGAAAGAGGATCCAAAAGCAATCATAGAGCCTACCAAAGTGAACATAAGAAGCAAGTTAGAAGAATACTTGATGGAGAAAGAGAAAGAAGAGTATGAAGACATGTTTGTGGAGTTTCCAAAGATATTTTCCATTGAATATAAAGAATTGCAGGGATAAAAAGGGATAGATCATAGAACTGACCTAAAAGAAGGTGCCTGGCCAAAGGATCAAAAGCTTAGGAGACTGGGGTTCGTTCATGAGAGGGCTCTTTGTGAAGAGGTGACAAAGATTTCGGAAGCATATTTCATATTTCAAGTGGAGGAGTTTGAATGTATCTCTCGAGTGGCTATTGTGCCCAACAAGAATGAAATATTTAGGATATGTGTCAATTTCAAACCTTTGAACACTGCCACAAAAAGGACCACTACCCTTTCAAGAATAATCCTTAATCAATTTGCAGATCATGAATGCTACTCAATCGTGGATGGATTTTCTAGCTACTTTCAAATCTTGATAGAAATTGTAGATCGATTGAAGTCTACCTTCATTACTCCTCGGGGATGTTTTGCCTACAAAAAAACGCCAATTTTCTATGTATCTATTAGTATGTAATCAGTATCATTTTGGTCCGGCCCTCTTGCAAAAGCAGGGTAGAAACTTCAAGCCAATCTATTTTGAAAGAAAATTGAAGAATGTAAGTGAGTTCTCTTACACATAGATGGAATAGTGGATATTTCCATTGGTTCTTTCTTGTCGTAGGTTCAAGACATTTCTACTATTACAAAAAATATATGTGCTCAGCACATCAAACCATTTCTAGGATGTAGTACAACATTTGAAGCCTAGAAAGTGCATATTAAAGTGGACTATGGAGCTCCAAGAGCATGACTTTGAGTTCAAAGTTGATCAATTTGTTAAAGCTCACCTGATGGACATAGTGGTACACAAGGGAGGGGAGACTGCATCGTACCTAAGAGTCGACAAAAATGATTACGAAGAGGAGATGGATATTACAAATGCGTATATGATGATGGTTGATGGTGCATATACAGGAAGGTTCTTCAAAAAGAAAGCGGTGGAGTAATCATTAAGAACCCAAGGGGTAATGTAATCTTTTCTAGGGCTTACCGTCTTGATGAAGCTGAAAGCAACAATTAGGTTGAGTACCTCACTCTTTTCCTTGAATTGAAGCAGTGTGTTGAGTTTGGATTTAGGAGAGTCATTGTGAAAGGAAATGCATTACAAGCCATGAATCAGTTGCTTAGTTTGTGGAAAGTTAAAAAGGACAACTTAAAGAAATGGTTTTATGGCATCAAGAAGGTTTTGCATGAGTTTGACCAGATACAATTTAAGCATGTTCCTCATGAGTAGAATAAAAAATCTGATGAGTTGGCTAGTCACAATTTGGATGCTTTGGTAGCTCCTTTAAAGGTCAAAGAAGCCTTGTATGTAGGAAGGGAATCATGGATGTAGAAGCATTTCTTGGTAATATCCGGAGGGCATGTCCAAGATTTGATGTAAGAGAATCGTTGCAAAAGCAAGAAATTAAACATTGCTAGGTGAGGATATCATGTTTTATGGTAGAGATAGCATTTCAAGGAAAGTCAAGAAATAGGTTTGATCTTGAAGTATTGCCCTAAAGAAACAAATCATCAAGGTAGGGACCAAGTTGTGTTTTGAATTTTGAGAGCGGGTTACTGCTGGTCCTCCATGATGAGAGATTATTATTTTTTGTCTCAAGTCATGCCATGAATGCCAAGTGTTTGCAAATCAAAAGCTTTTGGCTAAGCCTCAAAAAGCTATTATGTCTTTTGATGCATTTGCAAAGTGGGGACTGGATGATGTAGGTCTGATGCCAAGGACCAATAACGGAACAAAGTATATCCTTGTGGTGGCTGGGACTATTTGACAAAGTGGGTGGAAGCAAAATCTATGAAAGATGTAACAACAAGAAGAGTGGCCTTTTTTTGCATGAACAGGTGTGTTGTAGGTTTGGAACTCCTATAGTATCAAGTTTTTATCGTGGACCAAGGTTTAAGGGAAAATTTGTTAGTGTTGTCATGGAGAAATTGAAAATTAAACATCATCATTATTCTCCTTACTATCCACAATGTAATGGATTGGTTGAAAATTTCAATGATCAAATCATAAAGATGTTGTCAAAGTATGCTAGAGAGCATCCCAAAGAGTGCAACCTCGACTCGGAAAAATGTTTGTGGGCTTTTAGAATTATGTATAGAGTGTCTACACAATTTACGTCGTATGTGCTTGTTTATGGAAAGGAAGCTCTCATGCCTATACAAGTGAAATTGGATGCATTAAGTTGTTGCACGGAATCCAAGGTGAGCATAAGAACAAGCTACAAGAAAGAATTCTTTCTCTAGAGTTGTTGCAAATTAATAGAGAGAAAGACAATGATTATTATTTTCAGGAAGCAGAGACAATGATGGAGAAAATGGATAAGTGGCTGCCAGAGAAATAGATTAAAAATGGAGACCTTGTAATCAAATATAAGTCTTGATTGGATTTCATTTTCCAGAAGAAGTTGAGGGACAAATGGTTGGGGCCATACAGAGTACGTGAAGCATGTTTTTCCAAATGGCACATATGAGTTGGAAAAGATTTCTGGAAAACATTTGAGCTACAAAATCTATGGTTATGTATTGAAGAAATATTTGGCGAGTGATTTGGTTCCAAATGCAAATAGTCTCTTGGTTGAGCATAAATGCTCGACCTAGAGGGGGGCAATGAAGATAGACAACTTTTGGTGTGTATAAAGTAGTGAATAAATGCATGGGAATCTGTACATATAAATGTAAATACATGCATTTGGAAGCTTCATGATGTGGTTTTGCGTCCCAAAGATGATGGGACGTGTACTTGTTGAAGCCTTAGATGTGGTTCCAAGTGGCTTCTTTTGTCTCTAGAGATTTTTTTTGAGATTTTTAGAATGTAAATAATGCAAGTTGGAAGTGTGGGCACTCTCATCTAGTCCTAGAGGTTTGACACATGCAATAACTATCTATTTGCGGTGCTTGATATACAACGAAGCACCAACCACCTTCGAAGTGGTCAAAAGTGGAATGTGGGTATGAGGAAATAAACTCTTGGTATGAAGGACAAGCCTACAAATTTTGGTGGATTCTGGTGTCCATTTGGTATTTTTCAAGCAAAAAATGCCCGTCCAGAGTTAAAAAAAACCAAAATTTTTCACTTGTGTCTATGGAAGTTTTGAGTTTTCCGTGGGTGTGTGTGTGCGAGGAATGGATGGAAGAAGGTGAAGCTTTCTGGAAGACTATGTGACCCTGTATCGGTGCCATTAGGGTTGAGGCTACTACAAATAGTGTAAACAAGTGGAGTTTGGTGAAGCTTTTGCAATGGTTTGAGAAAGGCCTTTTGTGGCTGGAGTTTATGAATTTAATGGTTTTTCTTGTATTGTTTGCTCACCATCGAGTGTAATTTCATGCGTTGATAAACTCGACTCACCATGTAGTATCTGCAGGTAGGCAAGGGCTTGTAGGTCAAGATGTTTGGAGTTTTGGTTGAGCTTGTGGGGAGGATTTTTATTGAGCTCTAGACTAATGGTGGGTGAGGTGAGGAATTTAAGAAATGACTTTGTGTTTTGTTAAGGTGTCAGGGTGCGTGAGTGTGGACATGTAATAGGACTAAATTTTAAAGTTCTTAAAGTCGAAAAGAATGTAGTAAGCCATATCTTTCGTTTAGCACGATTTGAAAGATTGTTGAATAGTCTATTAGATAGAGCTTATATGAATGAGTTTAAGATATTAAGAGAGAAAATATACTCTCTTCTTTTCAAATACTACACCAAAGACATATTTCATAAAGATTAATGAACAACAGATAGTCTGTCTATGAACAGTATAATAAAAACGTAACTAAAACTAAGATTTTTATTAGTATCAATGTGTTATATTTATGTGTTTTAGCTTAAAATGCATGGTTAGGCTTAAAATAAGTTGAAAAAGTAGTGGAGACCCAAAAATAGTGTTTTTAGAAGTCGCTACCTAAGAGTTGCGTTTTCAGCCAAAGAAAGACGTTTTTCGCAATTCTGTCTACGCTACCTTGTAGACCAGACCTGTTCCCGTCGTTTTGAGTACCTGGAAGTCTATGTTCTGAGTTTGTTTGACCAAGTTATGACAAAAACAAATTGCCAACAGCAACAGGGTAACCTACAAGCAGCAACAGGTTAGCTTACAAACAGATATACACAGGTAATATCTCTTTTGTTTGATCCAATCAAGAAGTGATTATAATCTTTTATGATGGTATAAAATGATATTTTGAATTTGATTACCATGTTGATTTGATTGCAGGAGTATGTTCTTTTGGCTATTTTGTAGACGATGCAGGGTGTCATGATATTGGGATTGTGATTGTGTTGCGATTTCGATTATGATCGTTGTTGCCATCAAGAGATCAAGATTGAGATTGAGAGTGTGATTGTGATTGAGATTGAGAGTGAGAGTGTGATTGAGATTGAGATTGTGCACAAGATTGAGATTAAGATTGAGAGTGAGAGTGTGATTGAGATAGCTCGGGGGTGGTGGGGAGGTTATGAAATGAGCTATGCTCTTCTTGTAATGATTACTTTGTATCCATACAGACTCTTTATTTCCATTTGTTTACTCTACGTACTCTGTATATTCTTTGTTTATTATCAATGTATTTCGCTCTCCCGTGTCGCGTGACAGGACACGATGTCTTTTGCTCCATCACCACCATGTAACTCGATGAGTTACGTGGCCAGTCCATGGTGGCAGGTCTCCTCCTCCCCCTAAAAGAAGGATCTCCACCACCATGGACTAGCCATGTAGCTCGCTAAGTTAGGTGGCGGGTTGTGACTTGGTTGCGGTGATGTACCATGTGGATTTGGTCTAACCAACCACCACGTGAGATGTCCATGTCACTTGTTGAGTTACATGTATGTCACCGTGGTGTGTCACACCTGATCTGTGTGGCACACAATAGCTACAAAGTCAGGCCGTCACGTAACTCGGCAAGTTACGTGGCTAGTCCATTATACAAAGGTGGATTTCCATATAACTTGAAGAGTTATATGGAAAAATGGTTAAAAAAGTGATTTTCATGTAGCTCATCAAGTTATGTGGTAGACAAATCCTTGCCACATAACACGATAAATTACATGGCAAACAAGTCCTTGCAATTTAACTCGGCGAGTTATGTCCTGATCATGGATGTATCCGTATGGGATCATGCATACTTGTAGTTCCCAATCGGCTCCAAATCTACCCACGCTTATCTCACATAAAATTGTTCACCTTACTGCACTCTTCGTCGACTGTTGTGTGACCGACAAAAGTCACATTGTACTTAGACTCTCTGAAAATCAATGTAAAAGTCGGCATTTTCTACAAAAAAATGTAAAGCAACATTTTCTCACTTTTTCCTTAATCCATGGAAAATCAAAACAATGGAATTTGAAAATGTTCAAGGAACCAACATTTTCTGTTGTTTTTAGGACTATGTTTCCTACAAATAAAACCTTTCCAAAATCCAACCTGAACACCCTAAAAAAGGGCTACCAAAGTATGTCCTGTGTCAAAATTTGAAACTAAACAAAACAATTTAAACGAACCTCTAGACTCTAACAAAACTTTAAAATGACCACATTTTGCTTCAAACAAAAGTTATTGCTAAAACTTTGAAACATATGTCCTATGTTACACATGAACTCAAACTTGAGTCGTCAAGTTTGAGAGAGAGAGAGAGAGAGAGAGAGAGAAGATGTAGAGATAGTGTGACGCAGACCAGCAAGGAATAGAGAAACTTTTCATGGTCATAGGTTACACACAATCTTGTAGGTCTAGGAGAGCAGAAATGCCAATTTTTGCCATAGGGTCCTTAGCAAGCGCATGGAAAACATTTAGTGTTGCGTAGTCCCAAACTAGCGAGATGATAAGAAATGGCCATGAAAATTTTTAGGGGTATGTAATGCATCGAAACTCCCTACTATCCTACAAAGTTTCATGGCCATCGCTTATAATCCCTCCGGTTTGAAACTACACAAATGCCATTTTTTCCATGGGACACTTAGCCATCCCTATGGCAAAAAATTGGTGATTGTGTAGTCCTATGCCAACAAGACAATAAGCGAAGGCCATGAAACCTTGTTGGGATAGGTAATGCACCATATTCCTTGGCCCTACAAAGGTTTTTGATATTCATTATCATCTTATCAGTGTGGGACTGCACAATCACCAATTTCTGACCCCAAGGCTCTATGACAAACAATTGGTGGTTGCACAACCCCAGACCGGTGAGATAGTAACCGATGTACATTAAAATACAAGGATGGATAACATGATGCATTTGAAAAGTTTCATGGCCTTCGATTACCATCTCACTAGTGTTGAACTGCACAAACATCCATTGAGGGCATGTGGTAAGAAATTGGCATTTGTGTAGCCCTCGACTACGAGACGTTAATTGATGGCCCTAAGACTTTGTAGGGGAGGGTAATGCACCCTATAACCAACCTTGCAAAGTTATTGTCTCACAGATCAAGGGTTGTACAAATGCCAAATTTTTGCTATATAGGCCCTC